>NC_091204.1:9333198-9417352 GCF_040958095.1 Procambarus clarkii
CGTCAAAATATTGCTAAATTCGATGATTTTTAGTACGCAACAAAATGCAAGAAAACTTGCTTAAAATTCAATATTATGCGAAATTCTGAGATTTGAAGGCCAAATCACATATCGTGATTTTATATGAAATAGTATCGAAATATTGGTAAAAAGGAAAATATATACGTAATATCAAACAACATGAAAAACGTGAAAAAAGTAACTATCATACCAAATTTGAGGATTTTAACTTCGAATCATAAAGCGAGGTTTCGTATTATTTAGATCCAAGAAAAGACATATGACAATGTTGTTCCTGATACAAAAGATAAAATCAATGTGTTTTCATTAGAACTAACGAAAATGTTCCTGATTTTCCGTTTATATTACAGATGGAAGATGTACACGTAAAACCGCTCAATTCCGGCTGAAACGTCGATATATGCAATAAAAACCGAATTTCTCCCCCTTTACAATATCTTACTCAGTATTTTAACGAGAAACAAATAGATGATTAAAAATGAAGTATTTAAGGTTTTTATCTAATCAATTATGTGTTTGCATCATTTTTATCGTATTAATGAATTAATAACAATAAACTAAAAATTTACAAAAACGTGGAAAAACGGCAAAATATTGCCTAATTCGATGATATTTTGTTTAAATCACATAAAGGAAAAGGGGGATGATAAACGTCAAAATATTGCTAATTTCGGTGATTTTTAGTTCAAAACAAAATGCAAGAAACTTGCTTAAAAATGCAAAATTAGCGAAATTCAGAGATATGACGGCCAAATCACATATCGTGAGAAAACATGAAGTAGTATCGAAATATTGGTAAAAACGAATATATTTACGTAAAATCACACTACATGAAAAACGTGAAAATAGTCACTATTTTACCATATTTGAGGATTTTAACTTCAAATCATAGAGCGAGGTTTCGTATTATTTAGATCCAAGAAAAGACATATGACAATGTTGTTCCTGATACAAAAGATAAAAATCAATGTGTTTTCATTAGAAATAACTAAAATGTTCCTGATTTTCCGTTTATATTACCGATGGAAGATGTACACGTAAAACCGCTCAATTCCGGCTGAAACGTCGATACATGCAATAAAAACCGAACTTCTCCCCCTTTACAATATCTTACTCAGTATTTTAACGAGAAACAATTAGATGATTGAAAATGAAGTATTTAAGGTTTTTATATAATCAATTATGTGTTTGCATCATTTTTATCGTATATTTATTGAATTAATAACAATAAACTGAAAATTCACCAAAACGTGGAAAAACGGCGAAATATTGCCTAATTCGATGATATTTTGTTTAAATCACATAAAGGAAAAGCGGATGATAGACGCCAAATATTGCTAAATTCGATGATTTGACCAAATGCAAGAATGACCAAATGCAAGAAACTTGCTTAAAAATGCAAAATTTGCGAAATTCTGAGATATGACGGACAAATCACATATCGTGAGAAAACATGAAGTAGTATCGAAATATTTTTAAAAACGAATATATTTACGTAAAATCACACTACATGAAAAACGTGAAAAAGTCACTATTTTACCATATTTGAGGATTTTAACTTCAAATCATAGAGCGAGGTTTCTTATTATTTAGATCCAAGATGTGACGATAATCTCCTTCAAGAGATTGAGCCTGCTCTTCCCTCCACAAATACGTCGCAACAAATATATAAAACTACTATGGAAGAAATGTCCAACAACGACAACAACATCTCCAAGGTTTGCCAGAGCGCAAAACGTATGCAGCCAGGAACACCTGCTCAGACTCAAACCGCCAAACTACCCGTCTTGCTACCAGCTCCTCTGATTGGTCGCCGGTCGGGCTGCAACTGCACTCCACCCCCCCATACTACTTGATGTCTGGGGCCGCCACGACCTCAGTCCTTAGAATATTCCGTGCTTTCACAGTTAACACTTCTCCCTGCTAGACGTAAGCTTTAGCGTACGTATACTGAGAGAGGTGATAGCTTAAAGCCAATAATCCAGCACCTTTCATATACTTGTAAAATAACACTTCTTGTTATTTTGTCTTAACGTAACTTTTCATTGTGTCATTTAATTATTCTTATTATTTTGATTGATTTTATTATACGAATTTGTTTGACCATTTTATTCATGTTTTATTTCTTTAACGTAATTAAAATTTCATTGTTAAAATTTACTTGTGTTTTGTGTGTCTTCTCCTTACCTTACCACAGACGAAGTTCCAGATTTTCTATTTTTTTTAATACCATATGACGAGGCCATACCCCTAGCTTTGAACAGCCGAACACCAACGCGTTACCGTCACAAAGAAAAGACATATTACAATGTTGTTTCCAATACAAATGATAAAAACCAATGTGTTTTCATTAGAATTAACTAAAATGTTCCTGATTTTTCGTTTATATTACCGATGGAAGATGTACACGTAAAACCGCTCTAATCCGGCTGAAACGTCGATATATGCAATAAAAACAGAACTTCTCCCCTTTTCAATATCTTACTCTGTATTTTAACGAGAAACAAATAGATGATTGAAAATGAAGTATTTAAGGTTTTTATCTAATTAATTATGTGTTTGCATCATTTTTATCGTATATTTAATGAATTAATAACAATAAACTGAAAATTCACAAAAACGTGGAAAAACGGCAAAAAATTGCCTAATTCGATGATATTTTGTTTAAATCACATGAAGCAATAGGGGATGATAAACGTCAAAATATTGATAAATTCGATGAATTTTAGTACGAAACAAAATGCAAGAAAACTTGCTTAAAATGCAATATTATGCGAAATTCTGAGATTTGAAGGCCAAATCACATATCTTGATACTATATTAAATAGTATCGAAATATTGGTAAAAAGGAAAATATATACGTAATATCAAACAACATGAAAAACGTGAAAAAAGTAACTATCATACCAAATTTGAGGATTTTTACTTCGAATCATAAAGCGAGGTTTCGTATTATTTAGATCCAAGAAAAGACCTATGACAATGTTGTTCCTGATACAAAAGATAAAAATATATGTGTTTTCATTAGAAATAACTAAAATGTTCCTGATTTTCCGTTTATATTACCGATGGAAGATGTGCACGTAAAACTGCTCAATTTCGGCTGAAACGTCGATATATGCAATAAAAACCGAACTTCTCCCCATTTACAATATCTTACTCAGTATTTTAACGAGAAACAAATAGATGATTGAAAATGAAGTATTTAAGGTTTTTATCTAATCAATTATGTGTTTCCATCATTTTTATCGTATATTTATTGAATTAATAACAATAAACTGAAAATTCACAAAAACGTGGAAAAACGGCAAAAAATTGCCCAATTCGATGATATTTTGTTTAAATCACATGAAGGAATAGGGGATGATAAACGTCAAAATATTGATAAATTCGATGAATTTTAGTACGAAACAAAATGCAAGAAAACTTGCTTAAAATGCAATATTATGCGAAATTCTGAGATTTGAAGGCCAAATCACATATCGTGATACTATTTGAAATAGTATCGAAATATTGGTAAAAAGGAAAATATATACGTAATATCAAACAACATGAAAAACGTGAAAAAAGTCACTATCATACCAAATTTGAGGATTTTAACTTCGAATCATAAAGCGAGGTTTCGTATTATTTAGATCCAAGAAAAGCCCTATGACAATGTTGTTCCTGATACAAAAGATAAAAATCAATGTGTTTTCATTAGAAATAACTAAAATGTTCCTGATTTTCCGCTTATATTACCGATGGAAGATGGACACGTAAAACCGCTCAATTCCGGCTGAAACGTCGATATATATGTTATAAAAACCGAACTTCTCCCCCTTTACAATATCTTACTCAGTATTTTAACGAGAAATAAATAGATGATTGAAAAAGAAGTATTTAAGGTTTTTATCTAATCAATTAAGTGTTTGCATCATTTTTATCGTAATGAATTAATAACAATAAACTGAAAATTCACCAAAACGTGGAAAAACGGCAAAATATTGCCTAATTCGATGATATTTTGTTTAAATCACATAAAGGAAAAGGGTATGATAAACGTCAAAATATTGCTAAATTCGATGATTTTTAGTATAAAACAAAATGCAAGAAACTTGCTTAAAAATGCAAAATTTGCGAAATTCTGACATATGACGGCCAAATCACATATCGTGAGAAAACATGAAGTAGTATCGAAATATTGGTAAAAACGAATATATTTACGTAAAATCACACTACATGAAAAACGTGAAAAAAGTCACTATTATACCATATTTGAGGATTTTAACTTCAAATCATAGAGCGAGGTTTCGTATTATTTAGATCCAAGAAAAGACATATGACAATGTTGTTTCCAATACAAATGATAAAAATCAATGTGTTTTCATTAGAATTAACCAAAATGTTCCTGATTTTCCGTTTATATTACCGATGGAAGATGTACACGTAAAACCGCTCAATTCCGGCTGAAACGTCGATATATGCAATAAAAACCGAACTTCTCCCCCTTTACAATATCTTACTCAGTATTATAACGAGAAACAAATAGATGATTGAAAATGATGTATTTAAGGTTTTTATCTAATAAATTATGTGTTTGCATCATTTTTATCGTATATTTAATGAATTAATAACAATAAACTGAAAATTCACCAAAACGTAAAAAAACGGCAAAATATTGCCTAATTCGATGATATTTTGTTTAAATCACATAAACGAAAAGCGGATGATAAAAGTCAAAATATTGCTAAATTCGATGATTTTTAGTATAAAACAAAATGCAAGAAACTTGCTTAAAAATGCAAAATTTTCGAAATTCTGAGATATGACTGCCAAATCACATATCGTGAGAAAACATGAAGTAGTATCGAAATATTGGTAAAAACGAATATATTTACGTAAAATCACACTACATGGAAAACGTGAAAAAAGTCACTATTTTACCATATTTGAGGATTTTAAAGTCAAATCATAGAGCGAGGTTTCGTATTATTTAGATCAAAGAAAAAACATATGACAATTTTGTTTCCAATACAATTGATAAAAATCAATGTGTTTTCATTAGAATTAAATAAAATGTTCCTGATTTTCCGTTTATATTACCGATGGAAGATGTACACGTAAAACCGCTCAATTTCGGCTGAAACGTCGATATATGCAATAAAAACCGAACTTCTCCCGCTTTACAATATCTGACTCAGTATTTTAACGAGAAACAAATAGATGATTGAAAATGAAGTATTTAAGGTTTTTATCTAATCAATTATGTGTTTGCATCATTTTTATCGTATATTTAATGAATTAATAACAACAAACTGAAAATTCACCAAAACGTGGAAAAACGGCAAAATATTGCCTAATTCGATGATATTTTGTTTAAATCACATGAAGGAAAAGAGGATGATAAACGTCAAAATACTGCTAAATTCTATGATTTTTAGTATAAAACAAAATGCAAGAAACTTGCTTAAAAATGCAAAATTTGCGAAATTCTGAGATATGACTGCCAAATCACATATCGTGAGAAAACATGAAGTAGTATCGAAATATTGGTAAAACGAATATATTTACGTAAAATCACACTACATGAAAAACGTGAAAAAAGTCACTATTTTACCATATTTGAGGATTTTAACTTCAAATCATAGAGCGAGGTTTCGTATTATTTAGATCCAAGAAAAGACATATTACAATATTGTTTCCAATACAAATGATAAAAACCAATGTGTTTTAATTAGAATTAACTAAAATGTTCCTTATTTTTCGTTTATATTACCGATGGAAGATGTACACGTAAAACCGCTCTAATCCGGCTGAAACGTCGATATATGCAATAAAAACAGAACTTCTCTCCTTTTCAATATCTTACTCTGTATTTTAACGAGAAACAAATAGATGATTGAAAATGAAGTATTTAAGGTTTTATCTAATCAATTATGTGTTTGCATCATTTTTATCGTATTAATGAATTAATAACAATAAACTGAAAATTCACAAAAACGTGGAAAAACGGCAAAATATTGCCTAATTCGATGATATTTTGTATAAATCACATAAAGGAAAAGGGGATGATAAACGTCAAAATATTGCTAAATTCGATGATTTTTAGTATAAACCAAATGCAAGAATCTTGCTTATAAATGCAAAATTTGCGAAATTCTGAGATATGACTGCCAAATCACATATCGTGAGAAAACATGAAGTAGTATCGAAATATTGGTAAAAACGAATATATTTACGTAAAATCACACTACATGAAAAACGTGAAAAAGTCACTATTTTACCATATTTGAGGATTTTAACTTCAAATCATAGAGCGAGGTTTCGTATTATTTAGATCCAAGAAAAGACATATGACAATGTTGTTCCTGATACAAAAGATAAAAATATATGTGTTTTCATTAGAAATAACTAAAATGTTCCTGATTTTCCGTTTATATTACCGATGGAAGATGTACACGTAAAACCGGTCTAATCCGGCTGAAACGTCGATATATGCAATAAAAACCGAACTTCTCCCCCTTTACAATATCTTACTCAGTATTTTAACGAGAAACAAATAGATGATTGAAAATGAAGTATTTAAGGTTTTTATCTAATCAATTATGTGTTTGCATCATTTTTATCGTATTAATGAATTAATAACAATAAACTGAAAATTCACAAAAACGTGGAAAAACGTCAAAATATTGCCTAATTCGATGATATTTTGTTTAAATCACATAAAGGAAAAGAGGGATGATAAACGTCAAAATATTGCTAATTTCGATGATTTTTAGTATGAAACAAAATGCAAGAAACTTGCTTAAAAATGCAAAATTTGCGAAATTCAGAGATATGACGGCCAAATCACATATCGTGAGAAAACATGAAGTAGTATCGAAATATTGGTAAAAACGAATATATTTACGTAAAATCACACTACATGAAAAACGTGAAAATAGTCACTATTTTACCATATTTGAGGATTTTAACTTCAAATCATAGAGCGAGGTTTCGTATTATTTAGATCCAAGAAAAGACATATGACAATGTTGTTCCTGATACAAAAGATAAAAATATATGTGTTTTCATTAGAAATAACTAAAATGTTCCTGATTTTCCGTTTATATTACCGATGGAAGATGTACACGTAAAACCGCTCAATTCCGGCTGAAACGTCGATATATGCAATAAAAACCGAGCTTCTCCCCCTTTACAATATCTTACTCAGTATTTTAACGAGAAACAAATAGATGATTGAAAATGAAGTATTTAAGGTGTTTATCTAATCAATTATGTGTTTGCATCATTTTTATCGTATATTTAATAAATTAATAACAATAAACTGAAAATTCATCAAAACGTGGAAAAACGGCAAAATATTGCCTAATTTGATGATATTTTGTTTAAATCACATAAAGGAAAAGGGGATGATAAACGTCAAAATACTGCTAAATTCGATGATTTTTAGTACAAAACAAAATGCAAGAAACTTGCTTAAAAATGCAAAATTTGCGAAATTCTGAGATATGACTGCCAAATCACATATCGTGAGAAAACATGAAGTAGTATCGAAATATTGGTAAAAACGAATATATTTACGTAAAATCACACTACATGAAAAACGTGAAAAAAGTCACTATTTTGCCATATTTGAGGATTTTAACTTCAAATCATAGAGCGAGGTTTCGTATTATTTAGATCCAAGAAAAGACATATTACAATATTGTTTCCAATACAAATGATAAAAACCAATGTGTTTTCATTAGAATTAACTAAAATGTTCCTGATTTTTCGTTTATATTACCGATGGAAGATGTACACGTAAAACCGCTCTAATCCGGCTGAAACGTCGATATATGCAAAAAAACAGAACTTCTCCCCTTTTCAATATCTTACTCTGTATTTTAACGAGAAAGAAATAGATGATTGAAAATTAAGTATTTAAGGTTTTTATCTAATCAATTATGTGTTTGCATCATTTGTATCGTATATTTAATGAATTAATAACAATAAACTGAAAATTCACAAAAACGTGGAAAAACGGCAAAAAATTGCCCAATTCGATGATATTTTGTTTAAATCACATGAAGGAATAGGGGATGATAAACGTCAAAATATTGATAAATTCGATGAATTTTAGTACGAAACAAAATGCAAGAAAACTTGCTTAAAATGCAATATTATGCGAAATTCTGAGATTTGAAGGCCAAATCACATATCGTGATACTATATGAAATAGTATCGAAATATTGGTAAAAAGGAAAATATATACGTAATATCAAACAACATGAAAAACGTGAAAAAAGTCACTATCATACCAAATTTGAGGATTTTAACTTCGAATCATAAAGCGAGGTTTCGTATTATTTAGATCCAAGAAAAGACCTATGACAATGTTGTTTCCAATACAAATGATAAAAATCAATGTGTTTTTATTAGAATTAACTAAAATGTTCCTGATTTTCCGTTTATATTACCGATGGAAGATGTACACGTAAAACCGCTCAATTCCGGCTGAAACGTCGATATATATGTTATAAAAACCGAACTTCTCCCCCTTTACAATATCTTACTCAGTATTTTAACGAGAAATAAATAGATGATTGAAAAAGAAGTATTTAAGGTTTTTATCTAATCAATTAAGTGTTTGCATCATTTTTATCGTAATGAATTAATAACAATAAACTGAAAATTCACCAAAACGTGGAAAAACGGCAAAATATTGCCTAATTCGATGATATTTTGTTTAAATCACATAAAGGAAAAGGGGATGATAAACGTCAAAATATTGCTAAATTCGATGATTTTTAGTATAAAACAAAATGCAAGAAACTTGCTTAAAAATGCAAAATTTGCGAAATTCTAAGATATGACGGCCAAATCACAAATCGTGAGAAAACATGAAGTAGTATCGAAATATTGGTAAAAACGAATATATTTACGTAAAATCACACTACATGAAAAACGTGAAAAAAGTCACTATTTTACCATATTTGAGGATTTTAACTTCAAATCATAGAGCGAGGTTTCGTATTATTTAGATCCAAGAAAAGACATATGACAATGTTGTTTCCAATACAAATGATAAAAATCAATGTGTTTTCATTAGAATTAACTAAAATGTTCCTGATTTTCCGTTTATATTACCGATGGAAGATGAACACGTAAAAACGCTCAATTCCGGCTGAAACGTCGATATATGCAATAAAAACCGAACTTCTCCCCCTTTACAATATCTTACTCAGTATTATAACGAGAAACAAATAGATGGTTGAAAAAGATGTATTTAAAGTTTTTATCTAATCAATTATGTGTTTGCATTATTTTTATCGTATATTTAATGAATTAATAACAATAAACTGAAAATTCACCAAAACGTAAAAAAACGGCAAAATATTGCCTAATTCGATGATATTTTGTTTAAATCACATAAAGGAAAAGCGGATGATAAAAGTAAAAATATTGCTAAATTCGATGATTTTTAGCATAAAACAAAATGCAAGAAACTTGCTAAAAAATGCAAAATTTGTGAAATTCTGAGATATGACTGCCAAATCACATATCGTGAGAAAACATGAAGTAGTATCGAAATATTGGTAAAAACGAATATATTTACGTAAAATCACACTACATGAAAAACGTGAAAAATGTCACTATTTTACCATATTTGAGTATTTTAAAGTCAAATCATAGAGCGAGGTTTCGTATTATTTAGATCCAAGAAAAAACATATGACAATTTTGTTTCCAATACAAATGATAAAAATCAATGTGTTTTCATAAGAATTAAATAAAATGTTCCTGATTTTCCGTTTATATTACCGATGGAAGATGTACACGTAAAACCGCTCTAATCCGGCTGAAACGTCGATATATGCAATAAAAACAGAACTTCTCCCGTTTTCAATATCTTTCTCTGTATTTTAACGAGAAAGAAACAGTTGATTGAAAATTAAGTATTTAAGGTTAATTTCTAATCAATTATGTGTTTGCATCATTTTTATCGTATATTTAATGAATTAATAACAATAAACTGAAAATTTACAAAAACGGTAAAAACGGCAAAAAAATTGTCTAATTCGATGATATCTTGTTTAAATCACATGAAGGAATAGGGGATGATAAACGATAAAATATTGCTTAATTCGATGATTATTAGTACGAAAGAAAATGCAAGAAAACTTGCTTAAAATGCAATATTATGCGAAATTCTGAGATTTGAAGGCCAAATCACATATCGTGATACTACATGAAATAGTATCGAAATATTGATAAAAATGAATATATATACGTAATATCAAACAACATGAAAAACGTGAAAAAAGTAACTATCATACCAAATTTGAAGATTTTAACTTCGAATCATAAAGCGAGGTTTCGTATTATCTAGATCCAAGAAAATACATATGACAATGTGGTTCGCGATACAAATGATGAAAATCAATGTGTTTTCATTAGAATTAACTAAAATGTTCCTGATTTTCCGTTTATATTACCGATGGAAGATGTACACGTAAAACCGCTCTATTTCGGCTGAAACGTCGATATATGCAATAAAAACCGAACTTCTCCCCTTTACAATATCTTACTCAGTATTTTAACGAGAAACAAATAGATGATTGAAAATGAAATTTTTAAGGTTATTATCTAATCAATTATGTGTTTGCATCATTTTTATCGTATATTTAATGAATTAATAACAATAAACTGAAAATTCACCAAAACGTGGAAAAACGGCAAAATATTGCCTAATTCGATGATATTTTGTTTAAATCACATAAAGGAAAAGCGGATGATAAACATCAAAATACTGCTAAATTCGATGATTTTTAGTATAAAACAAAATGCAAGAAACTTGCTTAAAAATGCAAAATTTGCGAAATTCTGAGATATGACTGCCAAATCACATATCGTGAGAAAACATGAAGTAGTATCGAAATATTGGTAAAAACGAATATATTTACGTAAAATCACACTACATGAAAAACGTGAAAAAAGTCACTATTTTGCCATATTTGAGGATTTTAACTTCAAATCATAGAGCGAGGTTTCGTATTATTTAGATCCAAGAAAAGACATATTACAATATTGTTTCCAATACAAATGATAAAAACCAACGTGCTTTCATTAGAATTAACTAAAATGTTCCTGATTTTTCGTTTATATTACCGATGGAAGATGTGCACGTAAAACCGCTCTAATCCGGCTGAAACGTCGATATATGCAATAAAACAGAACTTTTCCCCTTTTCAATATCTTACTCTGTATTTTAACGAGAAAGAAATAGATGATTGAAAATTAAGTATTTAAGGTTTTTATCTAATGAATTATGTGTTTGCATCATTTGTATCGTATATTTAATGAATTAATAACAATAAACTGAAAATTCACAAAAACGTGGAAAAACGGCAAAAAATTGCCCAATTCAATGATATTTTGTTTAAACCACATGAAGGAATAGGGGATTATAAACGTCAAAATATTGATAAATTCGATGAATTTTAGTACGAAACAAAATGCAAGAAAACTTGCTTAAAATGCAATATTATGCGAAATTCTGAGATTTGAAGGCCAAATCACATATACTACATGAAATAGTATCGAAATATTAGTAAAAATGAATATATATACGTAATATCAAACATGAAAAACGTAAAAAAAGTCGCTATCATACCAAATATGAGGATTTTAACTTCGAATCATAAAGCGAGGTTTCGTATTATTTAGATCCAAGAAGAGACATATGACAATGTGGTTCGCGATACACATGATGAAAATCAATGTGTTTTCATTAGAATTAACTAAAATGTTCCTGATTTTCCGTTTATATTACCGATGGAAGATGTACACGTAAAACTGCTCTATTTCGGCTGAAACGTCGATATGTGCAATAAAAACCGAACTTCTCCCCTTTACAATATCTTACTCAGTATTTTAACGAGAAACAAATAGATGATTGAAAATGAAATATTTAAGGTTATTATCTAATCAATTATGTGTTTGCATCATTTTTATTGTATATTTAATGAATTAATACCAATAAACTGAAAATTAACAAAAACGTGGAAAAACGGCAAAATATTGCCTAATTCGATGATATTTTGTTTAAATCACATAAAGGAAAAAGGGATGATAAACGTCAAAATATTGCTAAATTCGATGATTTTTAGTTCAAAACAAAATGCAAGAAACTTGCTTAAAAATGCAAAATTTGCGAAATTCTGAGATATGACGGCCAAATCACATATCGTCAAAAAACATGAAGTAGTATCGAAATTTTGGTAAAAACGAATATATTTACGTAAAATCACACTACATGAAAAACGTGAAAAAGTCACAATTTTACCATATTTCAGGATTTTAACTTCAAATCATAGAGCGAGGTTTCGTATTATTTAGATCCAAGAAAAGACATATGATAATGTTGTTTCCAATACAAATGATAAAAACCAATGTGTTTTCATTGGAATTAACTAAAATGTTCCTGATTTATCGTTTATATTACCGATGGAAGATGTACAAGTAAAACTGCTCTAATCCGGCTGAAACGTCGATATATGCAATAAAAACAGAACTTCTCCCCTTTTCAATATCTTACTCTGTATTTTAACGAGAAACAAATAGATGATGGAAAATGAAGTATTTAAGGTTTTTATCTACTCAATTATGTGTTTGCATCATTTTTATCGTATATTTAATGAATTAATAACAATAAACTGAAAATTCACAAAAACGTGGAAAAACGGCCAAAAATTGCCTAATTCGATGATATTTTGTTTAAATCACTTGAAGGAATAGGGGATGATAAACGTCAAAATATTGATAAATTCGATGAATTTTAGTACGAAACAAAATGCAAGAAAACTTGCTTAAAATGCAATATTATGCGAAATTCTGAGATTTGAAGGCCAAATCACATATCGTAATACTATATAAAATAGTATCGAAATATTGGTAAAAAGGAAAATATATACGTAATATCAAACAACATGAAAAACGTGAAAAAAGTCACTATCGTACCAAATTTGAGGATTTTAACTTTGAATCATAAAGCGAGATTTCGTATTATTTAGATCCAAGAAAAGACCTATGACAATGTTGTTCCTGATACAAAAGATAAAAATCAATGTGTTTTCATTAGAATTAACTAAAATGTTCCTGATTTTCCGTTTATATTACCGATGGAAGATGTACACGTAAAACCGCTCAATTCCGGCTGAAACGTCGATATATGCAATAAAAACCGAACTTCTCCCCCTTTACAATATCTTATTCAGTATTTTAACGAGAAACAAATAGATGATTGAAAATGAAGTATTTAAGGGTTTTATCTAATCAATTATGTGTTTGCATCATTTTTATCGTATATATAATGAATTTATAACAATAAATTGAAAATTAAAAAAAAACGTGGAAAAACGGCAAAATATTGCCTAATTCGATGATATTTTGTTTAAATCACATAAAGGAAAAGCGGATGATAAACGTCAAAATATTGCTAAATTCGATGATTTTTATTTCAAAACAAAATGCAAGAAACTTGCTTAAAAATGCAAAATTTGCGAAATTCTGAGATATGACGGCCAAATCACATATCGTGAAAAAACATGGAGTAGTATCGAAATATTGGTAAAAACGAATATATTTACGTAAAATCACACAACATGAAAAACGTGAAAAAAGTCACTATTTTACCATATTTGAGGATTTTAACTTCAAATCATAGAGCGAGGTTTCGTATTATTTAGATCCAAGAAAAGACATATGACAATGTTGTTTCCAATACAAATGATAAAAACCAATGTGTTTTCATTAGAATTAACTACAATGTTCCTGATTTTTCGTTTATATTACCCATGGAAGAAGTACACGTAAAACCACTCTAATCCGGCTGAAACGTCGATATATGCAATAAAAACTGAACTTCTCCCCTTTTCAATATCTTACTCTGTATTTTAACGAGAAACAAATAGTTGATTGAAAATGAAGTATTTAAGGTTAATTTCTAATCAATTATGTGTTTGCATCATTTTTATCGTATATTTATTGAATTAATAACAATAAACTGAAAATTCACATAAACGTGGAAAAACGGCAAAATATTGCCTAATTCGATGATATTTTGTTTAAATCACATAAAGGAAAAAGGGATGATAAACGTGAAAATATTGCTAAATTCGATGATTTTTAGTACGAAACAAAATGCAAGAAAACTTGCTTAAAATGCAATATTATGCGAAATTCTAAGATATGACGGCCAAATCACATATTGTGATACTACATGAAATAGTATCGAAATATTGGTAAAAATGAATATATTTACGTAATATCAATAAACATGAAAAACGTGAAAAAAATCACTATTATACCAAATTTGGGGATTTTAGTTTCGATTCATAAAGCGAGGTTTCGTATTATTTTGATCCAAGAAAAGACATATGACAATGTTGTTCCCGATACAAATGATAAAAATCAATGTGTTTTCATTAGAATTAACTAAAATGTTCCTGATTTTCCGTTTATGTACCGATGGAAGATGTACACGTAAAACCGGTCTATTCCGGCTGAAACGTCGAAATATGCAATAAAAACAGAACTTCTCCCCTTTTCAATATCTTACTCTGTATTTTAACGAGAAACAAATAGTTGATTGAAATTGAAGTATTTAAGGTTAATTTCTAATCAATTATGTTTTTGCATCATTTTTATCATATATTTAATGAATTAATAACAATAAACTGAAAATTCACAAAAACGTGGAAAAACGGCAAATTATATCCTAATTCGACGATATTTTGTTTAAATCACATAAAGGAAAAGGGGATGATAAACGTCAAAATATTGCTAAATTCGATGATTTTTAGTTCAAAACAAAATGCAAGAAACTTGCTTAAAAATGCAAAATTTGCGAAATTCTGAGATATTGTGGGATATTTGGGGTTTGAATCTGGTTATTTAAATATTAATGTAGTAAATTAAATTACGAAGGACCACCCGCTTTTAAAGTAAAGAGGGAAACTGAGAATTTCTGATCATTAGATAATTCCTAGATGAAACCAGTAACTATGGATAAAACTAGAAAGTATGATCATAATAATTAATTAATGGGCTGTATTATTAAATGAAACAAACCTCAAACACCTACATTGGGGGGTTATTACTGGAGGTAAGTATGTCCAGGAATTAGTGTGGTTCGTTCACTAATTCAATTAATAATAATCTAATCCTATAAAATAATATTGAAACTGATATCATTACCAAAAAGAAGAACATAGATTATGAGCATAGTAATGAGTTACAGTAAATCACATATCATCCCAAAGAATTCTGCACAAGATAAATTGCAATAGAATTATAAAAGGAAATAAATCTTAGCTTAATGAAGTTTCCTTTAGAAAGCCATGGAAGTCCTCTTATTCTCCAGACTCGGTCGACTGACGAGTGGAACGGGTTAACATGGGGGAAGGCAGCATGGAGAATTCTTCTCTCGTGCTGCAAGACAAATAATTTTCAGTAGCAACTGATTTAACTACTAAATCTATATTCAAGAATATTAAGAGTTACAGGTCACAAATTTTAATCACCTGTTGTTAGGTGTTATCGTGCGTCGTAACGGACAATCACCCTGCTACTATTAAAACTTCTACCTGATGCATCACATAAAAGAATATACTTAGCTGTGGGCACTGTATAAGTATTAAGATTGCCGTGTTTCGCATCTCAGGCTCCGGCTAGGCCTATCCTGAATATCCTGAATGCGTTCCGCTGACTGGTCACGTGTCGTCAGGAACCAAGTCAAAGGGCTCCTTATTTGACACCAACACTAGCTGAAGATACTATCTGCAAGGTTATTCATGCCTCACAGTGGCGACTTTCATCTGAGGAAGGATAACACCTGCCCTATTTGCTGGGCAATGGCGTCTTCTTATGAGTACGGTAAGCGCAGGTCTGCCTCTGAGCGGCTCTCCACGTGTACTGAGATGGCGTCCCTCTACCCACGCCGAGCCCGCGTTCATAAAACAAATTATTGTCTCGAACATTAATATTTCTCGCATTTGCGCTTGAAACGTTAAAGACTGGACGGGTTTATTATTTAGAGGAACAAAATATTGTTATTTACCAATTTAAGAATAGTAAATATATAAGGGAGAGGAATTAATGTCTCCCCATGGCATTCATTGGTGATGTTAACTATATCACGAGATAGACGCTATGATTCTAACGCTCTATTCGGCTTTTAGTTAGAGATCAATTCGTCTGCAATTAGTTATCATACAGAATGCTTTAATTATGGAGAATCGAATTTAATTCTCACACACATTGGATATAATGTGTTTACTGTAAGGAAATCTGACGCAATACTGGCGTCAGGTGACGTGAGAATTCTAGCCTACTGCACAGATGAAATTATTAGTACATGAGAATTCTACGTGTTGTTAATTTTTACTTACTACAATAATTAGTATGGTTAGTAATAAGTAATGAGAATACAACAATGTTGTATTCGGTGTTGGAAATATCCAACAGATATGACGGCCAAATCACATATCGTGAAAAAACATGAAGTAGTATCGAAATATTGGTAAAAACGAATATATTTACGTAAAATCACACTACATGAAAAACCTGAAAAAAGTCACTATTTTACCATATTTGAGGAATTTAACTTCAAATCATAGAGCGAGGTTTCGTATTATTTAGATCCAAGAAAAGACATATGACAATGTTGTTTCCATTACAAATGATAAAAACCAATGTGTTTTCATTAGAAATAACTACAATGTTCCTGATTTTTCGTTTATATTACCGATGGAAGATGTACACGTAAAACCGCTCTAATCCGGCTGAAACGTCGATATATGCAATAAAAACAGTACTTCTCCCCTTTTCAATATCTTACTCTGTATTTTAACGAGAAACAAATAGTTGATTGAAAATGAAGTATTTAAGGTTAATTTCTAATCAGTTATGTGTTTGCATCATTTTTATCGTATATATATTGAATTAATAACAATAAACTGAAAATTCACAAAAACGTGGAAAAACGGCAAAATATTGCCTAATTCGAAGATATTTTGTATAAATCATAAAAAGGAAAGGGGGATGATAAACGCCAAAATATTGCTAAATTCGATGATTTTTAGTTCAAAACAAAATGTAAGAAACTTGCTTAAAAATGCAAAATTTGCGAAATTCTGAGATATGACGGCCAAATCACATATCGTGAAAAAACATGAAGTAGTATCGAAATATTGGTAAAAACGAATATATTTACGTAAAATCACACTACATGAAAAACGTGAAAAAAGTCACTATTTTACCATATTTGAGGATTTTAACTTCAAATCATAGAGCGAGGTTTCGTATTATTTAGATCCAAGAAAAGACATACGACAATGTTGTTCCTGATACAAAAGATAAAAATATATGTGTTTTCATTACAAATAACGAAAAATGTTCCTGATTTTCCGTTTATATTACCGATGGAAGATGTACACGTAAAACCGCTCAATTCCGGCTGAAACGTCGATATATGCAATAAAAACCGAACTTCTCCCCCTTTGCAATATCTTACTCAGTATTTTAACGAGAAACAATTAGATGATTGAAAATGAAGTATTTAAGGTTTTTATATAATCAATTATGTGTTTACATCATTTTTATCTTATATTTAATGAATTAATAACAATAAACTGAAAATTCACCAAAACGTGGAAAAACGGCGAAATATTGCCTAATTCGATGATATTTTGTTTAAATCACATAAAGGAAAAGCGGATGATAAACGTCAAAATATTGCTATATTCGATGATTTTTAGTATAAACCAAATGCATGAAACTTGCTTAAAAATGCAAAATTTGCGAAATTCTGAGATATGACTGCCAAATCACATATCGTGAGAAAATATGAAGTAGTATCGAAATATTGGTAAAAACGAATATATTTACGTAAAATCACACTACATGAAAAACGTGAAAAAAGTCACTATTTTACCATATTTGAGGATTTTAACTTCAAATCATAGAGCGAGGTTTCGTATTATTTAGATCCAAGAAAAGACATATGACAATGTTGTTCCCAATACAAATGATAAAAATCAATGTGTTTTCATTAGAATTAACTAAAATGTTCCTGATTTTCCGTTTATATTACCGATGGAAGATGTGCACGTAAAACTGCTCAATTTCGGCTGAAACGTCGATATATGCAATAAAAACCGAGCTTCTCCCCCTTTACAATATCTTACTCAGTATTTTAAGAAGAAACAAATAGATGATTGAAAATGAAGTATTTAAGGTGTTTATCTAATCAATTATGTGTTTGCATCATTTTTATCGTATATTTAATGAATTAATAACAATAAACTGAAAATTCACCAAAACGTAAAAAAACGGCAAAATATTGCCTAATTCGATGATATTTTGTTTAAATCACATAAAGGAAAAGCGGATGATAAAAGTAAAAATATTGCTAAATTCGATGATTTTTAGTATAAAACAAAATGCAAGAAACTTGCTAAAAAATGCAAAATTTGTGAAATTCTGAGATATGACTGCCAAATCACATATCGTGAGAAAACATGAAGTAGTATCGAAATATTGGTAAAAACGAATATATTTACGTAAAATCACACTACATGAAAAACGTGAAAAAAGTCACTATTTTACCATATTTGAGTATTTTAAAGTCAAATCATAGAGCAAGGTTTCGTATTATTTAGATCCAAGAAAAAACATATGACAATTTTGTTTCCAATACAAATGATAAAAATCAATGTGTTTTCATAAGAATTAAATAAAATGTTCCTGATTTTCCGTTTATATTACCGATGGAAGATGTACACGTAAAACCGCTCTAATCCGGCTGAAACGTCGATATATGCAATAAAAACAGAACTTCTCCCGTTTTCAATATCTTTCTCTGTATTTTAACGAGACAGAAACAGTTGATTGAAAATTAAGTATTTAAGGTTAATTTCTAATCAATTATGTGTTTGCATCATTTTTATCGTATATTTAATGAATTAATAACAATAAACTGAAAATTTACAAAAACGTGAAAAACGGCAAAAAAATTGTCTAATTCGATGATATCTTGTTTAAATCACATGAAGGAATAGGGGATGATAAACGACAAAATATTGCTTAATTCGATGATTATTAGTACGAAAGAAAATGCAAGAAAACTTGCTTAAAATGCAATATTATGCGAAATTCTGAGATTTGAAGGCCAAATCACATATCGTGATACTACATGAAATAGTATCGAAATATTGATAAAAATGAATATATATACGTAATATCAAACAACATGAAAAACGTGAAAAAAGTAACTATCATACCAAATTTGAAGATTTTAACTTCGAATCATAAAGCGAGGTTTCGTATTATCTAGATCCAAGAAAATACATATGACAATGTGGTTCGCGATACAAATGATGAAAATCAATGTGTTTTCATTAGAATTAACTAAAATGTTCCTGATTTTCCGTTTATATTACCGATGGAAGATGTACACGTAAAACCGCTCTATTTCGGCTGAAACGTCGATATATGCAATAAAAACCGAACTTCTCCCCTTTACAATATCTTACTCAGTATTTTAACGAGAAACAAATAGATGATTGAAAATGAAATTTTTAAGGTTATTATCTAATCAATTATGTGTTTGCATCATTTTTATCGTATATTTAATGAATTAATAACAATAAACTGAAAATTCACCAAAACGTGGAAAAACGGCAAAATATTGCCTAATTCGATGATATTTTGTTTAAATCACATAAAGGAAAAGCGGATGATAAACGTCAAAATACTGCTAAATTCGATGATTTTTAGTATAAAACAAAATGCAAGAAACTTGCTTAAAAATGCAAAATTTGCGAAATTCTGAGATATGACTGCCAAATCACATATCGTGAGAAAACATGAAGTACAATCGAAATATTGGTAAAAACGAATATATTTACGTAAAATCACACTACATGAAAAACGTGAAAAAAGTCACTATTTTGCCATATTTGAGGATTTTAACTTCAAATCATAGAGCGAGGTTTCGTATTATTTAGATCCAAGAAAAGACATATTACAATATTGTTTCCAATACAAATGATAAAAACCAATGTGTTTTCATTAGAATTAACTAAAACGTTCCTGATTTTTCGTTTATATTACCGATGGAAGATGTACACGTAAAACCGCTCTAATCCGGCTGAAACGTCGATATATGCAAAAAAACAGAACTTCTCCCCTTTTCAATATCTTACTCTGTATTTTAACGAGAAAGAAATAGATGATTGAAAATTAAGTATTTAAGGTTTTTATCTAATCAATTATGTGTTTGCATCATTTGTATCGTATATTTAATGAATTAATAACAATAAACTGAAAATTCACAAAAACGTGGAAAAACGGCAAAAAATTGCCCAATTCGATGATATTTTGTTTAAATCACATGAAGGAATAGGGGATGATAAACGTCAAAATATTGATAAATTCGATGAATTTTAGTACGAAACAAAATGCAAGAAAACTTGCTTAAAATGCAATATTATGCGAAATTCTGAGATTTGAAGGCCAAATCACATATCGTGATACTATATGAAATAGTATCGAAATATTGGTAAAAAGGAAAATATATACGTAATATCAAACAACATGAAAAACGTGAAAAAAGTCACTATCATACCAAATTTGAGGATTTTAACTTCGAATCATAAAGCGAGGTTTCGTATTATTTAGATCCAAGAAAAGACCTATGACAATGTTGTTTCCAATACAAATGATAAAAATCAATGTGTTTTCATTAGAATTAACTAAAATGTTCCTGATTTTCCGTTTATATTACCGATGGAAGATGTACACGTAAAACCGCTCAATTCCGGCTGAAACGTCGATATATATGTTATAAAAACCGAACTTCTCCCCCTTTACAATATCTTACTCAGTATTTTAACGAGAAATAAATAGATGATTGAAAAAGAAGTATTTAAGGTTTTTATCTAATCAATTAAGTGTTTGCATCATTTTTATCGTAATGAATTAATAACAATAAACTGAAAATTCACCAAAACGTGGAAAAACGGCAAAATATTGCCTAATTCGATGATATTTTGTTTAAATCACATAAAGGAAAAGGGGATGATAAAAGTAAAAATATTGCTAAATTCGATGATTTTTAGTATAAAACAAAATGCAAGAAACTTGCTAAAAAATGCAAAATTTGTGAAATTCTGAGATATGACTGCCAAATCACATATCGTGAGAAAACATGAAGTAGTATCGAAATATTGGTAAAAACGAATATATTTACGTAAAATCACACTACATGAAAAACGTGAAAAAAGTCACTATTTTACCATATTTGAGTATTTTAAAGTCAAATCATAGAGCGAGGTTTCGTATTATTTAGATCCAAGAAAAAACATATGACAATTTTGTTTCCAATACAAATGATAAAAATCAATGTGTTTTCATAAGAATTAAATAAAATGTTCCTGATTTTCCGTTTATATTACCGATGGAAGATGTACACGTAAAACCGCTCTAATCCGGCTGAAACGTCGATATATGCAATAAAAACAGAACTTCTCCCGTTTTCAATATCTTTCTCTGTATTTTAACGAGAAAGAAACAGTTGATTGAAAATTAAGTATTTAAGGTTAATTTCTAATCAATTATGTGTTTGCATCATTTTTATCGTATATTTAATGAATTAATAACAATAAACTGAAAATTTACAAAAACGTGAAAAACGGCAAAAAAATTGTCTAATTCGATGATATCTTGTTTAAATCACATGAAGGAATAGGGGATGATAAACGACAAAATATTGCTTAATTCGATGATTATTAGTACGAAAGAAAATGCAAGAAAACTTGCTTAAAATGCAATATTATGCGAAATTCTGAGATTTGAAGGCCAAATCACATATCGTGATACTACATGAAATAGTATCGAAATATTGATAAAAATGAATATATATACGTAATATCAAACAACATGAAAAACGTGAAAAAAGTAACTATCATACCAAATTTGAAGATTTTAACTTCGAATCATAAAGCGAGGTTTCGTATTATCTAGATCCAAGAAAATACATATGACAATGTGGTTCGCGATACAAATGATGAAAATCAATGTGTTTTCATTAGAATTAACTAAAATGTTCCTGATTTTCCGTTTATATTACCGATGGAAGATGTACACGTAAAACCGCTCTATTTCGGCTGAAACGTCGATATATGCAATAAAAACCGAACTTCTCCCCTTTACAATATCTTACTCAGTATTTTAACGAGAAACAAATAGATGATTGAAAATGAAATTTTTAAGGTTATTATCTAATCAATTATGTGTTTGCATCATTTTTATTGTATATTTAATGAATTAATAACAATAAACTGAAAATTCACCAAAACGTGGAAAAACGGCAAAATATTGCCTAATTTGATGATATTTTGTTTAAATCACATAAAGGAAAAGCGGATGATAAACGTCAAAATACTGGTAAATTCGATGATTTTTAGTATAAAACAAAATGCAAGAAACTTGCTTAAAAATGCAAAATTTGCGAAATTCTGAGATATGACTGCCAAATCACATATCGTGAGAAAACATGAAGTAGTATCGAAATATTGGTAAAAACGAATATATTTACGTAAAATCACACTACATGAAAAACGTGAAAAAAGTCACTATTTTGCCATATTTGAGGATTTTAACTTCAAATCATAGAGCGAGGTTTCGTATTATTTAGATCCAAGAAAAGACATATTACAATATTGTTTCCAATACAAATGATAAAAACCAATGTGCTTTCATTAGAATTAACTAAAATGTTCCTGATTTTTCGTTTATATTACCGATGGAAGATGTGCACGTAAAACCGCTCTAATCCGGCTGAAACGTCGATATATGCAATAAAACAGAACTTCTCCCCTTTTCAATATCTTACTCTGTATTTTACGAGAAAGAAATAGATGATTGAAAATTAAGTATTTAAGGTTTTTATCTAATGAATTATGTGTTTGCATCATTTGTATCGTATATTTAATGAATTAATAACAATAAACTGAAAATTCACAAAAACGTGGAAAAACGGCAAAAAATTTCCCAATTGAATGATATTTTGTTTAAATCACATGAAGGAATAGGGGATGATAAACGTCAAAATATTGATAAATTCGATGAATTTTAGTACGAAACAAAATGCAAGAAAACTTGCTTAAAATGCAATATTATGCGAAATTCTGAGATTTGAAGGCCAAATCACATATACTACATGAAATAGTATCGAAATATTGGTAAAAATGAATATATATACGTAATATCAAACATGAAAAACGTAAAAAAAGTCGCTATCATACCAAATATGAGGATTTTAACTTCGAATCATAAAGCGAGGTTTCGTATTATTTAGATCCAAGAAAAGACATATGACAATGTGGTTCGCGATACACATGATGAAAATCAATGTGTTTTCATTAGAATTAACTAAAATGTTCCTGATTTTCCGTTTATATTACCGATAGAAGATGTACACGTAAAACTGCTCTATTTCGGCTGAAACGTCGATATGTGCAATAAAAACCGAACTTCTCCCCTTTACAATATCTTACTCAGTATTTTAACGAGAAACAAATAGATGATTGAAAATGAAATATTTAAGGTTATTATCTAATCAATTATGTGTTTGCATCATTTTTATTGTATATTTAATGAATTAATACCAATAAACTGAAAATTAACAAAAACGTGGAAAAACGGCAAAATATTGCCTAATTCGATGATATTTTGTTTAAATCACATAAAGGAAAAAGGGATGATAAACGTCAAAATATTGCTAAATTCGATGATTTTTAGTTCAAAACAAAATGCAAGAAACTTGCTTAAAAATGCAAAATTTGCGAAATTCTGAGATATTGTGGGATATTTGGGGTTTGAATCTGATTATTTAAATATTAATGTAGTAAATTAAATTACGAAGGACCACCCGCTTTTAAAGTAAAGAGGGAAACTGAGAATTTCTGATCATTAGATAATTCCTAGATGAAACCAGTAACTATGGATAAAACTAGAAAGTATGATCATAATAATTAATTTATGGGCTGTATTATTAAATGAAACAAACCTCAAACACCTACATTGGGGGGTTATTACTGGAGGTAAGTACGTCCAGGAATTAGTGTGGTTCGTTCACTAATTCAATTAATAATAATCTAATCCTATAAAATAATATTGAAACTGATATCATTACCAAAAAGAAGAACATAGATTATGAGCATAGTAATGAGTTACAGTAAATCACATATCAATCCCAAAGAATTCTGCACAAGATAAATTGCAATAGAATTATAAAAGGAAATAAATCTTAGCTTAATGAAGTTTCCTTTAGAAAGCCATGGAAGTCCTCTTATTCTCCAGACTCGGTCGACTGACGAGTGGAACGGGTTAACATGGGGGAAGGCAGCATGGAGAATTCTTCTCTCGTGCTGCAAGACAAATAATTTTCAGTAGCAACTGATTTAACTACTAAATCTATATTCAAGAATATTAAGAGTTACAGGTCACAAATTTTAATCACCTGTTGTTAGGTGTTATCATGCGTCGTAACGGACAATCACCCTGCTACTATTAAAACTTCTACCTGATGCATCACATAAAAGAATATACTTAGCTGTGGGCACTGTATAAGTATTAAGATTGCCGTGTTTCGCATCTCAGGCTCCGGCTAGGCCTGTCCTGAATATCCTGAATGCGTTCCGCTGACTGGTCACGTGTCGTCAGGAACCAAGTCAAAGGGCTCCTTATTTGACACCAACACTAGCTGAAGATACTATCTGCAAGGTTATTCATGCCTCACAGTGGCGACTTTCATCTGAGGATGGATAACACCTGCCCTATTTGCTGGGCAATGGCGTCTTCTTATGAGTATGGTAAGCGCAGGTCTGCCTCTGAGCGGCTCTCCACGTGTACTGAGATGGCGTCCCTCTACCCACGCCGAGCCCGCGTTCATAAAACAAATTATTGTCTCGAACATTAATATTTCTCGCATTTGCGCTTGAAACGTTAAAGACTGGACGGGTTTATTATTTAGAGGAACAAAATATTGTTATTTACCAATTTAAGAATAGTAAATATATAAGGGAGAGGAATTAATGTCTCCCCATGGCATTCATTGGTGACGTTAACTATATCACGAGATAGACGCTATGATTCTAACGCTCTATTCGGCTTTTAGTTAGAGATCAATTCGTCTGCAATTAGTTATCATACAGAATGCTTTAATTATGGAGAATCGAATTTAATTCTCACACACATTGGATATAATGTGTTTACTGTAAGGAAATCTGACGCAATACTGGCGTCAGGTGACGTGAGAATTCTAGCCTACTGCACAGATGAAATTATTAGTACATGAGAATTCTACGTGTTGTTAATTTTTACTTACTACAATAATTAGTATGGTTAGTAATAAGTAATGAGAATACAACAATGTTGTATTCGGTGTTGGAAATATCCAACAGATATGACGGCCAAATCACATATCGTGAAAAAACATGAAGTAGTATCGAAATATTGGTAAAAACGAATATATTTACGTAAAATCACACTACATGAAAAACGTGAAAAAAGTCACTATTTTACCATATTTGAGTATTTTAAAGTCAAATCATAGAGCGAGGTTTCGTATTATTTAGATCCAAGAAAAAACATATGACAATTTTGTTTCCAATACAAATGATAAAAATCAATGTATTTTCATAAGAATTAAATAAAATGTTCCTGATTTTCCGTTTATATTACCGATGGAAGATGTACACGTAAAACCGCTCTAATCCGGCTGAAACGTCGATATATGCAATAAAAACAGAACTTCTCCCGTTTTCAATATCTTTCTCTGTATTTTAACGAGAAAGAAACAGTTGATTGAAAATTAAGTATTTAAGGTTAATTTCTAATCAATTATGTGTTTGCATCATTTTTATCGTATATTTAATGAATTAATAACAATAAACTGAAAATTTACAAAAACGTGAAAAACGGCAAAAAAATTGTCTAATTCGATGATATCTTGTTTAAATCACATGAAGGAATAGGGGATGATAAACGACAAAATATTGCTTAATTCGATGATTATTAGTACGAAAGAAAATGCAAGAAAACTTGCTTAAAATGCAATATTATGCGAAATTCTGAGATTTGAAGGCCAAATCACATATCGTGATACTACATGAAATAGTATCGAAATATTGATAAAAATTAATATATATACGTAATATCAAACAACATGAAAAACGTGAAAAAAGTAACTATCATACCAAATTTGAAGATTTTAACTTCGAATCATAAAGCGAGGTTTCGTATTATCTAGATCCAAGAAAATACATATGACAATGTGGTTCGCGATACAAATGATGAAAATCAATGTGTTTTCATTAGAATTAACTAAAATGTTCCTGATTTTCCGTTTATATTACCGATGGAAGATGTACACGTAAAACCGCTCTATTTCGGCTGAAACGTCGATATATGCAATAAAAACCGAACTTCTCCCCTTTACAATATCTTACTCAGTATTTTAACGAGAAACAAATAGATGATTGAAAATGAAATTTTTAAGGTTATTATCTAATCAATTATGTGTTTGCATCATTTTTATTGTATATTTAATGAATTAATAACAATAAACTGAAAATTCACCAAAACGTGGAAAAACGGCAAAATATTGCCTAATTCGATGATATTTTGTTTAAATCACATAAAGGAAAAGCGGATGATAAACGTCAAAATACTGCTAAATTCGATGATTTTTAGTATAAAACAAAATGCAAGAAACTTGCTTAAAAATGCAAAATTTGCGAAATTCTGAGATATGACTGCCAAATCACATATCGTGAGAAAACATGAAGTAGTATCGAAATATTGGTAAAAACGAATATATTTACGTAAAATCACACTACATGAAAAACGTGAAAAAAGTCACTATTTTGCCATATTTGAGGATTTTAACTTCAAATCATAGAGCGAGGTTTCGTATTATTTAGATCCAAGAAAAGACATATTACAATATTGTTTCCAATACAAATGATAAAAACCAATGTGCTTTCATTAGAATTAACTAAAATGTTCCTGATTTTTCGTTTATATTACCGATGGAAGATGTGCACGTAAAACCGCTCTAATCCGGCTGAAACGTCGATATATGCAATAAAACAGAACTTCTCCCCTTTTCAATATCTTACTCTGTATTTTACGAGAAAGAAATAGATGATTGAAAATTAAGTATTTCAGGTTTTTATCTAATGAATTATGTGTTTGCATCATTTGTATCGTATATTTAATGAATTAATAACAATAAACTGAAAATTCACAAAAACGTGGAAAAACGGCAAAAAATTTCCCAATTGAATGATATTTTGTTTAAATCACATGAAGGAATAGGGGATGATAAACGTCAAAATATTGATAAATTCGATGAATTTTAGTACGAAACAAAATGCAAGAAAACTTGCTTAAAATGCAATATTATGCGAAATTCTGAGATTTGAAGGCCAAATCACATATACTACATGAAATAGTATCGAAATATTGGTAAAAATGAATATATATACGTAATATCAAACATGAAAAACGTAAAAAAAGTCGCTATCATACTAAATATGAGGATTTTAACTTCGAATCATAAAGCGAGGTTTCGTATTATTTAGATCCAAGAAAAGACATATGACAATGTGGTTCGCGATACACATGATGAAAATCAATGTGTTTTCATTAGAATTAACTAAAATGTTCCTGATTTTCCGTTTATATTACCGATGGAAGATGTACACGTAAAACTGCTCTATTTCGGCTGAAACGTCGATATGTGCAATAAAAACCGAACTTCTCCCCTTTACAATATCTTACTCAGTATTTTAACGAGAAACAAATAGATGATTGAAAATGAAATATTTAAGGTTATTATCTAATCAATTATGTGTTTGCATCATTTTTATTGTATATTTAATGAATTAATACCAATAAACTGAAAATTAACAAAAACGTGGAAAAACGGCAAAATATTGCCTAATTCGATGATATTTTGTTTAAATCACATAAAGGAAAAAGGGATGATAAACGTCAAAATATTGCTAAATTCGATGATTTTTAGTTCAAAACAAAATGCAAGAAACTTGCTTAAAAATGCAAAATTTGCGAAATTCTGAGATATTGTGGGATATTTGGGGTTTGAATCTGATTATTTAAATATTAATGTAGTAAATTAAATTACGAAGGACCACCCGCTTTTAAAGTAAAGAGGGAAACTGAGAATTTCTGATCATTAGATAATTCCTAGATGAAACCAGTAACTATGGATAAAACTAGAAAGTATGATCATAATAATTAATTTATGGGCTGTATTATTAAATGAAACAAACCTCAAACACCTACATTGGGGGGTTATTACTGGAGGTAAGTACGTCCAGGAATTAGTGTGGTTCGTTCACTAATTCAATTAATAATAATCTAATCCTATAAAATAATATTGAAACTGATATCATTACCAAAAAGAAGAACATAGATTATGAGCATAGTAATGAGTTACAGTAAATCACATATCAATCCCAAAGAATTCTGCACAAGATAAATTGCAATAGAATTATAAAAGGAAATAAATCTTAGCTTAATGAAGTTTCCTTTAGAAAGCCATGGAAGTCCTCTTATTCTCCAGACTCGGTCGACTGACGAGTGGAACGGGTTAACATGGGGGAAGGCAGCATGGAGAATTCTTCTCTCGTGCTGCAAGACAAATAATTTTCAGTAGCAACTGATTTAACTACTAAATCTATATTCAAGAATATTAAGAGTTACAGGTCACAAATTTTAATCACCTGTTGTTAGGTGTTATCATGCGTCGTAACGGACAATCACCCTGCTACTATTAAAACTTCTACCTGATGCATCACATAAAAGAATATACTTAGCTGTGGGCACTGTATAAGTATTAAGATTGCCGTGTTTCGCATCTCAGGCTCCGGCTAGGCCTATCCTGAATATCCTGAATGCGTTCCGCTGACTGGTCACGTGTCGTCAGGAACCAAGTCAAAGGGCTCCTTATTTGACACCAACACTAGCTGAAGATACTATCTGCAAGGTTATTCATGCCTCACAGTGGCGACTTTCATCTGAGGATGGATAACACCTGCCCTATTTGCTGGGCAATGGCGTCTTCTTATGAGTACGGTAAGCGCAGGTCTGCCTCTGAGCGGCTCTCCACGTGTACTGAGATGGCGTCCCTCTACCCACGCCGAGCCCGCGTTCATAAAACAAATTATTGTCTCGAACATTAATATTTCTCGCATTTGCGCTTGAAACGTTAAAGACTGGACGGGTTTATTATTTAGAGGAACAAAATATTGTTATTTACCAATTTAAGAATAGTAAATATATAAGGGAGAGGAATTAATGTCTCCCCATGGCATTCATTGGTGACGTTAACTATATCACGAGATAGACGCTATGATTCTAACGCTCTATTCGGCTTTTAGTTAGAGATCAATTCGTCTGCAATTAGTTATCATACAGAATGCTTTAATTATGGAGAATCGAATTTAATTCTCACACACATTGGATATAATGTGTTTACTGTAAGGAAATCTGACGCAATACTGGCGTCAGGTGACGTGAGAATTCTAGCCTACTGCACAGATGAAATTATTAGTACATGAGAATTCTACGTGTTGTTAATTTTTACTTACTACAATAATTAGTATGGTTAGTAATAAGTAATGAGAATACAACAATGTTGTATTCGGTGTTGGAAATATCCAACAGATATGACGGCCAAATCACATATCGTGAAAAAACATGAAGTAGTATCGAAATATTGGTAAAAACGAATATATTTACGTAAAATCACACTACATGAAAAACGTGAAAAAAGTCACTATTTTACCATATTTGAGTATTTTAAAGTCAAATCATAGAGCGAGGTTTCGTATTATTTAGATCCAAGAAAAAACATATGACAATTTTGTTTCCAATACAAATGATAAAAATCAATGTATTTTCATAAGAATTAAATAAAATGTTCCTGATTTTCCGTTTATATTACCGATGGAAGATGTACACGTAAAACCGCTCTAATCCGGCTGAAACGTCGATATATGCAATAAAAACAGAACTTCTCCCGTTTTCAATATCTTTCTCTGTATTTTAACGAGAAAGAAACAGTTGATTGAAAATTAAGTATTTAAGGTTAATTTCTAATCAATTATGTGTTTGCATCATTTTTATCGTATATTTAATGAATTAATAACAATAAACTGAAAATTTACAAAAACGTGAAAAACGGCAAAAAAATTGTCTAATTCGATGATATCTTGTTTAAATCACATGAAGGAATAGGGGATGATAAACGACAAAATATTGCTTAATTCGATGATTATTAGTACGAAAGAAAATGCAAGAAAACTTGCTTAAAATGCAATATTATGCGAAATTCTGAGATTTGAAGGCCAAATCACATATCGTGATACTACATGAAATAGTATCGAAATATTGATAAAAATTAATATATATACGTAATATCAAACAACATGAAAAACGTGAAAAAAGTAACTATCATACCAAATTTGAAGATTTTAACTTCGAATCATAAAGCGAGGTTTCGTATTATCTAGATCCAAGAAAATACATATGACAATGTGGTTCGCGATACAAATGATGAAAATCAATGTGTTTTCATTAGAATTAACTAAAATGTTCCTGATTTTCCGTTTATATTACCGATGGAAGATGTACACGTAAAACCGCTCTATTTCGGCTGAAACGTCGATATATGCAATAAAAACCGAACTTCTCCCCTTTACAATATCTTACTCAGTATTTTAACGAGAAACAAATAGATGATTGAAAATGAAATTTTTAAGGTTATTATCTAATCAATTATGTGTTTGCATCATTTTTATTGTATATTTAATGAATTAATAACAATAAACTGAAAATTCACCAAAACGTGGAAAAACGGCAAAATATTGCCTAATTCGATGATATTTTGTTTAAATCACATAAAGGAAAAGCGGATGATAAACGTCAAAATACTGCTAAATTCGATGATTTTTAGTATAAAACAAAATGCAAGAAACTTGCTTAAAAATGCAAAATTTGCGAAATTCTGAGATATGACTGCCAAATCACATATCGTGAGAAAACATGAAGTAGTATCGAAATATTGGTAAAAACGAATATATTTACGTAAAATCACACTACATGAAAAACGTGAAAAAAGTCACTATTTTGCCATATTTGAGGATTTTAACTTCAAATCATAGAGCGAGGTTTCGTATTATTTAGATCCAAGAAAAGACATATTACAATATTGTTTCCAATACAAATGATAAAAACCAATGTGCTTTCATTAGAATTAACTAAAATGTTCCTGATTTTTCGTTTATATTACCGATGGAAGATGTGCACGTAAAACCGCTCTAATCCGGCTGAAACGTCGATATATGCAATAAAACAGAACTTCTCCCCTTTTCAATATCTTACTCTGTATTTTACGAGAAAGAAATAGATGATTGAAAATTAAGTATTTAAGGTTTTTATCTAATGAATTATGTGTTTGCATCATTTGTATCGTATATTTAATGAATTAATAACAATAAACTGAAAATTCACAAAAACGTGGAAAAACGGCAAAAAATTTCCCAATTGAATGATATTTTGTTTAAATCACATGAAGGAATAGGGGATGATAAACGTCAAAATATTGATAAATTCGATGAATTTTAGTACGAAACAAAATGCAAGAAAACTTGCTTAAAATGCAATATTATGCGAAATTCTGAGATTTGAAGGCCAAATCACATATACTACATGAAATAGTATCGAAATATTGGTAAAAATGAATATATATACGTAATATCAAACATGAAAAACGTAAAAAAAGTCGCTATCATACCAAATATGAGGATTTTAACTTCGAATCATAAAGCGAGGTTTCGTATTATTTAGATCCAAGAAAAGACATATGACAATGTGGTTCGCGATACACATGATGAAAATCAATGTGTTTTCATTAGAATTAACTAAAATGTTCCTGATTTTCCGTTTATATTACCGATGGAAGATGTACACGTAAAACTGCTCTATTTCGGCTGAAACGTCGATATGTGCAATAAAAACCGAACTTCTCCCCTTTACAATATCTTACTCAGTATTTTAACGAGAAACAAATAGATGATTGAAAATGAAATATTTAAGGTTATTATCTAATCAATTATGTGTTTGCATCATTTTTATTGTATATTTAATGAATTAATACCAATAAACTGAAAATTAACAAAAACGTGGAAAAACGGCAAAATATTGCCTAATTCGATGATATTTTGTTTAAATCACATAAAGGAAAAAGGGATGATAAACGTCAAAATATTGCTAAATTCGATGATTTTTAGTTCAAAACAAAATGCAAGAAACTTGCTTAAAAATGCAAAATTTGCGAAATTCTGAGATATTGTGGGATATTTGGGGTTTGAATCTGATTATTTAAATATTAATGTAGTAAATTAAATTACGAAGGACCACCCGCTTTTAAAGTAAAGAGGGAAACTGAGAATTTCTGATCATTAGATAATTCCTAGATGAAACCAGTAACTATGGATAAAACTAGAAAGTATGATCATAATAATTAATTTATGGGCTGTATTATTAAATGAAACAAACCTCAAACACCTACATTGGGGGTTATTACTGGAGGTAAGTACGTCCAGGAATTAGTGTGGTTCGTTCACTAATTCAATTAATAATAATCTAATCCTATAAAATAATATTGAAACTGATATCATTACCAAAAAGAAGAACATAGATTATGAGCATAGTAATGAGTTACAGTAAATCACATATCAATCCCAAAGAATTCTGCACAAGATAAATTGCAATAGAATTATAAAAGGAAATAAATCTTAGCTTAATGAAGTTTCCTTTAGAAAGCCATGGAAGTCCTCTTATTCTCCAGACTCGGTCGACTGACGAGTGGAACGGGTTAACATGGGGGAAGGCAGCATGGAGAATTCTTCTCTCGTGCTGCAAGACAAATAATTTTCAGTAGCAACTGATTTAACTACTAAATCTATATTCAAGAATATTAAGAGTTACAGGTCACAAATTTTAATCACCTGTTGTTAGGTGTTATCATGCGTCGTAACGGACAATCACCCTGCTACTATTAAAACTTCTACCTGATGCATCACATAAAAGAATATACTTAGCTGTGGGCACTGTATAAGTATTAAGATTGCCGTGTTTCGCATCTCAGGCTCCGGCTAGGCCTATCCTGAATATCCTGAATGCGTTCCGCTGACTGGTCACGTGTCGTCAGGAACCAAGTCAAAGGGCTCCTTATTTGACACCAACACTAGCTGAAGATACTATCTGCAAGGTTATTCATGCCTCACAGTGGCGACTTTCATCTGAGGATGGATAACACCTGCCCTATTTGCTGGGCAATGGCGTCTTCTTATGAGTACGGTAAGCGCAGGTCTGCCTCTGAGCGGCTCTCCACGTGTACTGAGATGGCGTCCCTCTACCCACGCCGAGCCCGCGTTCATAAAACAAATTATTGTCTCGAACATTAATATTTCTCGCATTTGCGCTTGAAACGTTAAAGACTGGACGGGTTTATTATTTAGAGGAACAAAATATTGTTATTTACCAATTTAAGAATAGTAAATATATAAGGGAGAGGAATTAATGTCTCCCCATGGCATTCATTGGTGACGTTAACTATATCACGAGATAGACGCTATGATTCTAACGCTCTATTCGGCTTTTAGTTAGAGATCAATTCGTCTGCAATTAGTTATCATACAGAATGCTTTAATTATGGAGAATCGAATTTAATTCTCACACACATTGGATATAATGTGTTTACTGTAAGGAAATCTGACGCAATACTGGCGTCAGGTGACGTGAGAATTCTAGCCTACTGCACAGATGAAATTATTAGTACATGAGAATTCTACGTGTTGTTAATTTTTACTTACTACAATAATTAGTATGGTTAGTAATAAGTAATGAGAATACAACAATGTTGTATTCGGTGTTGGAAATATCCAACAGATATGACGGCCAAATCACATATCGTGAAAAAACATGAAGTAGTATCGAAATATTGGTAAAAACGAATATATTTACGTAAAATCACACTACATGAAAAACGTGAAAAAAGTCACTATTTTACCATATTTGAGTATTTTAAAGTCAAATCATAGAGCGAGGTTTCGTATTATTTAGATCCAAGAAAAAACATATGACAATTTTGTTTCCAATACAAATGATAAAAATCAATGTGTTTTCATAAGAATTAAATAAAATGTTCCTGATTTTCCGTTTATATTACCGATGGAAGATGTACACGTAAAACCGCTCTAATCCGGCTGAAACGTCGATATATGCAATAAAAACAGAACTTCTCCCGTTTTCAATATCTTTCTCTGTATTTTAACGAGAAAGAAACAGTTGATTGAAAATTAAGCATTTAAGGTTAATTTCTAATCAATTATGTGTTTGCATCATTTTTATCGTATATTTAATGAATTAATAACAATAAACTGAAAATTTACAAAAACGTGAAAAACGGCAAAAAAATTGTCTAATTCGATGATATCTTGTTTAAATCACATGAAGGAATAGGGGATGATAAACGACAAAATATTGCTTAATTCGATGATTATTAGTACGAAAGAAAATGCAAGAAAACTTGCTTAAAATGCAATATTATGCGAAATTCTGAGATTTGAAGGCCAAATCACATATCGTGATACTACATGAAATAGTATCGAAATATTGATAAAAATGAATATATATACGTAATATCAAACAACATGAAAAACGTGAAAAAAGTAACTATCATACCAAATTTGAAGATTTTAACTTCGAATCATAAAGCGAGGTTTCGTATTATCTAGATCCAAGAAAATACATATGACAATGTGGTTCGCGATACAAATGATGAAAATCAATGTGTTTTCATTAGAATTAACTAAAATGTTCCTGATTTTCCGTTTATATTACCGATGGAAGATGTACACGTAAAACCGCTCTATTTCGGCTGAAACGTCGATATATGCAATAAAAACCGAACTTCTCCCCTTTACAATATCTTACTCAGTATTTTAACGAGAAACAAATAGATGATTGAAAATGAAATTTTTAAGGTTATTATCTAATCAATTATGTGTTTGCATCATTTTTATTGTATATTTAATGAATTAATAACAATAAACTGAAAATTCACCAAAACGTGGAAAAACGGCAAAATATTGCCTAATTCGATGATATTTTGTTTAAATCACATAAAGGAAAAGCGGATGATAAACGTCAAAATACTGCTAAATTCGATGATTTTTAGTATAAAACAAAATGCAAGAAACTTGCTTAAAAATGCAAAATTTGCGAAATTCTGAGATATGACTGCCAAATCACATATCGTGAGAAAACATGAAGTAGTATCGAAATATTGGTAAAAACGAATATATTTACGTAAAATCACACTACATGAAAAACGTGAAAAAAGTCACTATTTTGCCATATTTGAGGATTTTAACTTCAAATCATAGAGCGAGGTTTCGTATTATTTAGATCCAAGAAAAGACATATTACAATATTGTTTCCAATACAAATGATAAAAACCAATGTGCTTTCATTAGAATTAACTAAAATGTTCCTGATTTTTCGTTTATATTACCGATGGAAGATGTGCACGTAAAACCGCTCTAATCCGGCTGAAACGTCGATAAATGCAATAAAACAGAACTTCTCCCCTTTACAATATCTTACTCTGTATTTTACGAGAAAGAAATAGATGATTGAAAATTAAGTATTTAAGGTTTTTATCTAATGAATTATGTGTTTGCATCATTTGTATCGTATATTTAATGAATTAATAACAATAAACTGAAAATTCACAAAAACGTGGAAAAACGGCAAAAAATTTCCCAATTGAATGATATTTTGTTTAAATCACATGAAGGAATAGGGGATGATAAACGTCAAAATATTGATAAATTCGATGAATTTTAGTACGAAACAAAATGCAAGAAAACTTGCTTAAAATGCAATATTATGCGAAATTCTGAGATTTGAAGGCCAAATCACATATACTACATGAAATAGTATCGAAATATTGGTAAAAATGAATATATATACGTAATATCAAACATGAAAAACGTAAAAAAAGTCGCTAACATACCAAATATGAGGATTTTAACTTCGAATCATAAAGCGAGGTTTCGTATTATTTAGATCCAAGAAAAGACATATGACAATGTGGTTCGCGATACAAATGATGAAAATCAATGTGTTTTCATTAGAATTAACTAAAATGTTCCTGATTTTCCGTTTATATTACCGATGGAAGATGTACACGTAAAACCGCTGTATTTCGGCTGAAACGTCGATATATGCAATAAAAACCGAACTTCTCCCCTTTACAATATCTTACTCAGTATTTTAACGAGAAACAAATAGATGATTGAAAATGAAATTTTTAAGGTTATTATCTAATCAATTATGTGTTTGCATCATTTTTATCGTATATTTAATGAATTAATAACAATAAACTGAAAATTCACCAAAACGTGGAAAAACGGCAAAATATTGCCTAATTCGATGATATTTTGTTTAAATCACATAAAGGAAAAGCGGATGATAAACGTCAAAATACTGCTAAATTCGATGATTTTTAGTATAAAACAAAATGCAAGAAACTTGCTTAAAAATGCAAAATTTGCGAAATTCTGAGATATGACTGCCAAATCACATATCGTGAGAAAACATGAAGTAGAATCGAAATATTGGTAAAAACGAATATATTTACGTAAAATCACACTACATGAAAAACGTGAAAAAAGTCACTATTTTGCCATATTTGAGGATTTTAACTTCAAATCATAGAGCGAGGTTTCGTATTATTTAGATCCAAGAAAAGACATATTACAATATTGTTTCCAATACAAATGATAAAAACCAATGTGTTTTCATTAGAATTAACTAAAACGTTCCTGATTTTTCGTTTATATTACCGATGGAAGATGTACACGTAAAACCGCTCTAATCCGGCTGAAACGTCGATATATGCAAAAAAACAGAACTTCTCCCCTTTTCAATATCTTACTCTGTATTTTAACGAGAAAGAAATAGATGATTGAAAATTAAGTATTTAAGGTTTTTATCTAATCAATTATGTGTTTGCATCATTTGTATCGTATATTTAATGAATTAATAACAATAAACTGAAAATTCACAAAAACGTGGAAAAACGGCAAAAAATTGCCCAATTCGATGATATTTTGTTTAAATCACATGAAGGAATAGGGGATGATAAACGTCAAAATATTGATAAATTCGATGAATTTTAGTACGAAACAAAATGCAAGAAAACTTGCTTAAAATGCAATATTATGCGAAATTCTGAGATTTGAAGGCCAAATCACATATCGTGATACTATATGAAATAGTATCGAAATATTGGTAAAAAGGAAAATATATACGTAATATCAAACAACATGAAAAACGTGAAAAAAGTCACTATCATACCAAATTTGAGGATTTTAACTTCGAATCATAAAGCGAGGTTTCGTATTATTTAGATCCAAGAAAAGACCTATGACAATGTTGTTTCCAATACAAATGATAAAAATCAATGTGTTTTCATTAGAATTAACTAAAATGTTCCTGATTTTCCGTTTATATTACCGATGGAAGATGTACACGTAAAACCGCTCAATTCCGGCTGAAACGTCGATATATATGTTATAAAAACCGAACTTCTCCCCCTTTACAATATCTTACTCAGTATTTTAACGAGAAATAAATAGATGATTGAAAAAGAAGTATTTAAGGTTTTTATCTAATCAATTAAGTGTTTGCATCATTTTTATCGTAATGAATTAATAACAATAAACTGAAAATTCACCAAAACGTGGAAAAACGGCAAAATATTGCCTAATTCGATGATATTTTGTTTAAATCACATAAAGGAAAAGGGGATGATAAAAGTAAAAATATTGCTAAATTCGATGATTTTTAGTATAAAACAAAATGCAAGAAACTTGCTAAAAAATGCAAAATTTGTGAAATTCTGAGATATGACTGCCAAATCACATATCGTGAGAAAACATGAAGTAGTATCGAAATATTGGTAAAAACGAATATATTTACGTAAAATCACACTACATGAAAAACGTGAAAAAAGTCACTATTTTGCCATATTTGAGGATTTTAACTTCAAATCATAGAGCGAGGTTTCGTATTATTTAGATCCAAGAAAAGACATATTACAATATTGTTTCCAATACAAATGATAAAAACCAATGTGTTTTCATTAGAATTAACTAAAACGTTCCTGATTTTTCGTTTATATTACCGATGGAAGATGTACACGTAAAACCGCTCTAATCCGGCTGAAACGTCGATATATGCAAAAAAACAGAACTTCTCCCCTTTTCAATATCTTACTCTGTATTTTAACGAGAAAGAAATAGATGATTGAAAATTAAGTATTTAAGGTTTTTATCTAATCAATTATGTGTTTGCATCATTTGTATCGTATATTTAATGAATTAATAACAATAAACTGAAAATTCACAAAAACGTGGAAAAACGGCAAAAAATTGCCCAATTCGATGATATTTTGTTTAAATCACATGAAGGAATAGGGGATGATAAACGTCAAAATATTGATAAATTCGATGAATTTTAGTACGAAACAAAATGCAAGAAAACTTGCTTAAAATGCAATATTATGCGAAATTCTGAGATTTGAAGGCCAAATCACATATCGTGATACTATATGAAATAGTATCGAAATATTGGTAAAAAGGAAAATATATACGTAATATCAAACAACATGAAAAACGTGAAAAAAGTCACTATCATACCAAATTTGAGGATTTTAACTTCGAATCATAAAGCGAGGTTTCGTATTATTTAGATCCAAGAAAAGACCTATGACAATGTTGTTTCCAATACAAATGATAAAAATCAATGTGTTTTCATTAGAATTAACTAAAATGTTCCTGATTTTCCGTTTATATTACCGATGGAAGATGTACACGTAAAACCGCTCAATTCCGGCTGAAACGTCGATATATATGTTATAAAAACCGAACTTCTCCCCCTTTACAATATCTTACTCAGTATTTTAACGAGAAATAAATAGATGATTGAAAAAGAAGTATTTAAGGTTTTTATCTAATCAATTAAGTGTTTGCATCATTTTTATCGTAATGAATTAATAACAATAAACTGAAAATTCACCAAAACGTGGAAAAACGGCAAAATATTGCCTAATTCGATGATATTTTGTTTAAATCACATAAAGGAAAAGGGGATGATAAAAGTAAAAATATTGCTAAATTCGATGATTTTTAGTATAAAACAAAATGCAAGAAACTTGCTAAAAAATGCAAAATTTGTGAAATTCTGAGATATGACTGCCAAATCACATATCGTGAGAAAACATGAAGTAGTATCGAAATATTGGTAAAAACGAATATATTTACGTAAAATCACACTACATGAAAAACGTGAAAAAAGTCACTATTTTACCATATTTGAGTATTTTAAAGTCAAATCATAGAGCGAGGTTTCGTATTATTTAGATCCAAGAAAAAACATATGACAATTTTGTTTCCAATACAAATGATAAAAATCAATGTGTTTTCATAAGAATTAAATAAAATGTTCCTGATTTTCCGTTTATATTACCGATGGAAGATGTACACGTAAAACCGCTCTAATCCGGCTGAAACGTCGATATATGCAATAAAAACAGAACTTCTCCCGTTTTCAATATCTTTCTCTGTATTTTAACGAGAAAGAAACAGTTGATTGAAAATTAAGTATTTAAGGTTAATTTCTAATCAATTATGTGTTTGCATCATTTTTATCGTATATTTAATGAATTAATAACAATAAACTGAAAATTTACAAAAACGTGAAAAACGGCAAAAAAATTGTCTAATTCGATGATATCTTGTTTAAATCACATGAAGGAATAGGGGATGATAAACGACAAAATATTGCTTAATTCGATGATTATTAGTACGAAAGAAAATGCAAGAAAACTTGCTTAAAATGCAATATTATGCGAAATTCTGAGATTTGAAGGCCAAATCACATATCGTGATACTACATGAAATAGTATCGAAATATTGATAAAAATGAATATATATACGTAATATCAAACAACATGAAAAACGTGAAAAAAGTAACTATCATACCAAATTTGAAGATTTTAACTTCGAATCATAAAGCGAGGTTTCGTATTATCTAGATCCAAGAAAATACATATGACAATGTGGTTCGCGATACAAATGATGAAAATCAATGTGTTTTCATTAGAATTAACTAAAATGTTCCTGATTTTCCGTTTATATTACCGATGGAAGATGTACACGTAAAACCGCTCTATTTCGGCTGAAACGTCGATATATGCAATAAAAACCGAACTTCTCCCCTTTACAATATCTTACTCAGTATTTTAACGAGAAACAAATAGATGATTGAAAATGAAATTTTTAAGGTTATTATCTAATCAATTATGTGTTTGCATCATTTTTATTGTATATTTAATGAATTAATAACAATAAACTGAAAATTCACCAAAACGTGGAAAAACGGCAAAATATTGCCTAATTCGATGATATTTTGTTTAAATCACATAAAGGAAAAGCGGATGATAAACGTCAAAATACTGCTAAATTCGATGATTTTTAGTATAAAACAAAATGCAAGAAACTTGCTTAAAAATGCAAAATTTGCGAAATTCTGAGATATGACTGCCAAATCACATATCGTGAGAAAACATGAAGTAGTATCGAAATATTGGTAAAAACGAATATATTTACGTAAAATCACACTACATGAAAAACGTGAAAAAAGTCACTATTTTGCCATATTTGAGGATTTTAACTTCAAATCATAGAGCGAGGTTTCGTATTATTTAGATCCAAGAAAAGACATATTACAATATTGTTTCCAATACAAATGATAAAAACCAATGTGCTTTCATTAGAATTAACTAAAATGTTCCTGATTTTTCGTTTATATTACCGATGGAAGATGTGCACGTAAAACCGCTCTAATCCGGCTGAAACGTCGATATATGCAATAAAACAGAACTTCTCCCCTTTTCAATATCTTACTCTGTATTTTACGAGAAAGAAATAGATGATTGAAAATTAAGTATTTAAGGTTTTTATCTAATGAATTATGTGTTTGCATCATTTGTATCGTATATTTAATGAATTAATAACAATAAACTGAAAATTCACAAAAACGTGGAAAAACGGCAAAAAATTTCCCAATTGAATGATATTTTGTTTAAATCACATGAAGGAATAGGGGATGATAAACGTCAAAATATTGATAAATTCGATGAATTTTAGTACGAAACAAAATGCAAGAAAACTTGCTTAAAATGCAATATTATGCGAAATTCTAAGATTTGAAGGCCAAATCACATATACTACATGAAATAGTATCGAAATATTGGTAAAAATGAATATATATACGTAATATCAAACATGAAAAACGTAAAAAAAGTCGCTATCATACCAAATATGAGGATTTTAACTTCGAATCATAAAGCGAGGTTTCGTATTATTTAGATCCAAGAAAAGACATATGACAATGTGGTTCGCGATACACATGATGAAAATCAATGTGTTTTCATTAGAATTAACTAAAATGTTCCTGATTTTCCGTTTATATTACCGATAGAAGATGTACACGTAAAACTGCTCTATTTCGGCTGAAACGTCGATATGTGCAATAAAAACCGAACTTCTCCCCTTTACAATATCTTACTCAGTATTTTAACGAGAAACAAATAGATGATTGAAAATGAAATATTTAAGGTTATTATCTAATCAATTATGTGTTTGCATCATTTTTATTGTATATTTAATGAATTAATACCAATAAACTGAAAATTAACAAAAACGTGGAAAAACGGCAAAATATTGCCTAATTCGATGATATTTTGTTTAAATCACATAAAGGAAAAAGGGATGATAAACGTCAAAATATTGCTAAATTCGATGATTTTTAGTTCAAAACAAAATGCAAGAAACTTGCTTAAAAATGCAAAATTTGCGAAATTCTGAGATATTGTGGGATATTTGGGGTTTGAATCTGATTATTTAAATATTAATGTAGTAAATTAAATTACGAAGGACCACCCGCTTTTAAAGTAAAGAGGGAAACTGAGAATTTCTGATCATTAGATAATTCCTAGATGAAACCAGTAACTATGGATAAAACTAGAAAGTATGATCATAATAATTAATTGATGGGCTGTATTATTAAATGAAACAAACCTCAAACACCTACATTGGGGGGTTATTACTGGAGGTAAGTACGTCCAGGAATTAGTGTGGTTCGTTCACTAATTCAATTAATAATAATCTAATCCTATAAAATAATATTGAAACTGATATCATTACCAAAAAGAAGAACATAGATTATGAGCATAGTAATGAGTTACAGTAAATCACATATCAATCCCAAAGAATTCTGCACAAGATAAATTGCAATAGAATTATAAAAGGAAATAAATCTTAGCTTAATGAAGTTTCCTTTAGAAAGCCATGGAAGTCCTCTTATTCTCCAGACTCGGTCGACTGACGAGTGGAACGGGTTAACATGGGGGAAGGCAGCATGGAGAATTCTTCTCTCGTGCTGCAAGACAAATAATTTTCAGTAGCAACTGATTTAACTACTAAATCTATATTCAAGAATATTAAGAGTTACAGGTCACAAATTTTAATCACCTGTTGTTAGGTGTTATCATGCGTCGTAACGGACAATCACCCTGCTACTATTAAAACTTCTACCTGATGCATCACATAAAAGAATATACTTAGCTGTGGGCACTGTATAAGTATTAAGATTGCCGTGTTTCGCATCTCAGGCTCCGGCTAGGCCTATCCTGAATATCCTGAATGCGTTCCGCTGACTGGTCACGTGTCGTCAGGAACCAAGTCAAAGGGCTCCTTATTTGACACCAACACTAGCTGAAGATACTATCTGCAAGGTTATTCATGCCTCACAGTGGCGACTTTCATCTGAGGATGGATAACACCTGCCCTATTTGCTGGGCAATGGCGTCTTCTTATGAGTACGGTAAGCGCAGGTCTGCCTCTGAGCGGCTCTCCACGTGTACTGAGATGGCGTCCCTCTACCCACGCCGAGCCCGCGTTCATAAAACAAATTATTGTCTCGAACATTAATATTTCTCGCATTTGCGCTTGAAACGTTAAAGACTGGACGGGTTTATTATTTAGAGGAACAAAATATTGTTATTTACCAATTTAAGAATAGTAAATATATAAGGGAGAGGAATTAATGTCTCCCCATGGCATTCATTGGTGACGTTAACTATATCACGAGATAGACGCTATGATTCTAACGCTCTATTCGGCTTTTAGTTAGAGATCAATTCGTCTGCAATTAGTTATCATACAGAATGCTTTAATTATGGAGAATCGAATTTAATTCTCACACACATTGGATATAATGTGTTTACTGTAAGGAAATCTGACGCAATACTGGCGTCAGGTGACGTGAGAATTCTAGCCTACTGCACAGATGAAATTATTAGTACATGAGAATTCTACGTGTTGTTAATTTTTACTTACTACAATAATTAGTATGGTTAGTAATAAGTAATGAGAATACAACAATGTTGTATTCGGTGTTGGAAATATCCAACAGATATGACGGCCAAATCACATATCGTGAAAAAACATGAAGTAGTATCGAAATATTGGTAAAAACGAATATATTTACGTAAAATCACACTACATGAAAAACGTGAAAAAAGTCACTATTTTACCATATTTGAGTATTTTAAAGTCAAATCATAGAGCGAGGTTTCGTATTATTTAGATCCAAGAAAAAACATATGACAATTTTGTTTCCAATACAAATGATAAAAATCAATGTGTTTTCATAAGAATTAAATAAAATGTTCCTGATTTTCCGTTTATATTACCGATGGAAGATGTACACGTAAAACCGCTCTAATCCGGCTGAAACGTCGATATATGCAATAAAAACAGAACTTCTCCCGTTTTCAATATCTTTCTCTGTATTTTAACGAGAAAGAAACAGTTGATTGAAAATTAAGTATTTAAGGTTAATTTCTAATCAATTATGTGTTTGCATCATTTTTATCGTATATTTAATGAATTAATAACAATAAACTGAAAATTTACAAAAACGTGAAAAACGGCAAAAAAATTGTCTAATTCGATGATATCTTGTTTAAATCACATGAAGGAATAGGGGATGATAAACGACAAAATATTGCTTAATTCGATGATTATTAGTACGAAAGAAAATGCAAGAAAACTTGCTTAAAATGCAATATTATGCGAAATTCTGAGATTTGAAGGCCAAATCACATATCGTGATACTACATGAAATAGTATCGAAATATTGATAAAAATTAATATATATACGTAATATCAAACAACATGAAAAACGTGAAAAAAGTAACTATCATACCAAATTTGAAGATTTTAACTTCGAATCATAAAGCGAGGTTTCGTATTATCTAGATCCAAGAAAATACATATGACAATGTGGTTCGCGATACAAATGATGAAAATCAATGTGTTTTCATTAGAATTAACTAAAATGTTCCTGATTTTCCGTTTATATTACCGATGGAAGATGTACACGTAAAACCGCTCTATTTCGGCTGAAACGTCGATATATGCAATAAAAACCGAACTTCTCCCCTTTACAATATCTTACTCAGTATTTTAACGAGAAACAAATAGATGATTGAAAATGAAATTTTTAAGGTTATTATCTAATCAATTATGTGTTTGCATCATTTTTATTGTATATTTAATGAATTAATAACAATTAACTGAAAATTCACCAAAACGTGGAAAAACGGCAAAATATTGCCTAATTCGATGATATTTTGTTTAAATCACATAAAGGAAAAGCGGATGATAACCGTCAAAATACTGCTAAATTCGATGATTTTTAGTATAAAACAAAATGCAAGAAACTTGCTTAAAAATGCAAAATTTGCGAAATTCTGAGATATGACTGCCAAATCACATATCGTGAGAAAACATGAAGTAGTATCGAAATATTGGTAAAAACGAATATATTTACGTAAAATCACACTACATGAAAAACGTGAAAAAAGTCACTATTTTGCCATATTTGAGGATTTTAACTTCAAATCATAGAGCGAGGTTTCGTATTATTTAGATCCAAGAAAAGACATATTACAATATTGTTTCCAATACAAATGATAAAAACCAATGTGCTTTCATTAGAATTAACTAAAATGTTCCTGATTTTTCGTTTATATTACCGATGGAAGATGTGCACGTAAAACCGCTCTAATCCGGCTGAAACGTCGATATATGCAATAAAACAGAACTTCTCCCCTTTTCAATATCTTACTCTGTATTTTACGAGAAAGAAATAGATGATTGAAAATTAAGTATTTAAGGTTTTTATCTAATGAATTATGTGTTTGCATCATTTGTATCGTATATTTAATGAATTAATAACAATAAACTGAAAATTCACAAAAACGTGGAAAAACGGCAAAAAATTTCCCAATTGAATGATATTTTGTTTAAATCACATGAAGGAATAGGGGATGATAAACGTCAAAATATTGATAAATTCGATGAATTTTAGTACGAAACAAAATGCAAGAAAACTTGCTTAAAATGCAATATTATGCGAAATTCTGAGATTTGAAGGCCAAATCACATATACTACATGAAATAGTATCGAAATATTGGTAAAAATGAATATATATACGTAATATCAAACATGAAAAACGTAAAAAAAGTCGCTATCATACCAAATATGAGGATTTTAACTTCGAATCATAAAGCGAGGTTTCGTATTATTTAGATCCAAGAAAAGACATATGACAATGTGGTTCGCGATACACATGATGAAAATCAATGTGTTTTCATTAGAATTAACTAAAATGTTCCTGATTTTCCGTTTATATTACCGATGGAAGATGTACACGTAAAACTGCTCTATTTCGGCTGAAACGTCGATATGTGCAATAAAAACCGAACTTCTCCCCTTTACAATATCTTACTCAGTATTTTAACGAGAAACAAATAGATGATTGAAAATGAAATATTTAAGGTTATTATCTAATCAATTATGTGTTTGCATCATTTTTATTGTATATTTAATGAATTAATACCAATAAACTGAAAATTAACAAAAACGTGGAAAAACGGCAAAATATTGCCTAATTCGATGATATTTTGTTTAAATCACATAAAGGAAAAAGGGATGATAAACGTCAAAATATTGCTAAATTCGATGATTTTTAGTTCAAAACAAAATGCAAGAAACTTGCTTAAAAATGCAAAATTTGCGAAATTCTGAGATATTGTGGGATATTTGGGGTTTGAATCTGATTATTTAAATATTAATGTAGTAAATTAAATTACGAAGGACCACCCGCTTTTAAAGTAAAGAGGGAAACTGAGAATTTCTGATCATTAGATAATTCCTAGATGAAACCAGTAACTATGGATAAAACTAGAAAGTATGATCATAATAATTAATTTATGGGCTGTATTATTAAATGAAACAAACCTCAAACACCTACATTGGGGGGTTATTACTGGAGGTAAGTACGTCCAGGAATTAGTGTGGTTCGTTCACTAATTCAATTAATAATAATCTAATCCTATAAAATAATATTGAAACTGATATCATTACCAAAAAGAAGAACATAGATTATGAGCATAGTAATGAGTTACAGTAAATCACATATCAATCCCAAAGAATTCTGCACAAGATAAATTGCAATAGAATTATAAAAGGAAATAAATCTTAGCTTAATGAAGTTTCCTTTAGAAAGCCATGGAAGTCCTCTTATTCTCCAGACTCGGTCGACTGACGAGTGGAACGGGTTAACATGGGGGAAGGCAGCATGGAGAATTCTTCTCTCGTGCTGCAAGACAAATAATTTTCAGTAGCAACTGATTTAACTACTAAATCTATATTCAAGAATATTAAGAGTTACAGGTCACAAATTTTAATCACCTGTTGTTAGGTGTTATCATGCGTCGTAACGGACAATCACCCTGCTACTATTAAAACTTCTACCTGATGCATCACATAAAAGAATATACTTAGCTGTGGGCACTGTATAAGTATTAAGATTGCCGTGTTTCGCATCTCAGGCTCCGGCTAGGCCTATCCTGAATATCCTGAATGCGTTCCGCTGACTGGTCACGTGTCGTCAGGAACCAAGTCAAAGGGCTCCTTATTTGACACCAACACTAGCTGAAGATACTATCTGCAAGGTTATTCATGCCTCACAGTGGCGACTTTCATCTGAGGATGGATAACACCTGCCCTATTTGCTGGGCAATGGCGTCTTCTTATGAGTACGGTAAGCGCAGGTCTGCCTCTGAGCGGCTCTCCACGTGTACTGAGATGGCGTCCCTCTACCCACGCCGAGCCCGCGTTCATAAAACAAATTATTGTCTCGACCATTAATATTTCTCGCATTTGCGCTTGAAACGTTAAAGACTGGACGGGTTTATTATTTAGAGGAACAAAATATTGTTATTTACCAATTTAAGAATAGTAAATATATAAGGGAGAGGAATTAATGTCTCCCCATGGCATTCATTGGTGACGTTAACTATATCACGAGATAGACGCTATGATTCTAACGCTCTATTCGGCTTTTAGTTAGAGATCAATTCGTCTGCAATTAGTTATCATACAGAATGCTTTAATTATGGAGAATCGAATTTAATTCTCACACACATTGGATATAATGTGTTTACTGTAAGGAAATCTGACGCAATACTGGCGTCAGGTGACGTGAGAATTCTAGCCTACTGCACAGATGAAATTATTAGTACATGAGAATTCTACGTGTTGTTAATTTTTACTTACTACAATAATTAGTATGGTTAGTAATAAGTAATGAGAATACAACAATGTTGTATTCGGTGTTGGAAATATCCAACAGATATGACGGCCAAATCACATATCGTGAAAAAACATGAAGTAGTATCGAAATATTGGTAAAAACGAATATATTTACGTAAAATCACACTACATGAAAAACGTGAAAAAAGTCACTATTTTACCATATTTGAGTATTTTAAAGTCAAATCATAGAGCGAGGTTTCGTATTATTTAGATCCAAGAAAAAACATATGACAATTTTGTTTCCAATACAAATGATAAAAATCAATGTGTTTTCATAAGAATTAAATAAAATGTTCCTGATTTTCCGTTTATATTACCGATGGAAGATGTACACGTAAAACCGCTCTAATCCGGCTGAAACGTCGATATATGCAATAAAAACAGAACTTCTCCCGTTTTCAATATCTTTCTCTGTATTTTAACGAGAAAGAAACAGTTGATTGAAAATTAAGCATTTAAGGTTAATTTCTAATCAATTATGTGTTTGCATCATTTTTATCGTATATTTAATGAATTAATAACAATAAACTGAAAATTTACAAAAACGTGAAAAACGGCAAAAAAATTGTCTAATTCGATGATATCTTGTTTAAATCACATGAAGGAATAGGGGATGATAAACGACAAAATATTGCTTAATTCGATGATTATTAGTACGAAAGAAAATGCAAGAAAACTTGCTTAAAATGCAATATTATGCGAAATTCTGAGATTTGAAGGCCAAATCACATATCGTGATACTACATGAAATAGTATCGAAATATTGATAAAAATGAATATATATACGTAATATCAAACAACATGAAAAACGTGAAAAAAGTAACTATCATACCAAATTTGAAGATTTTAACTTCGAATCATAAAGCGAGGTTTCGTATTATCTAGATCCAAGAAAATACATATGACAATGTGGTTCGCAATACAAATGATGAAAATCAATGTGTTTTCATTAGAATTAACTAAAATGTTCCTGATTTTCCGTTTATATTACCGATGGAAGATGTACACGTAAAACCGCTCTATTTCGGCTGAAACGTCGATATATGCAATAAAAACCGAACTTCTCCCCTTTACAATATCTTACTCAGTATTTTAACGAGAAACAAATAGATGATTGAAAATGAAATTTTTAAGGTTATTATCTAATCAATTATGTGTTTGCATCATTTTTATTGTATATTTAATGAATTAATAACAATAAACTGAAAATTCACCAAAACGTGGAAAAACGGCAAAATATTGCCTAATTCGATGATATTTTGTTTAAGTCACATAAAGGAAAAGCGGATGATAAACGTCAAAATACTGCTAAATTCGATGATTTTTAGTATAAAACAAAATGCAAGAAACTTGCTTAAAAATGCAAAATTTGCGAAATTCTGAGATATGACTGCCAAATCACATATCGTGAGAAAACATGAAGTAGTATCGAAATATTGGTAAAAACGAATATATTTACGTAAAATCACACTACATGAAAAACGTGAAAAAAGTCACTATTTTGCCATATTTGAGGATTTTAACTTCAAATCATAGAGCGAGGTTTCGTATTATTTAGATCCAAGAAAAGACATATTACAATATTGTTTCCAATACAAATGATAAAAACCAATGTGCTTTCATTAGAATTAACTAAAATGTTCCTGATTTTTCGTTTATATTACCGATGGAAGATGTGCACGTAAAACCGCTCTAATCCGGCTGAAACGTCGATAAATGCAATAAAACAGAACTTCTCCCCTTTACAATATCTTACTCTGTATTTTACGAGAAAGAAATAGATGATTGAAAATTAAGTATTTAAGGTTTTTATCTAATGAATTATGTGTTTGCATCATTTGTATCGTATATTTAATGAATTAATAACAATAAACTGAAAATTCACAAAAACGTGGAAAAAACGGCAAAAAATTTCCCAATTGAATGATATTTTGTTTAAATCACATGAAGGAATAGGGGATGATAAACGTCAAAATATTGATAAATTCGATGAATTTTAGTACGAAACAAAATGCAAGAAAACTTGCTTAAAATGCAATATTATGCGAAATTCTGAGATTTGAAGGCCAAATCACATATACTACATGAAATAGTATCGAAATATTGGTAAAAATGAATATATATACGTAATATCAAACATGAAAAACGTAAAAAAAGTCGCTATCATACCAAATATGAGGATTTTAACTTCGAATCATAAAGCGAGGTTTCGTATTATTTAGATCCAAGAAAAGACATATGACAATGTGGTTCGCGATACACATGATGAAAATCAATGTGTTTTCATTAGAATTAACTAAAATGTTCCTGATTTTCCGTTTATATTACCGATGGAAGATGTACACGTAAAACTGCTCTATTTCGGCTGAAACGTCGATATGTGCAATAAAAACCGAACTTCTCCCCTTTACAATATCTTACTCAGTATTTTAACGAGAAACAAATAGATGATTGAAAATGAAATATTTAAGGTTATTATCTAATCAATTATGTGTTTGCATCATTTTTATTGTATATTTAATGAATTAATACAAATAAACTGAAAATTAACAAAAACGTGGAAAAACGGCAAAATATTGCCTAATTCGATGATATTTTGTTTAAATCACATAAAGGAAAAAGGGATGATAAACGTCAAAATATTGCTAAATTCGATGATTTTTAGTTCAAAACAAAATGCAAGAAACTTGCTTAAAAATGCAAAATTTGCGAAATTCTGAGATATTGTGGGATATTTGGGGTTTGAATCTGATTATTTAAATATTAATGTAGTAAATTAAATTACGAAGGACCACCCGCTTTTAAAGTAAAGAGGGAAACTGAGAATTTCTGATCATTAGATAATTCCTAGATGAAACCAGTAACTATGGATAAAACTAGAAAGTATGATCATAATAATTAATTTATGGGCTGTATTATTAAATGAAACAAACCTCAAACACCTACATTGGGGGGTTATTACTGGAGGTAAGTACGTCCAGGAATTAGTGTGGTTCGTTCACTAATTCAATTAATAATAATCTAATCCTATAAAATAATATTGAAACTGATATCATTACCAAAAAGAAGAACATAGATTATGAGCATAGTAATGAGTTACAGTAAATCACATATCAATCCCAAAGAATTCTGCACAAGATAAATTGCAATAGAATTATAAAAGGAAATAAATCTTAGCTTAATGAAGTTTCCTTTAGAAAGCCATGGAAGTCCTCTTATTCTCCAGACTCGGTCGACTGACGAGTGGAACGGGTTAACATGGGGGAAGGCAGCATGGAGAATTCTTCTCTCGTGCTGCAAGACAAATAATTTTCAGTAGCAACTGATTTAACTACTAAATCTATATTCAAGAATATTAAGAGTTACAGGTCACAAATTTTAATCACCTGTTGTTAGGTGTTATCATGCGTCGTAACGGACAATCACCCTGCTACTATTAAAACTTCTACCTGATGCATCACATAAAAGAATATACTTAGCTGTGGGCACTGTATAAGTATTAAGATTGCCGTGTTTCGCATCTCAGGCTCCGGCTAGGCCTATCCAGAATATCCTGAATGCGTTCCGCTGACTGGTCACGTGTCGTCAGGAACCAAGTCAAAGGGCTCCTTATTTGACACCAACACTAGCTGAAGATACTATCTGCAAGGTTATTCATGCCTCACAGTGGCGACTTTCATCTGAGGATGGATAACACCTGCCCTATTTGCTGGGCAATGGCGTCTTCTTATGAGTACGGTAAGCGCAGGTCTGCCTCTGAGCGGCTCTCCACGTGTACTGAGATGGCGTCCCTCTACCCACGCCGAGCCCGCGTTCATAAAACAAATTATTGTCTCGAACATTAATATTTCTCGCATTTGCGCTTGAAACGTTAAAGACTGGACGGGTTTATTATTTAGAGGAACAAAATATTGTTATTTACCAATTTAAGAATAGTAAATATATAAGGGAGAGGAATTAATGTCTCCCCATGGCATTCATTGGTGACGTTAACTATATCACGAGATAGACGCTATGATTCTAACGCTCTATTCGGCTTTTAGTTAGAGATCAATTCGTCTGCAATTAGTTATCATACAGAATGCTTTAATTATGGAGAATCGAATTTAATTCTCACACACATTGGATATAATGTGTTTACTGTAAGGAAATCTGACGCAATACTGGCGTCAGGTGACGTGAGAATTCTAGCCTACTGCACAGATGAAATTATTAGTACATGAGAATTCTACGTGTTGTTAATTTTTACTTACTACAATAATTAGTATGGTTAGTAATAAGTAATGAGAATACAACAATGTTGTATTCGGTGTTGGAAATATCCAACAGATATGACGGCCAAATCACATATCGTGAAAAAACATGAAGTAGTATCGAAATATTGGTAAAAACGAATATATTTACGTAAAATCACACTACATGAAAAACGTGAAAAAAGTCACTATTTTACCATATTTGAGTATTTTAAAGTCAAATCATAGAGCGAGGTTTCGTATTATTTAGATCCAAGAAAAAACATATGACAATTTTGTTTCCAATACAAATGATAAAAATCAATGTGTTTTCATAAGAATTAAATAAAATGTTCCTGATTTTCCGTTTATATTACCGATGGAAGATGTACACGTAAAACCGCTCTAATCCGGCTGAAACGTCGATATATGCAATAAAAACAGAACTTCTCCCGTTTTCAATATCTTTCTCTGTATTTTAACGAGAAAGAAACAGTTGATTGAAAATTAAGCATTTAAGGTTAATTTCTAATCAATTATGTGTTTGCATCATTTTTATCGTATATTTAATGAATTAATAACAATAAACTGAAAATTTACAAAAACGTGAAAAACGGCAAAAAAATTGTCTAATTCGATGATATCTTGTTTAAATCACATGAAGGAATAGGGGATGATAAACGACAAAATATTGCTTAATTCGATGATTATTAGTACGAAAGAAAATGCAAGAAAACTTGCTTAAAATGCAATATTATGCGAAATTCTGAGATTTGAAGGCCAAATCACATATCGTGATACTACATGAAATAGTATCGAAATATTGATAAAAATGAATATATATACGTAATATCAAACAACATGAAAAACGTGAAAAAAGTAACTATCATACCAAATTTGAAGATTTTAACTTCGAATCATAAAGCGAGGTTTCGTATTATCTAGATCCAAGAAAATACATATGACAATGTGGTTCGCAATACAAATGATGAAAATCAATGTGTTTTCATTAGAATTAACTAAAATGTTCCTGATTTTCCGTTTATATTACCGATGGAAGATGTACACGTAAAACCGCTCTATTTCGGCTGAAACGTCGATATATGCAATAAAAACCGAACTTCTCCCCTTTACAATATCTTACTCAGTATTTTAACGAGAAACAAATAGATGATTGAAAATGAAATTTTTAAGGTTATTATCTAATCAATTATGTGTTTGCATCATTTTTATTGTATATTTAATGAATTAATAACAATAAACTGAAAATTCACCAAAACGTGGAAAAACGGCAAAATATTGCCTAATTCGATGATATTTTGTTTAAGTCACATAAAGGAAAAGCGGATGATAAACGTCAAAATACTGCTAAATTCGATGATTTTTAGTATAAAACAAAATGCAAGAAACTTGCTTAAAAATGCAAAATTTGCGAAATTCTGAGATATGACTGCCAAATCACATATCGTGAGAAAACATGAAGTAGTATCGAAATATTGGTAAAAACGAATATATTTACGTAAAATCACACTACATGAAAAACGTGAAAAAAGTCACTATTTTGCCATATTTGAGGATTTTAACTTCAAATCATAGAGCGAGGTTTCGTATTATTTAGATCCAAGAAAAGACATATTACAATATTGTTTCCAATACAAATGATAAAAACCAATGTGCTTTCATTAGAATTAACTAAAATGTTCCTGATTTTTCGTTTATATTACCGATGGAAGATGTGCACGTAAAACCGCTCTAATCCGGCTGAAACGTCGATAAATGCAATAAAACAGAACTTCTCCCCTTTACAATATCTTACTCTGTATTTTACGAGAAAGAAATAGATGATTGAAAATTAAGTATTTAAGGTTTTTATCTAATGAATTATGTGTTTGCATCATTTGTATCGTATATTTAATGAATTAATAACAATAAACTGAAAATTCACAAAAACGTGGAAAAACGGCAAAAAATTTCCCAATTGAATGATATTTTGTTTAAATCACATGAAGGAATAGGGGATGATAAACGTCAAAATATTGATAAATTCGATGAATTTTAGTACGAAACAAAATGCAAGAAAAACTTGCTTAAAATGCAATATTATGCGAAATTCTGAGATTTGAAGGCCAAATCACATATACTACATGAAATAGTATCGAAATATTGGTAAAAATGAATATATATACGTAATATCAAACATGAAAAACGTAAAAAAAGTCGCTATCATACCAAATATGAGGATTTTAACTTCGAATCATAAAGCGAGGTTTCGTATTATTTAGATCCAAGAAAAGACATATGACAATGTGGTTCGCGATACACATGATGAAAATCAATGTGTTTTCATTAGAATTAACTAAAATGTTCCTGATTTTCCGTTTATATTACCGATGGAAGATGTACACGTAAAACTGCTCTATTTCGGCTGAAACGTCGATATGTGCAATAAAAACCGAACTTCTCCCCTTTACAATATCTTACTCAGTATTTTAACGAGAAACAAATAGATGATTGAAAATGAAATATTTAAGGTTATTATCTAATCAATTATGTGTTTGCATCATTTTTATTGTATATTAATGAATTAATACAAATAAACTGAAAATTAACAAAAACGTGGAAAAACGGCAAAATATGCCTAATTCGATGATATTTTGTTTAAATCACATAAAGGAAAAAGGGATGATAAACGTCAAAATATTGCTAAATTCGATGATTTTTAGTTCAAAACAAAATGCAAGAAACTTGCTTAAAAATGCAAAATTTTGCGAAATTCTGAGATATTGTGGGATATTTGGGGTTTGAATCTGATTATTTAAATATTAATGTAGTAAATTAAATTACGAAGGACCACCCGCTTTTAAAGTAAAGAGGGAAACTGAGAATTTCTGATCATTAGATAATTCCTAGATGAAACCAGTAACTATGGATAAAACTAGAAAGTATGATCATAATAATTAATTTATGGGCTGTATTATTAAATGAAAACAAACCTCAAACACCTACATTGGGGGGTTATTACTGGAGGTAAGTACGTCCAGGAATTAGTGTGGTTCGTTCACTAATTCAATTAATAATAATCTAATCCTATAAAATAATATTGAAACTGATATCATTACCAAAAAGAAGAACATAGATTATGAGCATAGTAATGAGTTACAGTAAATCACATATCAATCCCAAAGAATTCTGCACAAGATAAATTGCAATAGAATTATAAAAGGAAATAAATCTTAGCTTAATGAAGTTTCCTTTAGAAAGCCATGGAAGTCCTCTTATTCTCCAGACTCGGTCGACTGACGAGTGGAACGGGTTAACATGGGGGAAGGCAGCATGGAGAATTCTTCTCTCGTGCTGCAAGACAAATAATTTTCAGTAGCAACTGATTTAACTACTAAATCTATATTCAAGAATATTAAGAGTTACAGGTCACAAATTTTAATCACCTGTTGTTAGGTGTTATCATGCGTCGTAACGGACAATCACCCTGCTACTATTAAAACTTCTACCTGATGCATCACATAAAGAATATACTTAGCTGTGGGCACTGTATAAGTATTAAGATTGCCGTGTTTCGCATCTCAGGCTCCGGCTAGGCCTATCCAGAATATCCTGAATGCGTTCCGCTGACTGGTCACGTGTCGTCAGGAACCAAGTCAAAGGGCTCCTTATTTGACACCAACACTAGCTGAAGATACTATCTGCAAGGTTATTCATGCCTCACAGTGGCGACTTTCATCTGAGGATGGATAACACCTGCCCTATTTGCTGGGCAATGGCGTCTTCTTATGAGTACGGTAAGCGCAGGTCTGCCTCTGAGCGGCTCTCCACGTGTACTGAGATGGCGTCCCTCTACCCACGCCGAGCCCGCGTTCATAAAACAAATTATTGTCTCGAACATTAATATTTCTCGCATTTGCGCTTGAAACGTTAAAGACTGGACGGGTTTATTATTTAGAGGAACAAAATATTGTTATTTACCAATTTAAGAATAGTAAATATATAAGGGAGAGGAATTAATGTCTCCCCATGGCATTCATTGGTGACGTTAACTATATCACGAGATAGACGCTATGATTCTAACGCTCTATTCGGCTTTTAGTTAGAGATCAATTCGTCTGCAATTAGTTATCATACAGAATGCTTTAATTATGGAGAATCGAATTTAATTCTCACACACATTGGATATAATGTGTTTACTGTAAGGAAATCTGACGCAATACTGGCGTCAGGTGACGTGAGAATTCTAGCCTACTGCACAGATGAAATTATTAGTACATGAGAATTCTACGTGTTGTTAATTTTTACTTACTACAATAATTAGTATGGTTAGTAATAAGTAATGAGAATACAACAATGTTGTATTCGGTGTTGGAAATATCCAACAGATATGACGGCCAAATCACATATCGTGAAAAAACATGAAGTAGTATCGAAATATTGGTAAAAACGAATATATTTACGTAAAATCACACTACATGAAAAACGTGAAAAAAGTCACTATTTTACCATATTTGAGTATTTTAAAGTCAAATCATAGAGCGAGGTTTCGTATTATTTAGATCCAAGAAAAAACATATGACAATTTTGTTTCCAATACAAATGATAAAAATCAATGTGTTTTCATAAGAATTAAATAAAATGTTCCTGATTTTCCGTTTATATTACCGATGGAAGATGTACACGTAAAACCGCTCTAATCCGGCTGAAACGTCGATATATGCAATAAAAACAGAACTTCTCCCGTTTTCAATATCTTTCTCTGTATTTTAACGAGAAAGAAACAGTTGATTGAAAATTAAGCATTTAAGGTTAATTTCTAATCAATTATGTGTTTGCATCATTTTTTATCGTATATTTAATGAATTAATAACAATAACTGAAAATTTACAAAAACGTGAAAAACGGCAAAAAAATTGTCTAATTCGATGATATCTTGTTTAAATCACATGAAGGAATAGGGGATGATAAACGACAAAATATTGCTTAATTCGATGATTATTAGTACGAAAGAAAATGCAAGAAAACTTGCTTAAAATGCAATATTATGCGAAATTCTGAGATTTGAAGGCCAAATCACATATCGTGATACTACATGAAATAGTATCGAAATATTGATAAAATGAATATATATACGTAATATCAAACAACATGAAAACGTGAAAAAAGTAACTATCATACCAAATTTGAAGATTTTAACTTCGAATCATAAAGCGAGGTTTCGTATTATCTAGATCCAAGAAAATACATATGACAATGTGGTTCGCGATACAAATGATGAAAATCAATGTGTTTTCATTAGAATTAACTAAAATGTTCCTGATTTTCCGTTTATATTACCGATGGAAGATGTACACGTAAAACCGCTCTATTTCGGCTGAAACGTCGATATATGCAATAAAAACCGAACTTCTCCCCTTTACAATATCTTACTCAGTATTTTAACGAGAAACAAATAGATGATTGAAAATGAAATTTTTAAGGTTATTATCTAATCAATTATGTGTTTGCATCATTTTTATTGTATATTTAATGAATTAATAACAATAAACTGAAAATTCACCAAAACGTGGAAAAACGGCAAAATATTGCCTAATTCGATGATATTTTGTTTAAATCCACATAAAGGAAAAGCGGATGATAAACGTCAAAATACTGCTAAATTCGATGATTTTTAGTATAAAACAAAATGCAAGAAACTTGCTTAAAAATGCAAAATTTGCGAAATTCTGAGATATGACTGCCAATCACATATCGTGAGAAAACATGAAGTAGTATCGAAATATTGGTAAAAACGAATATATTTACGTAAAATCACACTACATGAAAAACGTGAAAAAAGTCACTATTTTGCCATATTTGAGGATTTTAACTTCAAATCATAGAGCGAGGTTTCGTATTATTTAGATCCAAGAAAAGACATATTACCAATATGTTTCCAATACAAATGATAAAAACCAATGTGCTTTCATTAGAATTAACTAAAATGTTCCTGATTTTTCGTTTATATTACCGATGGAAGATGTGCACGTAAAACCGCTCTAATCCGGCTGAAACGTCGATAAATGCAATAAAACAGAACTTCTCCCCTTTACAATATCTTACTCTGTATTTTACGAGAAAGAAATAGATGATTGAAAAATTAAGTATTTAAGGTTTGTATCTAATGAATTATGTGTTTTGCATCATTTGTATCGTATATTAATGAATTAATAACAATAAACTGAAAATTCACAAAAACGTGGAAAAACGGCAAAAATTTCCCAATTGAATGATATTTTGTTAAATCACATGAAGGAATAGGGGATGATAAACGTCAAAATATTGATAAATTCGATGAATTTTAGTACGAAACAAAATGCAAGAAAACTTGCTTAAAATGCAATATTATGCGAAATTCTGAGATTTGAAGGCCAAATCACATATACTACATGAAATAGTATCGAAATATTGGTAAAAATGAATATATATACGTAATATCAAACATGAAAAACGTAAAAAAGTCGCTATCATACCAAATATGAGGATTTTAACTTCGAATCATAAGCGAGGTTTCGTATTATTTAGATCCAAGAAAAGACATATGACAATGTGGTTCGCGATACACATGATGAAAATCAATGTGTTTTCATTAGAATTAACTAAATGTTCCTGATTTTCCCGTTTATATTACCGATGGAAGATGTACACGTAAAAACTGCTCTATTTCGGCTGAAACGTCGATATGTGCAATAAAAACCGAACTTCTCCCCTTTACAATATCTTACTCAGTATTTTAACGAGAAACAAATAGATGATTGAAAATGAAATATTTAAGGTTATTATCTAATCAATTATGTGTTTGCATCATTTTTATTGTATATTTAATGAATTAATACAATAAACTGAAAATTAACAAAAACGTGGAAAAACGGCAAAATATTGCCTAATTCGATGATATTTTGTTTAAATCACATAAAGGAAAAAGGGATGATAAACGTCAAAATATTGCTAAATTCGATGATTTTTAGTTCAAAACAAAATGCAAGAAACTTGCTTAAAAATGCAAAATTTGCGAAATTCTGAGATATTGTGGGATATTTGGGGTTTGAATCTGATTATTTAAATATTAATGTAGTAAATTAAATTACGAAGGACCACCCGCTTTTAAAGTAAAGAGGGAAACTGAGAATTTCTGATCATTAGATAATTCCTAGATGAAACCAGTAACTATGGATAAAACTAGAAAGTATGATCATAATAATTAATTTATGGGCTGTATTATTAAATGAAACAAACCTCAAACACCTACATTGGGGGGTTATTACTGGAGGTAAGTACGTCCAGGAATTAGTGTGGTTCGTTCACTAATTCAATTAATAATAATCTAATCCTATAAAATAATATTGAAACTGATATCATTACCAAAAAGAAGAACATAGATTATGAGCATAGTAATGAGTTACAGTAAATCACATATCAATCCCAAAGAATTCTGCACAAGATAAATTGCAATAGAATTATAAAAGGAAATAAATCTTAGCTTAATGAAGTTTCCTTTAGAAAGCCATGGAAGTCCTCTTATTCTCCAGACTCGGTCGACTGACGAGTGGAACGGGTTAACATGGGGGAAGGCAGCATGGAGAATTCTTCTCTCGTGCTGCAAGACAAATAATTTTCAGTAGCAACTGATTTAACTACTAAATCTATATTCAAGAATATTAAGAGTTACAGGTCACAAATTTTAATCACCTGTTGTTAGGTGTTATCATGCGTCGTAACGGACAATCACCCTGCTACTATTAAAACTTCTACCTGATGCATCACATAAAAGAATATACTTAGCTGTGGGCACTGTATAAGTATTAAGATTGCCGTGTTTCGCATCTCAGGCTCCGGCTAGGCCTATCCTGAATATCCTGAATGCGTTCCGCTGACTGGTCACGTGTCGTCAGGAACCAAGTCAAAGGGCTCCTTATTTGACACCAACACTAGCTGAAGATACTATCTGCAAGGTTATTCATGCCTCACAGTGGCGACTTTCATCTGAGGATGGATAACACCTGCCCTATTTGCTGGGCAATGGCGTCTTCTTATGAGTACGGTAAGCGCAGGTCTGCCTCTGAGCGGCTCTCCACGTGTACTGAGATGGCGTCCCTCTACCCACGCCGAGCCCGCGTTCATAAAACAAATTATTGTCTCGAACATTAATATTTCTCGCATTTGCGCTTGAAACGTTAAAGACTGGACGGGTTTATTATTTAGAGGAACAAAATATTGTTATTTACCAATTTAAGAATAGTAAATATATAAGGGAGAGGAATTAATGTCTCCCCATGGCATTCATTGGTGACGTTAACTATATCACGAGATAGACGCTATGATTCTAACGCTCTATTCGGCTTTTAGTTAGAGATCAATTCGTCTGCAATTAGTTATCATACAGAATGCTTTAATTATGGAGAATCGAATTTAATTCTCACACACATTGGATATAATGTGTTTACTGTAAGGAAATCTGACGCAATACTGGCGTCAGGTGACGTGAGAATTCTAGCCTACTGCACAGATGAAATTATTAGTACATGAGAATTCTACGTGTTGTTAATTTTTACTTACTACAATAATTAGTATGGTTAGTAATAAGTAATGAGAATACAACAATGTTGTATTCGGTGTTGGAAATATCCAACAGATATGACGGCCAAATCACATATCGTGAAAAAACATGAAGTAGTATCGAAATATTGGTAAAAACGAATATATTTACGTAAAATCACACTACATGAAAAACGTGAAAAAAGTCACTATTTTACCATATTTGAGGATTTAACTTCAAATCATAGAGCGAGGTTTCGTATTATTTAGATCCAAGAAAAACATATGACAATGTTGTTTCCATACAAATGATAAAAACCAATGTGTTTTCATTAGAAATAACTAAATGTTCCTGATTTTCCGTTTATATTACCGATGGAAGATGTACACGTAAAACCGCTCTAATCCGGCTGAAACGTCGATATATGCAATAAAAACAGAACTTCTCCCTTTTCAATATCTTACTCTGTATTTTAACGAGAAACAAATAGTTGATTGAAAATGAAGTATTTAAGGTTAATTTCTAATCAATTATGTGTTTGCATCATTTTTATCGTATATATATGAATTAATAACAATAAACTGAAAATTCACAAAAACGTGGAAAAACGGCAAAATATTGCCTAATTCGATGATATTTTGTATAAATCACATAAAGGAAAGGGGATGATAAACGTCAAAATATTGCTAATTCGATGATTTTTAGTACAAAAAAATGCAAGAAACTTGCTTAAAATGCAAAATGCGAAATTCTGAGATATGACGGCCAAATCACATATCGTGAAAAACATGAAGTAGTATCGAAATATTGGTAAAAACGAATATATTACGTAAAATCACACTACATGAAAAACGTGAAAAAAGTCACTATTTTACCATATTTGAGGATTTTAACTTCAAATCATAGAGCGAGGTTTCGTATTATTAGATCCAAGAAAAGACATATGACAATGTTGTTCCATACAAATGATAAAAACAATGTGTTTTCATTAGAATTAACTAAAATGTTCCTGATTTTTCCGTTTATATTACCGATGGAAGATGTACACGTAAAACCCTCTATCTGGCTGAAACGTCGATATATGCAATAAAAACCGAACTTCTCCCCTTTACAATATCTTACTCAGTATTTTAACGAGAAACAAATAGATGATTGAAAATGAAGTATTTAAGGTTTTTATCTAATCAATTATGTGTTTGCATCATTTTATCGTATATTTAATGAATTAATAACAATAAACTGAAAATTCACAAAACGTGGAAAAACGGCAAAAATTGCCTAATTCGATGATATTTTGTTTAAATCACATAAAGGAAAGGGATGATAAACGTCAAAAATGCTAAATTCGATGATTTTTAGTATAAACAAAATGCAAGAAACTTGCTTAAAATGCAAAATTTGCGAAATTCTGAGATATGACTGGCCAAATCACATATCGTGAGACATATGAAGTAGTATCGAAATATTGGTAAAAAGAATATATTTACGTAAATCACACTACATGAAAAACGTGAAAAAAGTCACTATTACCAATTTGAGGATTTTAACTTCAAATCATAGAGCGAGGTTTCGTATTATTTAGATCCAAGAAAAGACATATGACAATGTTGTTCCATACAAATGATAAAAACAATGTGTTTCATTAGAATTAACTAAAATGTTCCTGATTTTCGTTTATATTACCGATGGAAGATGTGACACGTAAAACCGCTCAATCCGGCTGAAACGTCGATAAATGCATAAAACCGAACTTCTCCCCTTTACAATATCTTACTCTATTTTAACGAGAAAAAATAGATGATTGAAAATTAAGTATTTAAGGTTTTTATCTAATCAATTAGTGTTTGCATCATTTTTATCGTAATGAATTAATAACAATAAACTGAAAATTCACAAAACGTGGAAAAACGGCAAAATTGCCTAATTCGATGATATTTTGTTTAAATCACATAAAGGAAAGGGGATGATAAACGTCAAAATATTGCTAAATTCGATGATTTTAGTATAAACAAAATGCAAGAAACTTGCTTAAAATGCAAATTTGCGAAATTCTGAAGAGACGGCCAAATCACATAATCGTGAGAAAACATGAAGTAGTATCGAAATATTGGTAAAAACGAATATATTTACGTAATCACACTACATGAAAAACGTGAAAAAAAGTCACTATTTTACCATATTTGAGGATTTTAACTTCAAATCATAAGCGAGGTTTCGTATTATTTAGATCCAAGAAAAGACATATGACAATGTGTTTCCAATACAAATGATAAAATCAATGTGTTTTCATTAGAATTAACTAAAATGTTCCTGATTTTCCGTTTATATTACCGATGGAAGATGTACACGTAAAACGCTCAATTCGCTGAAACGTCGATATATGCAATAAAAACCGAACTTCTCCCCTTTACAATATCTTACTCAGTATTAAACGAGAAACAAATAGATGATTGAAAAAGATGTATTTAAAGTTTTTATCTAATCAATTATGTGTTTGCATCATTTTTATCGTATATTTAATGAATTAATAACAATAAACTGAAAATTCACCAAAACGTAAAAAACGGCAAAATATTGCCTAATTCGATGATATTTTGTTTAAATCACATAAAGGAAAAGCGGATGATAAAGTAAAAATATTGCTAAATTCGATGATTTTTAGTATAAAACAAAATGCAAGAAACTGCTAAAAATGCAAAATTTGTGAAATTCTGAGATATGACTGCCAAATCACATATCGTGAGAAAACATGAAGTAGTATCGAAATATTGGTAAAAACGAATATATTTACGTAAAATCACACTACATGAAAAACGTGAAAAAAGTCACTATTTTACCATATTTGAGGATTTTAAAGTCAAATCATAGAGCGAGGTTTCGTATTATTTAGATCCAAGAAAAAACATATGACAATTTTGTTTCCAATACAAATGATAAAAATCAATGTGTTTTCATAAAATTAAATAAAATGTTCCTGATTTTCCGTTTATATTACCGATGGAAGATGTACACGTAAAACCGCTCTAATCCGGCTGAAACGTCGATATATGCAATAAAAACAGAACTTCTCCCGTTTTCAATATCTTTCTCTGTATTTTAACGAGAAAGAACAGTTGATTGAAAATTAAGTATTTAAGGTTAATTTCTAATCAATTATGTGTTTGCATCATTTTATCGTATATTTAATGAATTAATAACAATAAACTGAAAATTTACAAAAACGTGAAAAACGGCAAAAAATTGTCTAATTCGATGATATCTTGTTTAAATCACATGAAGGAATAGGGGATGATAAACGACAAAATATTGCTTAATTCGATGATTTTAGTACGAAAGAAAATGCAAGAAAACTTGCTTAAAATGCAATATTATGCGAAATTCTGAGATTTGAAGGCCAAATCACATATCGTGATACTACATGAAATAGTATCGAAATATTGATAAAAATGAATATATATACGTAATATCAAACAACATGAAAAACGTGAAAAAAGTAACTATCATACCAAATTTGAAGATTTTAACTTCGAATCATAAAGCGAGGTTTCGTATTATCTAGATCCAAGAAAATACATATGACAATGTGGTTTCGCGATACAAATGATGAAAATCAATGTGTTTTCATTAGAATTAACTAAAATGTTCCTGATTTTCCGTTTATATTACCGATGGAAGATGTACACGTAAACCGCTCTATTTCGGCTGAAACGTCGATATATGCAATAAAAACCGAACTTCTCCCCTTTACAATATCTTACTCAGTATTTTAACGAGAACAAATAGATGATTGAAAATGAAATTTTTAAGGTTATTATCTAATCAATTATGTGTTTGCATCATTTTTATCGTATATTTAATGAATTAATAACAATAAACTGAAAATTCACCAAAACGTGGAAAAACGGCAAAATATTGCCTAATTCGATGATATTTTGTTTAAATCACATAAAGGAAAAGCGGATGATAAACGTCAAAATACTGCTAAATTCGATGATTTTTAGTATAAAACAAATGCAAGAAACTTGCTAAAAATGCAAAATTTGCGAAATTCTGAGATATGACTGCCAAATCACATATCGTGAGAAAACATGAAGTAGTATCGAAATATTGGTAAAAACGAATATATTTACGTAAAATCACACTACATGAAAAACGTGAAAAAAGTCACTATTTTGCCATATTTGAGGATTTTAACTTCAAATCATAGAGCGAGGTTTCGTATTATTTAGATCCAAGAAAAGACATATTACAATATTGTTTCCAATACAAATGATAAAAACCAATGTGTTTTCATTAGAATTAACTAAAATGTTCCTGATTTTTCGTTTATATTACCGATGGAAGATGTACACGTAAAACCGCTCTAATCCGGCTGAAACGTCGATATATGCAATAAAACAGAACTTCTCCCCTTTTCAATATCTTACTCTGTATTTTAACGAGAAAGAAATAGATGATTGAAAATTAAGTATTTAAGGTTTTTATCTAATCAATTATGTGTTTGCATCATTTGTATCGTATATTTAATGAATTAATAACAGTAAACTGAAAATTCACAAAAACGTGGAAAAACGGCAAAAAATTGCCCAATTCGATGATATTTTGTTTAAATCACATGAAGGAATAGGGGATGATAAACGTCAAAATATTGATAAATTCGATGAATTTTAGTACGAAACAAAATGCAAGAAAACTTGCTTAAAATGCAATATTATGCGAAATTCGGAGATTTGAAGGCCAAATCACATATACTACATGAAATAGTATCGAAATATTGGTAAAAATGAATATATATACGTAATATCAAACATGAAAAACGTAAAAAAAGTCGCTATCATACCAAATATGAGGATTTTAACTTCGAATCATAAAGCGAGGTTTCGTATTATTTAGATCCAAGAAAAGACATATGACAATGTGGTTCGCGATACACATGATGAAAATCAATGTGTTTTCATTAGAATTAACTAAAATGTTCCTGATTTTCCGTTTATATTACCGATGGAAGATGTACACGTAAAACTGCTCTATTTCGGCTGAAACGTCGATATGTGCAATAAAAACCGAACTTCTCCCCTTTACAATATCTTACTCAGTATTTTAACGAGAAACAAATAGATGATTGAAAATGAAATTTTAAGGTTATTATCTAATCAATTATGTGTTTGCATCATTTTTATTGTATATTTAATGAATTAATACCAATAAACTGAAAATTAACAAAAACGTGGAAAAACGGCAAAATATTGCCTAATTCGATGATATTTTGTTTAAATCACATAAAGGAAAAAGGGATGATAAACGTCAAAATATTGCTAAATTCGATGATTTTTAGTTCAAAACAAAATGCAAGAAACTTGCTTAAAAATGCAAAATTTGCGAAATTCTGAGATATGACGGCCAAATCACATATCGTCAGAAAACATGAAGTAGTATCGAAATTTGGTAAAAACGAATATATTTACGTAAAATCACACTACATGAAAAACGTGAAAAAGTCACTATTTTACCATATTTCAGGATTTTAACTTCAAATCATAGAGCGAGGTTTCGTATTATTTAGATCCAAGAAAAGACATATGACAATGTTGTTTCCAATACAAATGATAAAAACCAATGTGTTTTCATTAGAATTAACTAAAATGTTCCTGATTTATCGTTTATATTACCGATGGAAGATGTACACGTAAAACTGCTCTAATCCGGCTGAAACGTCGATATATGCAATAAAAACAGAACTTCTCCCCTTTTCAATATCTTACTCTGTATTTTAACGAGAAACAAATAGATGATGGAAAATGAAGTATTTATGGTTTTTATCTAATCAATTATGTGTTTGCATCATTTTTATCGTATATTTAATGAATTAATAACAGTAAACTGAAAATTCACAAAAACGTGGAAAAACGGCCAAAAATTGCCTAATTCGATGATATTTTGTTTAAATCACTTGAAGGAATAGGGGATGATAAACGTCAAAATATTGATAAATTCGATGAATTTTAGTACGAAACAAAATGCAAGAAAACTTGCTTAAAATGCAATATTATGCGAAATTCTGAGATTTGAAGTCCAAATCACATATCGTAATACTATATAAAATAGTATCGAAATATTGGTAAAAAGGAAAATATATACGTAATATCAAGCAACATGAAAAACGTGAAAAAAGTCACTATCATACCAAATTTGAGGATTTTAACTTCGAATCATAAAGCGAGATTTCGTATTATTTAGATCCAAGAAAAGACCTATGACAATGTTGTTCCTGATACAAAAGATAAAAATCAATGTGTTTTCATTAGAATTAACTAAAATGTTCCTGATTTTCCGTTTATATTACCGATGGAAGATGTACACGTAAAACCGCTCAATTCCGGCTGAAACGTCGATATATGCAATAAAAACCGAACTTCTCCCCTTTACAATATCTTTCAGTATTTTAACGAGAAACAAATAGATGATTGAAAATGAAGTATTTAAGGTTTTTATCTAATCAATTATGTGTTTGCATCATTTTTATCGTATATATAATGAATTATAACAAAAATTGAAAATTAAAAAAAAGTCGTGGAAAAACGGCAAAATATTGCCTAATTTGATGATATTTTGTTTAAATCACATAAAGGAAAAGCGGATGATAAACGTCAAAATATTGCTAAATTCGATGATTTTTATTTCAAAACAAAATGCAAGAAACTTGCTTAAAAATGCAAAATTTGCGAAATTCTGAGATATGACGGCCAAATCACATATCGTGAAAAAACATGAGTAGTATCGAAATATTGGTAAAAACGAATATATTTACGTAAAATCACACAACATGATAAACGTGAAAAAAGTCACTATTTTACCATATTTGAGGATTTTAACTTCAAATCATAGAGCGAGGTTTCGTATTATTTAGATCCAAGAAAACACATATGACAATGTTGTTTCCAATACAAATGATAAAAACCAATGTGTTTTCATTAGAATTAACTACAATGTTCCTGATTTTTCGTTTATATTACCATGGAAGAAGTACACGTAAAACCGCTCTAATCCGGCTGAAACGTCGATATATGCAATAAAAACTGAACTTCTCCCCTTTTCAATATCTTACTCTGTATTTTAACGAGAAACAAATAGTTGATTGAAAATGAAGTATTTAAGGTTAATTTCTAATCAATTATGTGTTTGCATCATTTTTATCATATATTTATTGAATTAATAACAATAAACTGAAAATTCACATAAACGTGGAAAAACGGCAAAATATTGCCTAATTCGATGATATATGTTTAAATCACATAAAGGAAAAGGGATGATAAACGTGAAAAATTGCTAAATTCGATGATTTTTAGTACGAAACAAAATGCAAGAAAACTTGCTTAAAATGCAATATTATGCGAAATTCTGAGATTTGAAGGCCAAATCACATATCGTGATACTATATGAATAGTATCGAAATATTGGTAAAAAGGAAAATATATACGTAATATCAAATAACATGAAAAACGTGAAAAAAGTCACTATCATACCAAATTTGAGGATTTTAACTTCGAATCATAAGCGAGGTTTCGTATTATTTAGATCCAAGAAAAGACCTATGACAATGTTGTTCCTGATACAAAGATAAAAATCAATGTGTTTTCATTAGAAATAACTAAAATGTTCCTGATTTTCCGTTTATATTACCGATGGAAGATGTACACGTAAAACCGCTCAATTCCGGCTGAAACGTCGATATATATAAAAACGAACTTCTCCCCTTTACAATATCTTACTCAGTATTTTAACGAGAAATAAATAGATGATTGAAAAGTAAGTATTTAAGGTTTTTATCTAATCAATATGTGTTTGCATCATTTTATATCGTAATGAATTAATAACAATAAACTGAAAATTCACCAAAACGTGGAAAAACGGCAAAATATTGCCTAATTCGATGATATTTTGTTTAAATCACATAAAGGAAAGGGGATGATAAACGTCAAAATATTGCTAAATTCGATGATTTTTAGTATAAAACAAAATGCAAGAAACTTGCTTAAAAATGCAAAATTTGCGAAATTCTAAGATATGACGGCCAAATCACAAATCGTGAGAAAACATGAAATAGTATCGAAATATTGGTAAAAACGAATATATTTACGTAAATCACACTACATGAAAAACGTGAAAAAAGTCACTATTTTACCATATTTGAGGATTTTAACTTCAAATCATAGAGCGAGGTTTCGTATTATTTAGATCCAAGAAAAGACATATGACAATGTTGTTTCCAATACAAATGATAAAAATCAATGTGTTTCATTAGAATTAACTAAAATGTTCCTGATTTTCCGTTTATATTACCGATGGAAGATGAACACGTAAAAACGCTCAATTCCAGCTGAAACGTCGATATATGCAATAAAAACCGAACTTCTCCCCCTTTACAATATCTTACTCAGTATTTAACGAGAAACAAATAGATGATTGAAAAAGATGTATTTAAGTTTTTATCTAATCAATTATGTGTTTGCATTATTTTTATCGTATATTTAATGAATTAATAACAATAAACTGAAAATTCACCAAAACGTAAAAAAACGGCAAAATATTGCCTAATTCGATGATATTTTGTTTAAATCACATAAAGGAAAAGCGGATGATAAAAGTAAAAATATTGCTAAATTCGATGATTTTTAGTATAAAACAAAATGCAAGAAACTGCTAAAAAATGCAAAATTTGTGAAATTCTGAGATATGACTGCCAAATCACATATCGTGAGAAAACATGAAGTAGTATCGAAATATTGGTAAAAACGAATATATTTACGTAAAATCACACTACATGAAAAACGTGAAAAAAGTCACTATTTTACCATATTTGAGGATTTTAAAGTCAAATCATAGAGCGAGGTTTCGTATTATTTAGATCCAAGAAAAAACATATGACAATTTTGTTTCCAATACAAATGATAAAAATCAATGTGTTTTCAAAGAATTAAATAAAATGTTCCTGATTTTCCGTTTATATTACCGATGGAAGATGTACACGTAAAACCGCTCTAATCCGGCTGAAACGTCGATATATGCAATAAAAACAGAACTTCTCCCGTTTTCAATATCTTTCTCTGTATTTTAACGAGAAAGAAACAGTTGATTGAAAATTAAGTATTTAAGGTTATTTCTAATCAATTATGTGTTTGCATCATTTTTATCGTATATTTAATGAATTAATAACAATAAACTGAAAATTTACAAAAACGTGAAAAACGGCAAAAAAATTGTCTAATTCGATGATATCTTGTTTAAATCACATGAAGGAATAGGGGATGATAAACGACAAAATATTGCTTAATTCGATGATTTTAGTACGAAAGAAAATGCAAGAAAACTTGCTTAAAATGCAATATTATGCGAAATTCTGAGATTTGAAGGCCAAATCACATATCGTGATACTACATGAAATAGTATCGAAATATTGATAAAAATGAATATATATACGTAATATCAAACAACATGAAAAACGTGAAAAAAGTAACTATCATACCAAATTTGAAGATTTTAACTTCGAATCATAAAGCGAGGTTTCGTATTATCTAGATCCAAGAAAATACATATGACAATGTGGTTCGCGATACAAATGATGAAAATCAATGTGTTTTCATTAGAATTAACTAAAATGTTCCTGATTTTCCGTTTATATTACCGATGGAAGATGTACACGTAAAACCGCTCTATTTCGGCTGAAACGTCGATATATGCAATAAAAACCGAACTTCTCCCCTTTACAATATCTTACTCAGTATTTTAACGAGAACAAATAGATGATTGAAAATGAAATTTTTAAGGTTATTATCTAACAATTATGTGTTTGCATCATTTTTATCTATATTTAATGAATTAATAACAATAAACTGAAAATTCACCAAAACGTGGAAAAACGGCAAAATATTGCCTAATTCGATGATATTTTGTTTAAATCACATAAAGGAAAAGCGGATGATAAACGTCAAAATACTGCTAAATTCGATGATTTTTAGCATAAAACAAAATGCAAGAAACTTGCTAAAAATGCAAAATTTGCGAAATTCTGAGATATGACTGCCAAATCACATATCGTGAGAAAACATGAAGTAGTATCGAAATATTGGTAAAAACGAATATATTTACGTAAAATCACACTACATGAAAAACGTGAAAAAAGTCACTATTTTGCCATATTTGAGGATTTTAACTTCAAATCATAGAGCGAGGTTTCGTATTATTTAGATCCAAGAAAAGACATATTACAATATTGTTTCCAATACAAATGATAAAAACCAATGTGTTTTCATTAGAATTAACTAAAATGTTCCTGATTTTTCGTTTATATTACCGATGGAAGATGTACACGTAAAACCGCTCTAATCCGGCTGAAACGTCGATATATGCAATAAAACAGAACTTCTCCCCTTTTCAATATCTTACTCTGTATTTTAACGAGAAAGAAATAGATGATTGAAAATTAAGTATTTAAGGTTTTTATCTAATCAATTATGTGTTTGCATCATTTGTATCGTATATTTAATGAATTAATAACAGTAAACTGAAAATTCACAAAAACGTGGAAAAACGGCAAAAAATTGCCCAATTCGATGATATTTTGTTTAAATCACATGAAGGAATAGGGGATGATAAACGTCAAAATATTGATAAATTCGATGAATTTTAGTACGAAACAAAATGCAAGAAAACTTGCTTAAAATGCAATATTATGCGAAATTCGGAGATTTGAAGGCCAAATCACATATACTACATGAAATAGTATCGAAATATTGGTAAAAATGAATATATATACGTAATATCAAACATGAAAAACGTAAAAAAAGTCGCTATCATACCAAATATGAGGATTTTAACTTCGAATCATAAAGCGAGGTTTCGTATTATTTAGATCCAAGAAAAGACATATGACAATGTGGTTCGCGATACACATGATGAAAATCAATGTGTTTTCATTAGAATTAACTAAAATGTTCCTGATTTTCCGTTTATATTACCGATGGAAGATGTACACGTAAAACTGCTCTATTTCGGCTGAAACGTCGATATGTGCAATAAAAACCGAACTTCTCCCCTTTACAATATCTTACTCAGTATTTTAACGAGAAACAAATAGATGATTGAAAATGAAATATTTAAGGTTATTATCTAATCAATTATGTGTTTGCATCATTTTTATTGTATATTTAATGAATTAATACCAATAAACTGAAAATTAACAAAAACGTGGAAAAACGGCAAAATATTGCCTAATTCGATGATATTTTGTTTAAATCACATAAAGGAAAAAGGGATGATAAACGTCAAAATATTGCTAAATTCGATGATTTTTAGTTCAAAACAAAATGCAAGAAACTTGCTTAAAAATGCAAAATTTGCGAAATTCTGAGATATGACGGCCAAATCACATATCGTCAGAAAACATGAAGTAGTATCGAAATTTTGGTAAAAACGAATATATTTACGTAAAATCACACTACATGAAAAACGTGAAAAAGTCACTATTTTACCATATTTCAGGATTTTAACTTCAAATCATAGAGCGAGGTTTCGTATTATTTAGATCCAAGAAAAGACATATGACAATGTTGTTTCCAATACAAATGATAAAAACCAATGTGTTTTCATTAGAATTAACTAAAATGTTCCTGATTTATCGTTTATATTACCGATGGAAGATGTACACGTAAAACTGCTCTAATCCGGCTGAAACGTCGATATATGCAATAAAAACAGAACTTCTCCCCTTTTCAATATCTTACTCTGTATTTTAACGAGAAACAAATAGATGATGGAAAATGAAGTATTTAAGGTTTTTATCTAATCAATTATGTGTTTGCATCATTTTTATCGTATATTTAATGAATTAATAACAGTAAACTGAAAATTCACAAAAACGTGGAAAAACGGCCAAAAATTGCCTAATTCGATGATATTTTGTTTAAATCACTTGAAGGAATAGGGGATGATAAACGTCAAAATATTGATAAATTCGATGAATTTTAGTACGAAACAAAATGCAAGAAAACTTGCTTAAAATGCAATATTATGCGAAATTCTGAGATTTGAAGTCCAAATCACATATCGTAATACTATATAAAATAGTATCGAAATATTGGTAAAAAGGAAAATATATACGTAATATCAAGCAACATGAAAAACGTGAAAAAAGTCACTATCATACCAAATTTGAGGATTTTAACTTCGAATCATAAAGCGAGATTTCGTATTATTTAGATCCAAGAAAAGACCTATGACAATGTTGTTCCTGATACAAAAGATAAAAATCAATGTGTTTTCATTAGAATTAACTAAAATGTTCCTGATTTTCCGTTTATATTACCGATGGAAGATGTACACGTAAAACCGCTCAATTCCGGCTGAAACGTCGATATATGCAATAAAAACCGAACTTCTCCCCCTTTACAATATCTTATTCAGTATTTTAACGAGAAACAAATAGATGATTGAAAATGAAGTATTTAAGGTTTTTATCTAATCAATTATGTGTTTGCATCATTTTTATCGTATATATAATGAATTTATAACAATAAATTGAAAATTAAAAAAAAGTCGTGGAAAAACGGCAAAATATTGCCTAATTTGATGATATTTTGTTTAAATCACATAAAGGAAAAGCGGATGATAAACGTCAAAATATTGCTAAATTCGATGATTTTTATTTCAAAACAAAATGCAAGAAACTTGCTTAAAAATGCAAAATTTGCGAAATTCTGAGATATGACGGCCAAATCACATATCGTGAAAAAACATGGAGTAGTATCGAAATATTGGTAAAAACGAATATATTTACGTAAAATCACACAACATGATAAACGTGAAAAAAGTCACTATTTTACCATATTTGAGGATTTTAACTTCAAATCATAGAGCGAGGTTTCGTATTATTTAGATCCAAGAAAACACATATGACAATGTTGTTTCCAATACAAATGATAAAAACCAATGTGTTTTCATTAGAATTAACTACAATGTTCCTGATTTTTCGTTTATATTACCCATGGAAGAAGTACACGTAAAACCGCTCTAATCCGGCTGAAACGTCGATATATGCAATAAAAACTGAACTTCTCCCCTTTTCAATATCTTACTCTGTATTTTAACGAGAAACAAATAGTTGATTGAAAATGAAGTATTTAAGGTTAATTTCTAATCAATTATGTGTTTGCATCATTTTTATCATATATTTATTGAATTAATAACAATAAACTGAAAATTCACATAAACGTGGAAAAACGGCAAAATATTGCCTAATTCGATGATATTATGTTTAAATCACATAAAGGAAAAAGGGATGATAAACGTGAAAATATTGCTAAATTCGATGATTTTTAGTACGAAACAAAATGCAAGAAAACTTGCTTAAAATGCAATATTATGCGAAATTCTAAGATATGACGACCAAATCACATATCGTGATACTACATGAAATAGTATCGAAATATTGGTAAAAATGAATATATTTACGTAATATCAATAAACATGAAAAACGTGAAAAAAGTCACTATTATACCAAATTTGGGGATTTTAGTTTCGATTCATAAAGCGAGGTTTCGTATTATTTTGATCCAAGAAAAGACATATGACAATGTTGTTCCCGATACAAATGATAAAAATCAATGTGTTTTCATTAGAATTAACTAAAATGTTCCTGATTTTCCGTTTATTTACCGATGGAAGATGTACACGTAAAACCGGTCTATTCCGGCTGAAACGTCGAAATATGCAATAAAAACCGAACTTCCCCTTTACAATATCTTACTCAGTATTTTAACGAGAAACAAATAGATGATTGAAAATGAAGTATTTAAGGTTATTATCTAATCAATTATGTGTTTGCATCATTTTTAACGTATATTTAATGAATTAATACCAATAAACTGAAAATTCACAAAAACGTGGAAAAAAGGCAAAATATTGCCTAATTCGATGAAATTTTGTTTAAATCACATAAAGGAAAAGGGGGATGATAAACCTCAAAATATTGCTAAATTCGATGATTTTTAGTATAAAACAAAATGTAAGAAACTTGCTTAAAAATGCAAAATTTGCGAAATTCTGAGATATGACGGCCAAATCACATATCGTGAGAAAACATGAAGTAGTATCGAAATATTGGTAAAAACGCATATATTTACGTAAAATCACACTACATGAAAAACGTGAAAAAAGTCACTATTTTACCACATTTGAGGATTTTAACTTCAAATCATAGAGCGAGGTTCGTATTATTTAGATCCAAGAAAAGGCATATGACAATGTTGTTTCCAATACAAATGATAAAAACCAATGTGTTTTCATTAGAATTAACTAAAATGTTCCTGATTTATCGTTTATATTACCGATGGAAGATGTACACGTAAAACCGCTCTAATCCGGCTGAAACGTCGATATATGCAATAAAACCAGAACTTCTCCCCATTTCAATATCTTACTCTGTATTTTAACGAGAAACAAATAGTTGATTGAAAATGAAGTATTTAAGGATAATTTCTAATCAATTATGTTTTTGCATCATTTTTATCATATATTTAATGAATTAATAACAATAAACTGAAAATTCACAAAAACGTGGAAAAACGGCAAATTATATCCTAATTCGACGATATTTTGTTTAAATCACATAAAGGAAAAGGGGATGATAAACGTCAAAATATTGCTAAATTCGATGATTTTTAGTTCAAAACAAAATGCAAGAAACTTGCTTAAAAATGCAAAATTTGCGAAATTCTTAGATATTGTGGGATATTTGGGGTTTGAATCTGATTATTTAAATATTAATGTAGTAAATTAAATTACGAAGGACCACCCGCTTTTAAAGTAAAGAGGGAAACTGAGAATTTCTGATCATTAGATAATTCCTAGATGAAACCAGTAACTATGGATAAAACTAGAAATTATGATCATAATAATTAATTAATGGGCTGTATTATTAAATGAAACAAACCTCAAACACCTACATTGGGGGGTTATTACTGGAGGTAAGTACGTCCAGGAATTAGTGTGGTTCGTTCACTAATTCAATTAATAATAATCTAATCCTATAAAATAATATTGAAACTGATATCATTACTAAAAAGAAGAACATAGATTATGAGCATAGTAATGAGTTACAGTAAATCACATATCAATCCCAAAGAATTCTGCACAAGATAAATTGCAATAGAATTATAAAAGGAAATAAATCTTAGCTTAATGAAGTTTCCTTTAGAAAGCCATGGAAGTCCTCTTATTCTCCAGACTCGGTCGACTGACGAGTGGAACGGGTTAACATGGGGGAAGGCAGCATGGAGAATTCTTCTTTCGTGCTGCAAGACAAATAATTTTCAGTAGCAACTGATTTAACTACTAAATCTATATTCAAGAATATTAAGAGTTACAGGTCACAAATTTTAATCACCTGTTGTTAGGTGTTATCGTGCGTCGTAACGGACAATCACCCTGCTACTATTAAAACTTCTACCTGATGCATCACATAAAAGAATATACTTAGCTGTGGGCACTGTATAAGTATTAAGATTGCCGTGTTTCGCATCTCAGGCTCCGGCTAGGCCTATCCTGAATATCCTTAATGCGTTCCGCTGACTGGTCACGTGTCGTCAGGAACCAAGTCAAAGGGCTCCTTATTTGACACCAACACTAGCTGAAGATACTATCTGCAAGGTTATTCATGCCTCACAGTGGCGACTTTCATCTGAGGATGGATAACACCTGCCCTATTTGCTGGGCAATGGCGTCTTCTTATGAGTACGGTAAGCGCAGGTCTGCCTCTGAGCGGCTCTCCACGTGTACTGAGATGGCGTCCCTCTACCCACGCCGAGCCAAATTATTTTCAGTAGCAACTGATTTAACTACTAAATCTATATTCAAGAATATTAAGAGTTACAGGTCACAAATTTTAATCACCTGTTGTTAGGTGTTATCGTGCGTCGTAACGGACAATCACCCTGCTACTATTAAAACTTCTACCTGATGCATCACATAAAAGAATATACTTAGCTGTGGGCACTGTATAAGTATTAAGATTGCCGTGTTTCGCATCTCAGGCTCCGGCTAGGCCTATCCTGAATATCCTTAATGCGTTCCGCTGACTGGTCACGTGTCGTCAGGAACCAAGTCAAAGGGCTCCTTATTTGACACCAACACTAGCTGAAGATACTATCTGCAAGGTTATTCATGCCTCACAGTGGCGACTTTCATCTGAGGATGGATAACACCTGCCCTATTTGCTGGGCAATGGCGTCTTCTTATGAGTACGGTAAGCGCAGGTCTGCCTCTGAGCGGCTCTCCACGTGTACTGAGATGGCGTCCCTCTACCCACGCCGAGCCCGCGTTCATAAAACAAATTATTGTCTCGAACATTAATATTTCTCGCATTTGCGCTTGAAACGTTAAAGACTGGACGGGTTTATTATTTAGAGGAACAAAATATTGTTATTTACCAATTTAAGAATAGTAAATATATAAGGGAGAGGAATTAATGTCTCCCCATGGCATTCATTGGTGACGTTAACTATATCACGAGATAGACGCTATGATTCTAACGCTCTATTCGGCTTTTAGTTAGAGATCAATTCGTCTGCAATTAGTTATCATACAGAATGCTTTAATTATGGAGAATCGAATTTAATTCTCACACACATTGGATATAATGTGTTTACTGTAAGGAAATCTGACGCAATACTGGCGTCAGGTGACGTGAGAATTCTAGCCTACTGCACAGATGAAATTATTAGTACATGAGAATTCTACATGTTGTTAATTTTTACTTACTACAATAATTAGTATGGTTAGTAATAAGTAATGAGAATACAACAATGTTGTATTCGGTGTTGGAAATATCCAACAGATATGACGGCCAAATCACATATCGTGAAAAAACATGAAGTAGTATCGAAATATTGGTAAAAACGAATATATTTACGTAAATTCACACTACATGAAAAACGTGAAAAAAGTCACTATTTTACCATATTTGAGGAATTTAACTTCAAATCATAGAGCGAGGTTTCGTATTATTTAGATCCAAGAAAAGACATATGACAATGTTGTTTCCATTACAAATGATAAAAACCAATGTGTTTTCATTAGAAATAACTACAATGTTCCTGATTTTTCGTTTATATTACCGATGGAAGATGTACACGTAAAACCGCTCTAATCCGGCTGAAACGTCGATATATGCAATAAAAACAGTACTTCTCCCCTTTTCAATATCTTACTCTGTATTTTAACGAGAAACAAATAGTTGATTGAAAATGAAGTATTTAAGGTTAATTTCTAATCAGTTATGTGTTTGCATCATTTTTATCGTATATATATTGAATTAATAACAATAAACTGAAAATTCACAAAAACGTGGAAAAACGGCAAAATATTGCCTAATTCGATGAAATTTTGTTTAAATCACATAAAGGAAAAGGGGGATGATAAACCTCAAAATATTGCTAAATTCGATGATTTTTAGTATGAAACAAAATGTAAGAAACTTGCTTAAAAATGCAAAATATGCGAAATTCTGAGATATGACGGCCAAATCACATATCGTGAGAAAACATGAAGTAGTATCGAAATATTGGTAAAAACGCATATATTTACGTAAAATCACACTACATGAAAAACGTGAAAAAAGTCACTATTTTACCACATTTGAGGATTTTAACTTCAAATCATAGAGCGAGGTTCGTATTATTTAGATCCAAGAAAAGACATATGACAATGTTGTTTCCAATACAATTGATAAAAACCAATGTGTTTTCATTAGAATTAACTAAAATGTTCCTGATTTATCGTTTATATTACCGATGGAAGATGTACACGTAAAACCGCTCTAATCCGGCTGAAACGTCGATATATGCAATAAAAACAGAACTTCTCCCATTTTCAATATCTTACTCTGTATTTTAACGAGAAACAAATAGTTGATTGAAAATGAAGTATTTAAGGATAATTTCTAATCAATTATGTTTTTGCATCATTTTTATCATATATTTAATGAATTAATAACAATAAACTGAAAATTCACAAAAACGTGGAAAAACGGCAAATTATATCCTAATTCGACGATATTTTGTTTAAATCACATAAAGGAAAAGGGGATGATAAACGTCAAAATATTGCTAAATTCGATGATTTTTAGTTCAAAACAAAATGCAAGAAACTTGCTTAAAAATGCAAAATTTGCGAAATTCTTAGATATTGTGGGATATTTGGGGTTTGAATCTGATTATTTAAATATTAATGTAGTAAATTAAATTACGAAGGACCACCCGCTTTTAAAGTAAAGAGGGAAACTGAGAATTTCTGATCATTAGATAATTCCTAGATGAAACCAGTAACTATGGATAAAACTAGAAATTATGATCATAATAATTAATTAATGGGCTGTATTATTAAATGAAACAAACCTCAAACACCTACATTGGGGGGTTATTACTGGAGGTAAGTACGTCCAGGAATTAGTGTGGTTCGTTCACTAATTCAATTAATAATAATCTAATCCTATAAAATAATATTGAAACTGATATCATTACCAAAAAGAAGAACATAGATTATGAGCATAGTAATGAGTTACAGTAAATCACATATCAATCCCAAAGAATTCTGCACAAGATAAATTGCAATAGAATTATAAAAGGAAATAAATCTTAGCTTAATGAAGTTTCCTTTAGAAAGCCATGGAAGTCCTCTTATTCTCCAGACTCGGTCGACTGACGAGTGGAACGGGTTAACATGGGGGAAGGCAGCATGGAGAATTCTTCTCTCGTGCTGCAAGACAAATAATTTTCAGTAGCAACTGATTTAACTACTAAATCTATATTCAAGAATATTAAGAGTTACAGGTCACAAATTTTAATCACCTGTTGTTAGGTGTTATCATGCGTCGTAACGGACAATCACCCTGCTACTATTAAAACTTCTACCTGATGCATCACATAAAAGAATATACTTAGCTGTGGGCACTGTATAAGTATTAAGATTGCCGTGTTTCGCATCTCAGGCTCCGGCTAGGCCTATCCTGAATATCCTGAATGCGTTCCGCTGACTGGTCACGTGTCGTCAGGAACCAAGTCAAAGGGCTCCTTATTTGACACCAACACTAGCTGAAGATACTATCTGCAAGGTTATTCATGCCTCACAGTGGCGACTTTCATCTGAGGATGGATAACACCTGCCCTATTTGCTGGGCAATGGCGTCTTCTTATGAGTACGGTAAGCGCAGGTCTGCCTCTGAGCGGCTCTCCACGTGTACTGAGATGGCGTCCCTCTACCCACGCCGAGCCCGCGTTCATAAAACAAATTATTGTCTCGAACATTAATATTTCTCGCATTTGCGCTTGAAACGTTAAAGACTGGACGGGTTTATTATTTAGAGGAACAAAATATTGTTATTTACCAATTTAAGAATAGTAAATATATAAGGGAGAGGAATTAATGTCTCCCCATGGCATTCATTGGTGACGTTAACTATATCACGAGATAGACGCTATGATTCTAACGCTCTATTCGGCTTTTAGTTAGAGATCAATTCGTCTGCAATTAGTTATCATACAGAATGCTTTAATTATGGAGAATCGAATTTAATTCTCACACACATTGGATATAATGTGTTTACTGTAAGGAAATCTGACGCAATACTGGCGTCAGGTGACGTGAGAATTCTAGCCTACTGCACAGATGAAATTATTAGTACATGAGAATTCTACGTGTTGTTAATTTTTACTTACTACAATAATTAGTATGGTTAGTAATAAGTAATGAGAATACAACAATGTTGTATTCGGTGTTGGAAATATCCAACAGATATGACGGCCAAATCACATATCGTGAAAAAACATGAAGTAGTATCGAAATATTGGTAAAAACGAATATATTTACGTAAATTCACACTACATGAAAAACGTGAAAAAAGTCACTATTTTACCATATTTGAGGAATTTAACTTCAAATCATAGAGCGAGGTTTCGTATTATTTAGATCCAAGAAAAGACATATGACAATGTTGTTTCCATTACAAATGATAAAAACCAATGTGTTTTCATTAGAAATAACTACAATGTTCCTGATTTTTCGTTTATATTACCGATGGAAGATGTACACGTAAAACCGCTCTAATCCGGCTGAAACGTCGATATATGCAAAAAAACAGTACTTCTCCCCTTTTCAATATCTTACTCTGTATTTTAACGAGAAACAAATAGTTGATTGAAAATGAAGTATTTAAGGTTAATTTCTAATCAGTTATGTGTTTGCATCATTTTTATCGTATATATATTGAATTAATAACAATAAACTGAAAATTCACAAAAACGTGGAAAAACGGCAAAATATGGCCTAATTCGAAGATATTTTGTATAAATCACATAAAGGAAAAGGGGATGATAAACGTCAAAATATTGCTAAATTCGATGATTTTTAGTTCAAAACAAAATGCAAGAAACTTGCTTAAAAATGCAAAATTTGCAAAATTCTGAGATATGACGGCCAAATCACATATCGTGAAAAAACATGAAGTAGTATCGAAATATTGGTAAAAACGAATATATTTACGTAAAATCACACTACATGAAAAACGTGAAAAAGTCACTATTTTACCATATTGAGGATTTTAACTTCAAATCATAGAGCGAGGTTTCGTATTATTTAGATCCAAGAAAAGACATATGACAATGTTGTTTCCAATACAAATGATAAAAACCAATGTGTTTTCATTAGAATTAACTACAATGTTCCTGATTTTTCGTTTATATTACCGATGGAAGATGTACACGTAAAACCCCTCTAATCCGGCTGAAACGTCGATATATGCAATAAAAACAGAACTCCCCTTTTCAATATCTTACTCTGTATTTTAACGAGAAACAAATAGTTGATTGAAAATGAAGTATTTAAGGTTAATTTCTAATCAAATATGTGTTTGCATCATTTTTATCATATATTTATTGAATTAATAACAGTAAACTGAAAATTCACAAAAACGTGGAAAAACGACAAAATATTGCCTAATTCGATGATATTTTGTTTAAATCACATAAAGGAAAATGGGATGATAAACGTCAAAATATTGCTAAATTCGATGATTTTTAGTACGAAACAAAATGCAAGGAAACTTGCTTAAAATGCAATATTATGCGAAATTCTAAGATATATGACGGCCAAATCACATATCATGATACTACATGAAATAGTATCGAAATATTGGTAAAAATGAATATATATACGTAATATCAAACAACATGAAAACGTGAAAAAAGTCACTATTATACCAAATTTGGGGATTTTAATTTCGATTCATAAAGCGACGTTTCGTATTATTTAGATCCAAGAAAAGACATATGACAATGTTGTTCCCGATACAAATGATAAAAATCAGTGTGTTTTCATTAGAATTAACTAAAATATTCCTGATTTTCCGTTTATATTACCGATGGAAGATGTACACGTAAACCGCTCTATTCCGGCTGAAACGTCGATATATGCAATAAAAACCGAACTTCTTCCCTTTACAATATCTTACTCAGTATTTTAACGAGAAACAAATAGATGATTGAAAATGAAGTATTTAAGGTTATTATCTAATCAATTATGTGTTTGCATCATTTTTAACGTATATTTAATGAATTAATACCAACAAACTGAAAATTCACAAAAACGTGGAAAAACGGCAAAATATTGCCTAATTCGATGAAATTTTGTTTAAATCACATAAAGGAAAAGGGGGATGATAAACCTCAAAATATTGCTAAATTCGATGATTTTTAGTATAAAACAAAATGTAAGAAACTTGCCTAAAAAGGCAAAATTTGCGAAATTCTGAGATATGACGGCCAAATCACATATCGTGAAAAACATGAAGAAGTAGTATCGAAATATTGGTAAAAACGAATATATTTACGTAAAATCACACTACATGAAAAACGTGAAAAAAGTCACTATTTTACCATATGTAAGGATTTTAACTTCAAATCATAGAGCGAGGTTTCGTATTATTTAGATCCAAGAAAAGACATATGACAATGTTGTTACCAATACAAATGATAAAAACCAATGTGTTTTCATTAGAATTAACTAAAATGTTCTTGATTTTTCGTTTATATTACCGATGGAAGATGTACACGTAAAACCGCTCCAATCTGGCTGAAACGTCGATATATGCAATAAAAACCGAACTTCTCCTCTTTTCAATATCTTACTCTGTATTTTAACCAGAAACAAATAGTTGATTGAAAATGAAGTATTTAAGGTTAATGTCTAATGAATTATGTGTTTGCATCATTTTTATCGTATATTTAATGAATTAATAACAATAAACTGAAAATTCACAAAAACGTGGAAAAAACGGCAAAAATATATCCTAATTCGAAGATATTTTGTTAAATCACATAAAGGAAAAGGGGATGATAAACGTCAAAAATATTGCTAAATTCGATGATTTTAGTTCAAAACAAAAATGCAAGAAACTTGCTAAAAATGCAAAAATTTCGAAATTCTGAGATATAACGGCCAAATCACATATCGTGAAAAAACATGAAGTAGTATCGAAATATTGGTAAAAACGAATATATTTACGTAAAATCACACTACATGAAAAACGTGAAAAAAAGTACTATTTTACCATATTGAGGATTTTAACTTCAAATCATAGAGCGAGGTTTCGTATTATAGATCAAGAAAAAAGACATATGACAATGTTGTTTCCAATACAAATGATAAAAACCAATGTGTTTCATTAGAATTAACACAAAATTTTCCTGATTTTCGTTTATATTACCGATGGAAGATGTACACGTAAAACCCCTCTAATCCGGCTGAAACGTCGATATCTGCAATAAAAAACAGAACTTCCCTTTTCAATATCTTACTCTCTTATAACGAGAAACAAATAGTTGATTGAAAATGAAGTATTTAAGGTTAATTTCTAATCAATATGTGTTTGCATCATTTTTATTTGTATATTTAATGAATTAATACCAATAAACTGAAAATTCACAAAAACGTGAAAAAACGGCAAAATATTGCCTAATTCGATGATATTTGTTTTAAATCACATAAAGGAAAAGGGGATGATAAACGTCAAAATATTGCTAAATACAATGATTTTTAGTACGAAACAAAATGCAAGAAACTTGCTTAAAATGCATAATCTGCGAAATTCTGAGATATGACGGCCATGTCACATATCGTGAGAAAACATGAAGTAGTATCGAAATATTGGTAAAAAACGAATATATTAACGTAAATCACACTACATGAAAACGTGAAAAAAGTCGCTATTTTACCATATTTGAGATTTT
>NC_091204.1:9417852-9610352 GCF_040958095.1 Procambarus clarkii
TCGAGAAACAAATAGATGATTGAAAATGAAGTATTTAAGGGTTTTATCTAATCAATTATGTGTTTGCATCATTTTTATCGTATATATAATGAATTTATAACAATAAATTGAAAATTAAAAAAAAACGTGGAAAAACGGCAAAATATTGCCTAATTCGATGATATTTTGTTTAAATCACATAAAGGAAAAGCGGATGATAAACGTCAAAATATTGCTAAATTCGATGATTTTTATTTCAAAACAAAATGCAAGAAACTTGCTTAAAAATGCAAAATTTGCGAAATTCTGAGATATGACGGCCAAATCACATATCGTGAAAAAACATGGAGTAGTATCGAAATATTGGTAAAAACGAATATATTTACGTAAAATCACACAACATGAAAAACGTGAAAAAAGTCACTATTTTACCATATTTGAGGATTTTAACTTCAAATCATAGAGCGAGGTTTCGTATTATTTAGATCCAAGAAAAGACATATGACAATGTTGTTTCCAATACAAATGATAAAAACCAATGTGTTTTCATTAGAATTAACTACAATGTTCCTGATTTTTCGTTTATATTACCCATGGAAGAAGTACACGTAAAACCACTCTAATCCGGCTGAAACGTCGATATATGCAATAAAAACTGAACTTCTCCCCTTTTCAATATCTTACTCTGTATTTTAACGAGAAACAAATAGTTGATTGAAAATGAAGTATTTAAGGTTAATTTCTAATCAATTATGTGTTTGCATCATTTTTATCGTATATTTATTGAATTAATAACAATAAACTGAAAATTCACATAAACGTGGAAAAACGGCAAAATATTGCCTAATTCGATGATATTTTGTTTAAATCACATAAAGGAAAAAGGGATGATAAACGTGAAAATATTGCTAAATTCGATGATTTTTAGTACGAAACAAAATGCAAGAAAACTTGCTTAAAATGCAATATTATGCGAAATTCTAAGATATGACGGCCAAATCACATATTGTGATACTACATGAAATAGTATCGAAATATTGGTAAAAATGAATATATTTACGTAATATCAATAAACATGAAAAACGTGAAAAAAATCACTATTATACCAAATTTGGGGATTTTAGTTTCGATTCATAAAGCGAGGTTTCGTATTATTTTGATCCAAGAAAAGACATATGACAATGTTGTTCCCGATACAAATGATAAAAATCAATGTGTTTTCATTAGAATTAACTAAAATGTTCCTGATTTTCCGTTTATGTACCGATGGAAGATGTACACGTAAAACCGGTCTATTCCGGCTGAAACGTCGAAATATGCAATAAAAACAGAACTTCTCCCCTTTTCAATATCTTACTCTGTATTTTAACGAGAAACAAATAGTTGATTGAAATTGAAGTATTTAAGGTTAATTTCTAATCAATTATGTTTTTGCATCATTTTTATCATATATTTAATGAATTAATAACAATAAACTGAAAATTCACAAAAACGTGGAAAAACGGCAAATTATATCCTAATTCGACGATATTTTGTTTAAATCACATAAAGGAAAAGGGGATGATAAACGTCAAAATATTGCTAAATTCGATGATTTTTAGTTCAAAACAAAATGCAAGAAACTTGCTTAAAAATGCAAAATTTGCGAAATTCTGAGATATTGTGGGATATTTGGGGTTTGAATCTGGTTATTTAAATATTAATGTAGTAAATTAAATTACGAAGGACCACCCGCTTTTAAAGTAAAGAGGGAAACTGAGAATTTCTGATCATTAGATAATTCCTAGATGAAACCAGTAACTATGGATAAAACTAGAAAGTATGATCATAATAATTAATTAATGGGCTGTATTATTAAATGAAAAAACTCAAACACCTACATTGGGGGGTTATTACTGGAGGTAAGTACGTCCAGGAATTAGTGTGGTTCGTTCACTAATTCAATTAATAATAATCTAATCCTATAAAATAATATTGAAACTGATATCATTACCAAAAAGAAGAACATAGATTATGAGCATAGTAATGAGTTACAGTAAATCACATATCATCCCAAAGAATTCTGCACAAGATAAATTGCAATAGAATTATAAAAGGAAATAAATCTTAGCTTAATGAAGTTTCCTTTAGAAAGCCATGGAAGTCCTCTTATTCTCCAGACTCGGTCGACTGACGAGTGGAACGGGTTAACATGGGGGAAGGCAGCATGGAGAATTCTTCTCTCGTGCTGCAAGACAAATAATTTTCAGTAGCAACTGATTTAACTACTAAATCTATATTCAAGAATATTAAGAGTTACAGGTCACAAATTTTAATCACCTGTTGTTAGGTGTTATCGTGCGTCGTAACGGACAATCACCCTGCTACTATTAAAACTTCTACCTGATGCATCACATAAAAGAATATACTTAGCTGTGGGCACTGTATAAGTATTAAGATTGCCGTGTTTCGCATCTCAGGCTCCGGCTAGGCCTATCCTGAATATCCTGAATGCGTTCCGCTGACTGGTCACGTGTCGTCAGGAACCAAGTCAAAGGGCTCCTTATTTGACACCAACACTAGCTGAAGATACTATCTGCAAGGTTATTCATGCCTCACAGTGGCGACTTTCATCTGAGGAAGGATAACACCTGCCCTATTTGCTGGGCAATGGCGTCTTCTTATGAGTACGGTAAGCGCAGGTCTGCCTCTGAGCGGCTCTCCACGTGTACTGAGATGGCGTCCCTCTACCCACGCCGAGCCCGCGTTCATAAAACAAATTATTGTCTCGAACATTAATATTTCTCGCATTTGCGCTTGAAACGTTAAAGACTGGACGGGTTTATTATTTAGAGGAACAAAATATTGTTATTTACCAATTTAAGAATAGTAAATATATAAGGGAGAGGAATTAATGTCTCCCCATGGCATTCATTGGTGATGTTAACTATATCACGAGATAGACGCTATGATTCTAACGCTCTATTCGGCTTTTAGTTAGAGATCAATTCGTCTGCAATTAGTTATCATACAGAATGCTTTAATTATGGAGAATCGAATTTAATTCTCACACACATTGGATATAATGTGTTTACTGTAAGGAAATCTGACGCAATACTGGCGTCAGGTGACGTGAGAATTCTAGCCTACTGCACAGATGAAATTATTAGTACATGAGAATTCTACGTGTTGTTAATTTTTACTTACTACAATAATTAGTATGGTTAGTAATAAGTAATGAGAATACAACAATGTTGTATTCGGTGTTGGAAATATCCAACAGATATGACGGCCAAATCACATATCGTGAAAAAACATGAAGTAGTATCGAAATATTGGTAAAAACGAATATATTTACGTAAAATCACACTACATGAAAAACCTGAAAAAAGTCACTATTTTACCATATTTGAGGAATTTAACTTCAAATCATAGAGCGAGGTTTCGTATTATTTAGATCCAAGAAAAGACATATGACAATGTTGTTTCCATTACAAATGATAAAACCAATGTGTTTTCATTAGAAATAACTACAATGTTCCTGATTTTTCGTTTATATTACCGATGGAAGATGTACACGTAAAACCGCTCTAATCCGGCTGAAAACGTCGATATATGCAATAATAAACAGTACTTCTCCCCTTTTCAATATCTTACTCTGTATTTTAACGAGAAACAAATAGTTGATTGAAAATGGAAGTATTTAAGGTTAATTTCTAATCAGTTATGTGTTTGCATCATTTTTATCGTATATATATTGAATTAATAACAATAAAACTGAAAATTCACAAAAACGTGGAAAAACGGCAAAATATTGCCTAATTCGAAGATATTTTGTATAAATCATAAAAGGAAAGGGGGATGAATAAACGCCAAAATATTGCTAAATCGATGATTTTTAGTTCAAAACCAAAATGTAAGAAACTTGCTTAAAAATGCAAAATTTGCGAAATTCTGAGATATGACGGCCAAATCACATATCGTGAAAAAACATGAAGTAGTATCGAAAATATTGGTAAAAACGAATATATTTACGTAAAATCACACTACATGAAAAAACGTGAAAAAAGTCACTATTTTACCATATTTGAGGATTTTAACTTCAAATCATAGAGCGAGGTTTCGTATTATTTAGATCAAAGAAAAGACATACGACAATGTTGTTCCTGAATACAAAAGATAAAAAATATATGTGTTTTCATTAGAAATAACGAAAAATGTTCCTGATTTTCCGTTTATATTACCGATGGAAGATGTACACGTAAAAACCGCTCAATTCCGGCTGAAAACGTCCGATATATGCAAATAAAAACCGAACTTCTCCCCCTTTGCAATATCTTACTCAGTATTTTAACGAGAAAACAATTAGATGATTGAAAATGAAGTATTTAAGGTTTTTATATAATCAATTATGTGTTTACATCATTTTTATCGTATATTTAATGAATTAATAACAATAAACTGAAAATTCACCAAAAACGTGGAAAAACGGCGAAATATTGCCTAATTCGATGATATTTTTGTTTAAATCACAATAAGGAAAAAGCGGATGATAAACGTCAAAATATTGCTATATTCGATGATTTTTAGTATAAAACAAAATGCATGAAACTTGCTTAAAAATGCAAAATTTGCGAAATTCTGAGATATGACTGCCAAATCACATAATCGTGAGAAAATATGAAGTAGTATCGAAATATTGGTAAAAACGAATATATTTACGTAAAATCACACTACATGAAAAACGTGAAAAAAGTCCACTATTTTACCATATTGAGGATTTCAACTTCAAATCATAGGAGCGAGGATTTCGTATTATTTAGATCCAAGAAAAGACATATGACAAATGTTGTTCCAATACAAATGATAAAAATCAATGTGTTTTCATTAGAATTAACTAAATGTTCCTGATTTTCCGTTTATATTACCGATGGAAGATGTGCACGTAAAACTGCTCAATTTCGGCTGAACGTCGATATATGCAATAAAAACCGAAGCTTCTCCCCCTTTACAATATCTTACTCAGTATTTTAAGAAGAAACAAATAGATGATTGAAAATGAAGTATTTAAGGTGTTTATCTAATCAATTATGTGTTTGCATCATTTTTATCGTATATTTAATGAATTAATAACAATAAACTGAAAATTCACCAAAACGTAAAAAAACGGCAAAATATTGCCTAATTCGATGATATTTTGTTTAAATCACATAAAGGAAAAGCGGATGATAAAGTAAAAATATTGCTAAATTCGATGATTTTTAGTATAAAACAAAATGCAAGAAACTTGCTAAAAAATGCAAAATTTGTGAAATTCTGAGATATGACTGCCAAATCACATATCGTGAGAAAACATGAAGTAGTATCGAAATATTGGTAAAAACGAATATATTTACGTAAAATCACACTACATGAAAAACGTGAAAAAAGTCACTATTTTACCATATTTGAGATTTTAAAGTCAAATCATAGAGCAAGGTTTCGTATTATTTAGATCCAAGAAAAAACATATGACAATTTTGTTTCCAATACAAATGATAAAAATCAATGTGTTTTCATAGAATTAAATAAAATGTTCCTGATTTTCCGTTTATATTACCGATGGAAGATGTACCACGTAAAACCGCTCTAATCCGGCTGAAACGTCGATATATGCAATAAAAACAGAAACTTCTCCCGTTTTCAATATCTTTCTCTGTATTTTAACGAGAAGAAACAGTTGATTGAAAATTAAGTATTTAAGGTTAATTTCTAATCAATTTATGTGTTTGCATCATTTTTATCGTATATTTAATGAATTAATAACAATAAACTGAAAATTTACAAAAACGTGAAAAACGGCAAAAAAATTGTCTAATTCGATGATATCTTGTTTAAATCACATGAAGGAATAGGGGATGATAAACGACAAAATATTGCTTAATTCGATGATTATTAGTACGAAAGAAAATGCAAGAAAACTTGCTTAAAATGCAATATTATGCGAAATTCTGAGATTTGAAGGCCAAATCACATATCGTGATACTACATGAAATAGTATCGAAATATTGATAAAAATGAATATATATACGTAATATCAAACAACATGAAAAACGTGAAAAAAGTAACTATCATACCAAATTTGAGATTTTAACTTCGAATCATAAAGCGAGGTTTCGTATTATCTAGATCCAAGAAAATACATATGACAATGTGGTTCGCGATACAAATGATGAAAATCAATGTGTTTTCATTAGAATTAACTAAATGTTCCTGATTTTCCGTTTATATTACCGATGGAAGATGTACACGTAAAACCGCTCTATTTCGGCTGAAACGTCGATATATGCAATAAAAACCGAACTTCTCCCCTTTACAATATCTTACTCAGTATTTTAACGAGAAACAAATAGATGATTGAAAATGAAATTTTTAAGGTTATTATCTAATCAATTATGTGTTTGCATCATTTTTATCGTATATTTAATGAATTAATAACAATAAACTGAAAATTCACCAAAACGTGGAAAAACGGCAAAATATTGCCTAATTCGATGATATTTTGTTTAAATCACATAAAGGAAAAGCGGATGATAAACGTCAAAATACTGCTAATTCGATGATTTTTAGTATAAAACAAAATGCAAGAAACTTGCTTAAAAATGCAAAATTTCGAATTCTGAGATATGACTGCCAAATCACATATCGTGAGAAAACATGAAGTAGAATCGAAATATTGGTAAAAACGAATATATTTACGTAAAATCACACTACATGAAAAACGTGAAAAAAGTCACTATTTGCCATATTGAGGATTTTAACTTCAAATCATAGAGCGAGGTTTCGTATTATTTAGATCCAAGAAAAGACATATTACAATATTGTTTCCAATTACAAATGATAAAAACCAATGTGTTTTCATTAGAATTAACTAAAACGTTCCTGATTTTTTCGTTTATATTACCGATGGAAGATGTACACGTAAAACCGCTCTAATCCGGCTGAAACGTCGATATATGCAAAAAAACAGAACTTCTCCCCTTTTCAATATCTTACTCTGTATTTTAACGAGAAAGAAATAGATGATTGAAAATTAAGTATTTAAGGTTTTTATCTAATCAATTATGTGTTTGCATCATTTGTATCGTATATTTAATGAATTAATAACAATAAACTGAAAATTCACAAAAACGTGGAAAAACGGCAAAAAATTGCCCAATTCGATGATATTTTGTTTAAATCACATGAAGGAATAGGGGATGATAAACGTCAAAATATTGATAATTCGATGAATTTTAGTACGAAACAAAATGCAAGAAAACTTGCTTAAAATGCAATATTATGCGAATTCTGAGATTTGAAGGCCAAATCACATATCGTGATACTATATGAAATAGTATCGAAATATTGGTAAAAAGGAAAATATATACGTAATATCAAACAACATGAAAAACGTGAAAAAAGTCACTATCATACCAAATTTGAGGATTTTAACTTCGAATCATAAGCGAGGTTTCGTATTATTTAGATCCAAGAAAAGACCTATGACAATGTTGTTTCAATACAAATGATAAAAATCAATGTGTTTTCATTAGAATTAACTAAAATGTTCCTGATTTTCCGTTTATATTACCGATGGAAGATGTACACGTAAAACCGCTCAATTCCGGCTGAAACGTCGATATATATGTTATAAAAACCGAACTTCTCCCCCTTTACAATATCTTTCTCAGTATTTTAACGAGAAATAAATAGATGATTGAAAAAGAAGTATTTAAGGTTTTTATCTAATCAATTAAGTGTTTGCATCATTTTTATCGTAATGAATTAATAACAATAACTGAAAATTCACCAAAACGTGGAAAAACGGCAAAATATTGCCTAATTCGATGATATTTTGTTTAAATCACATAAAGGAAAAGGGGATGATAAAAGTAAAAATATTGCTAAATTCGATGATTTTTAGTATAAAACAAAATGCAAGAAACTTGCTAAAAAATGCAAAATTTGTGAAATTCTGAGATATGACTGCCAAATCACATATCGTGAGAAACATGAAGTAGTATCGAAATATTGGTAAAAACGAATATATTTACGTAAAATCACACTACATGAAAAACGTGAAAAAAGTCACTATTTTACCATATTTGAGTATTTTAAAGTCAAATCATAGAGCGAGGTTTCGTATTATTTAGATCCAAGAAAAAACATATGACAATTTTGTTTCCAATACAAATGATAAAAATCAATGTGTTTTCATAAGAATTAAATAAAATGTTCCTGATTTTCCGTTTATATTACCGATGGAAGATGTACACGTAAAACCGCTCTAATCCGGCTGAAACGTCGATATATGCAATAAAAACAGAACTTCTCCCGTTTTCAATATCTTTCTCTGTATTTTAACGAGAAAGAAACAGTTGATTGAAAATTAAGTATTTAAGGTTAATTTCTAATCAATTATGTGTTTGCATCATTTTTATCGTATATTTAATGAATTAATAACAATAAACTGAAAATTTACAAAAACGTGAAAAACGGCAAAAAAATTGTCTAATTCGATGATATCTTGTTTAAATCACATGAAGGAATAGGGGATGATAAACGACAAAATATTGCTTAATTCGATGATTATTAGTACGAAAGAAAATGCAAGAAAACTTGCTTAAAATGCAATATTATGCGAAATTCTGAGATTTGAAGGCCAAATCACATATCGTGATACTACATGAAATAGTATCGAAATATTGATAAAAATGAATATATATACGTAATATCAAACAACATGAAAAACGTGAAAAAAGTAACTATCATACCAAATTTGAAGATTTTAACTTCGAATCATAAAGCGAGGTTTCGTATTATCTAGATCCAAGAAAATACATATGACAATGTGGTTCGCGATACAAATGATGAAAATCAATGTGTTTTCATTAGAATTAACTAAAATGTTCCTGATTTTCCGTTTATATTACCGATGGAAGATGTACACGTAAAACCGCTCTATTTCGGCTGAAACGTCGATATATGCAATAAAAACCGAACTTCTCCCCTTTACAATATCTTACTCAGTATTTTAACGAGAAACAAATAGATGATTGAAAATGAAATTTTTAAGGTTATTATCTAATCAATTATGTGTTTGCATCATTTTTATTGTATATTTAATGAATTAATAACAATAAACTGAAAATTCACCAAAACGTGGAAAAACGGCAAAATATTGCCTAATTCGATGATATTTTGTTTAAATCACATAAAGGAAAAGCGGATGATAAACGTCAAAATACTGCTAAATTCGATGATTTTTAGTATAAAACAAAATGCAAGAAACTTGCTTAAAATGCAAAATTTGCGAAATTCTGAGATATGACTGCCAAATCACATATCGTGAGAAAACATGAAGTAGTATCGAAATATTGGTAAAAACGAATATATTTACGTAAAATCACACTACATGAAAAACGTGAAAAAAGTCACTATTTTGCCATATTTGAGGATTTTAACTTCAAATCATAGAGCGAGGTTTCGTATTATTTAGATCCAAGAAAAGACATATTACAATATTGTTTCCAATACAAATGATAAAAACCAATGTGCTTTCATTAGAATTAACTAAAATGTTCCTGATTTTTCGTTTATATTACCGATGGAAGATGTGCACGTAAAACCGCTCTAATCCGGCTGAAACGTCGATATATGCAATAAAACAGAACTTCTCCCCTTTTCAATATCTTACTCTGTATTTTACGAGAAAGAAATAGATGATTGAAAATTAAGTATTTAAGGTTTTTATCTAATGAATTATGTGTTTGCATCATTTGTATCGTATATTTAATGAATTAATAACAATAAACTGAAAATTCACAAAAACGTGGAAAAACGGCAAAAAATTTCCCAATTGAATGATATTTTGTTTAAATCACATGAAGGAATAGGGGATGATAAACGTCAAAATATTGATAAATTCGATGAATTTTAGTACGAAACAAAATGCAAGAAAACTTGCTTAAAATGCAATATTATGCGAAATTCTGAGATTTGAAGGCCAAATCACATATACTACATGAAATAGTATCGAAATATTGGTAAAAATGAATATATATACGTAATATCAAACATGAAAAACGTAAAAAAAGTCGCTATCATACCAAATATGAGGATTTTAACTTCGAATCATAAAGCGAGGTTTCGTATTATTTAGATCCAAGAAAAGACATATGACAATGTGGTTCGCGATACACATGATGAAAATCAATGTGTTTTCATTAGAATTAACTAAAATGTTCCTGATTTTCCGTTTATATTACCGATAGAAGATGTACACGTAAAACTGCTCTATTTCGGCTGAAACGTCGATATGTGCAATAAAAACCGAACTTCTCCCCTTTACAATATCTTACTCAGTATTTTAACGAGAAACAAATAGATGATTGAAAATGAAATATTTAAGGTTATTATCTAATCAATTATGTGTTTGCATCATTTTTATTGTATATTTAATGAATTAATACCAATAAACTGAAAATTAACAAAAACGTGGAAAAACGGCAAAATATTGCCTAATTCGATGATATTTTGTTTAAATCACATAAAGGAAAAAGGGATGATAAACGTCAAAATATTGCTAAATTCGATGATTTTTAGTTCAAAACAAAATGCAAGAAACTTGCTTAAAAATGCAAAATTTGCGAAATTCTGAGATATTGTGGGATATTTGGGGTTTGAATCTGATTATTTAAATATTAATGTAGTAAATTAAATTACGAAGGACCACCCGCTTTTAAAGTAAAGAGGGAAACTGAGAATTTCTGATCATTAGATAATTCCTAGATGAAACCAGTAACTATGGATGAAACTAGAAAGTATGATCATAATAATTAATTTATGGGCTGTATTATTAAATGAAACAAACCTCAAACACCTACATTGGGGGGTTATTACTGGAGGTAAGTACGTCCAGGAATTAGTGTGGTTCGTTCACTAATTCAATTAATAATAATCTAATCCTATAAAATAATATTGAAACTGATATCATTACCAAAAAGAAGAACATAGATTATGAGCATAGTAATGAGTTACAGTAAATCACATATCAATCCCAAAGAATTCTGCACAAGATAAATTGCAATAGAATTATAAAAGGAAATAAATCTTAGCTTAATGAAGTTTCCTTTAGAAAGCCATGGAAGTCCTCTTATTCTCCAGACTCGGTCGACTGACGAGTGGAACGGGTTAACATGGGGGAAGGCAGCATGGAGAATTCTTCTCTCGTGCTGCAAGACAAATAATTTTCAGTAGCAACTGATTTAACTACTAAATCTATATTCAAGAATATTAAGAGTTACAGGTCACAAATTTTAATCACCTGTTGTTAGGTGTTATCATGCGTCGTAACGGACAATCACCCTGCTACTATTAAAACTTCTACCTGATGCATCACATAAAAGAATATACTTAGCTGTGGGCACTGTATAAGTATTAAGATTGCCGTGTTTCGCATCTCAGGCTCCGGCTAGGCCTATCCTGAATATCCTGAATGCGTTCCGCTGACTGGTCACGTGTCGTCAGGAACCAAGTCAAAGGGCTCCTTATTTGACACCAACACTAGCTGAAGATACTATCTGCAAGGTTATTCATGCCTCACAGTGGCGACTTTCATCTGAGGATGGATAACACCTGCCCTATTTGCTGGGCAATGGCGTCTTCTTATGAGTACGGTAAGCGCAGGTCTGCCTCTGAGCGGCTCTCCACGTGTACTGAGATGGCGTCCCTCTACCCACGCCGAGCCCGCGTTCATAAAACAAATTATTGTCTCGAACATTAATATTTCTCGCATTTGCGCTTGAAACGTTAAAGACTGGACGGGTTTATTATTTAGAGGAACAAAATATTGTTATTTACCAATTTAAGAATAGTAAATATATAAGGGAGAGGAATTAATGTCTCCCCATGGCATTCATTGGTGACGTTAACTATATCACGAGATAGACGCTATGATTCTAACGCTCTATTCGGCTTTTAGTTAGAGATCAATTCGTCTGCAATTAGTTATCATACAGAATGCTTTAATTATGGAGAATCGAATTTAATTCTCACACACATTGGATATAATGTGTTTACTGTAAGGAAATCTGACGCAATACTGGCGTCAGGTGACGTGAGAATTCTAGCCTACTGCACAGATGAAATTATTAGTACATGAGAATTCTACGTGTTGTTAATTTTTACTTACTACAATAATTAGTATGGTTAGTATTAAGTAATGAGAATACAACAATGTTGTATTCGGTGTTGGAAATATCCAACAGATATGACGGCCAAATCACATATCGTGAAAAAACATGAAGTAGTATCGAAATATTGGTAAAAACGAATATATTTACGTAAAATCACACTACATGAAAAACGTGAAAAAAGTCACTATTTTACCATATTTGAGTATTTTAAAGTCAAATCATAGAGCAAGGTTTCGTATTATTTAGATCCAAGAAAAAACATATGACAATTTTGTTTCCAATACAAATGATAAAAATCAATGTGTTTTCATAAGAATTAAATAAAATGTTCCTGATTTTCCGTTTATATTACCGATGGAAGATGTACACGTAAAACCGCTCTAATCCGGCTGAAACGTCGATATATGCAATAAAAACAGAACTTCTCCCGTTTTCAATATCTTTCTCTGTATTTTAACGAGAAAGAAACAGTTGATTGAAAATTAAGTATTTAAGGTTAATTTCTAATCAATTATGTGTTTGCATCATTTTTATCGTATATTTAATGAATTAATAACAATAAACTGAAAATTTACAAAAACGTGAAAAACGGCAAAAAAATTGTCTAATTCGATGATATCTTGTTTAAATCACATGAAGGAATAGGGGATGATAAACGACAAAATATTGCTTAATTCGATGATTATTAGTACGAAAGAAAATGCAAGAAAACTTGCTTAAAATGCAATATTATGCGAAATTCTGAGATTTGAAGGCCAAATCACATATCGTGATACTACATGAAATAGTATCGAAATATTGATAAAAATGAATATATATACGTAATATCAAACAACATGAAAAACGTGAAAAAAGTAACTATCATACCAAATTTGAAGATTTTAACTTCGAATCATAAAGCGAGGTTTCGTATTATCTAGATCCAAGAAAATACATATGACAATGTGGTTCGCGATACAAATGATGAAAATCAATGTGTTTTCATTAGAATTAACTAAAATGTTCCTGATTTTCCGTTTATATTACCGATGGAAGATGTACACGTAAAACCGCTCTATTTCGGCTGAAACGTCGATATATGCAATAAAAACCGAACTTCTCCCCTTTACAATATCTTACTCAGTATTTTAACGAGAAACAAATAGATGATTGAAAATGAAATTTTTAAGGTTATTATCTAATCAATTATGTGTTTGCATCATTTTTATTGTATATTTAATGAATTAATAACAATAAACTGAAAATTCACCAAAACGTGGAAAAACGGCAAAATATTGCCTAATTCGATGATATTTTGTTTAAATCACATAAAGGAAAAGCGGATGATAAACGTCAAAATACTGCTAAATTCGATGATTTTTAGTATAAAACAAAATGCAAGAAACTTGCTTAAAAATGCAAAATTTGCGAAATTCTGAGATATGACTGCCAAATCACATATCGTGAGAAAACATGAAGTAGTATCGAAATATTGGTAAAAACGAATATATTTACGTAAAATCACACTACATGAAAAACGTGAAAAAAGTCACTATTTTGCCATATTTGAGGATTTTAACTTCAAATCATAGAGCGAGGTTTCGTATTATTTAGATCCAAGAAAAGACATATTACAATATTGTTTCCAATACAAATGATAAAAACCAATGTGCTTTCATTAGAATTAACTAAAATGTTCCTGATTTTTCGTTTATATTACCGATGGAAGATGTGCACGTAAAACCGCTCTAATCCGGCTGAAACGTCGATATATGCAATAAAACAGAACTTCTCCCCTTTTCAATATCTTACTCTGTATTTTACGAGAAAGAAATAGATGATTGAAAATTAAGTATTTAAGGTTTTTATCTAATGAATTATGTGTTTGCATCATTTGTATCGTATATTTAATGAATTAATAACAATAAACTGAAAATTCACAAAAACGTGGAAAAACGGCAAAAAATTTCCCAATTGAATGATATTTTGTTTAAATCACATGAAGGAATAGGGGATGATAAACGTCAAAATATTGATAAATTCGATGAATTTTAGTACGAAACAAAATGCAAGAAAACTTGCTTAAAATGCAATATTATGCGAAATTCTGAGATTTGAAGGCCAAATCACATATACTACATGAAATAGTATCGAAATATTGGTAAAAATGAATATATATACGTAATATCAAACATGAAAAACGTAAAAAAAGTCGCTATCATACCAAATATGAGGATTTTAACTTCGAATCATAGAGCGAGGTTTCGTATTATTTAGATCCAAGAAAAGACATATGACAATGTGGTTCGCGATACACATGATGAAAATCAATGTGTTTTCATTAGAATTAACTAAAATGTTCCTGATTTTCCGTTTATATTACCGATAGAAGATGTACACGTAAAACTGCTCTATTTCGGCTGAAACGTCGATATGTGCAATAAAAACCGAACTTCTCCCCTTTACAATATCTTACTCAGTATTTTAACGAGAAACAAATAGATGATTGAAAATGAAATATTTAAGGTTATTATCTAATCAATTATGTGTTTGCATCATTTTTATTGTATATTTAATGAATTAATACCAATAAACTGAAAATTAACAAAAACGTGGAAAAACGGCAAAATATTGCCTAATTCGATGATATTTTGTTTAAATCACATAAAGGAAAAAGGGATGATAAACGTCAAAATATTGCTAAATTCGATGATTTTTAGTTCAAAACAAAATGCAAGAAACTTGCTTAAAAATGCAAAATTTGCGAAATTCTGAGATATTGTGGGATATTTGGGGTTTGAATCTGATTATTTAAATATTAATGTAGTAAATTAAATTACGAAGGACCACCCGCTTTTAAAGTAAAGAGGGAAACTGAGAATTTCTGATCATTAGATAATTCCTAGATGAAACCAGTAACTATGGATAAAACTAGAAAGTATGATCATAATAATTAATTTATGGGCTGTATTATTAAATGAAACAAACCTCAAACACCTACATTGGGGGGTTATTACTGGAGGTAAGTACGTCCAGGAATTAGTGTGGTTCGTTCACTAATTCAATTAATAATAATCTAATCCTATAAAATAATATTGAAACTGATATCATTACCAAAAAGAAGAACATAGATTATGAGCATAGTAATGAGTTACAGTAAATCACATATCAATCCCAAAGAATTCTGCACAAGATAAATTGCAATAGAATTATAAAAGGAAATAAATCTTAGCTTAATGAAGTTTCCTTTAGAAAGCCATGGAAGTCCTCTTATTCTCCAGACTCGGTCGACTGACGAGTGGAACGGGTTAACATGGGGGAAGGCAGCATGGAGAATTCTTCTCTCGTGCTGCAAGACAAATAATTTTCAGTAGCAACTGATTTAACTACTAAATCTATATTCAAGAATATTAAGAGTTACAGGTCACAAATTTTAATCACCTGTTGTTAGGTGTTATCATGCGTCGTAACGGACAATCACCCTGCTACTATTAAAACTTCTACCTGATGCATCACATAAAAGAATATACTTAGCTGTGGGCACTGTATAAGTATTAAGATTGCCGTGTTTCGCATCTCAGGCTCCGGCTAGGCCTATCCTGAATATCCTGAATGCGTTCCGCTGACTGGTCACGTGTCGTCAGGAACCAAGTCAAAGGGCTCCTTATTTGACACCAACACTAGCTGAAGATACTATCTGCAAGGTTATTCATGCCTCACAGTGGCGACTTTCATCTGAGGATGGATAACACCTGCCCTATTTGCTGGGCAATGGCGTCTTCTTATGAGTACGGTAAGCGCAGGTCTGCCTCTGAGCGGCTCTCCACGTGTACTGAGATGGCGTCCCTCTACCCACGCCGAGCCCGCGTTCATAAAACAAATTATTGTCTCGAACATTAATATTTCTCGCATTTGCGCTTGAAACGTTAAAGACTGGACGGGTTTATTATTTAGAGGAACAAAATATTGTTATTTACCAATTTAAGAATAGTAAATATATAAGGGAGAGGAATTAATGTCTCCCCATGGCATTCATTGGTGACGTTAACTATATCACGAGATAGACGCTATGATTCTAACGCTCTATTCGGCTTTTAGTTAGAGATCAATTCGTCTGCAATTAGTTATCATACAGAATGCTTTAATTATGGAGAATCGAATTTAATTCTCACACACATTGGATATAATGTGTTTACTGTAAGGAAATCTGACGCAATACTGGCGTCAGGTGACGTGAGAATTCTAGCCTACTGCACAGATGAAATTATTAGTACATGAGAATTCTACGTGTTGTTAATTTTTACTTACTACAATAATTAGTATGGTTAGTATTAAGTAATGAGAATACAACAATGTTGTATTCGGTGTTGGAAATATCCAACAGATATGACGGCCAAATCACATATCGTGAAAAAACATGAAGTAGTATCGAAATATTGGTAAAAACGAATATATTTACGTAAAATCACACTACATGAAAAACGTGAAAAAAGTCACTATTTTACCATATTTGAGTATTTTAAAGTCAAATCATAGAGCGAGGTTTCGTATTATTTAGATCCAAGAAAAAACATATGACAATTTTGTTTCCAATACAAATGATAAAAATCAATGTGTTTTCATAAGAATTAAATAAAATGTTCCTGATTTTCCGTTTATATTACCGATGGAAGATGTACACGTAAAACCGCTCTAATCCGGCTGAAACGTCGATATATGCAATAAAAACAGAACTTCTCCCGTTTTCAATATCTTTCTCTGTATTTTAACGAGAAAGAAACAGTTGATTGAAAATTAAGTATTTAAGGTTAATTTCTAATCAATTATGTGTTTGCATCATTTTTATCGTATATTTAATGAATTAATAACAATAAACTGAAAATTTACAAAAACGTGAAAAACGGCAAAAAAATTGTCTAATTCGATGATATCTTGTTTAAATCACATGAAGGAATAGGGGATGATAAACGACAAAATATTGCTTAATTCGATGATTATTAGTACGAAAGAAAATGCAAGAAAACTTGCTTAAAATGCAATATTATGCGAAATTCTGAGATTTGAAGGCCAAATCACATATCGTGATACTACATGAAATAGTATCGAAATATTGATAAAAATTAATATATATACGTAATATCAAACAACATGAAAAACGTGAAAAAAGTAACTATCATACCAAATTTGAAGATTTTAACTTCGAATCATAAAGCGAGGTTTCGTATTATCTAGATCCAAGAAAATACATATGACAATGTGGTTCGCGATACAAATGATGAAAATCAATGTGTTTTCATTAGAATTAACTAAAATGTTCCTGATTTTCCGTTTATATTACCGATGGAAGATGTACACGTAAAACCGCTCTATTTCTGCTGAAACGTCGATATATGCAATAAAAACCGAACTTCTCCCCTTTACAATATCTTACTCAGTATTTTAACGAGAAACAAATAGATGATTGAAAATGAAATTTTTAAGGTTATTATCTAATCAATTATGTGTTTGCATCATTTTTATTGTATATTTAATGAATTAATAACAATAAACTGAAAATTCACCAAAACGTGGAAAAACGGCAAAATATTGCCTAATTCGATGATATTTTGTTTAAATCACATAAAGGAAAAGCGGATGATAAACGTCAAAATACTGCTAAATTCGATGATTTTTAGTATAAAACAAAATGCAAGAAACTTGCTTAAAAATGCAAAATTTGCGAAATTCTGAGATATGACTGCCAAATCACATATCGTGAGAAAACATGAAGTAGTATCGAAATATTGGTAAAAACGAATATATTTACGTAAAATCACACTACATGAAAAACGTGAAAAAAGTCACTATTTTGCCATATTTGAGGATTTTAACTTCAAATCATAGAGCGAGGTTTCGTATTATTTAGATCCAAGAAAAGACATATTACAATATTGTTTCCAATACAAATGATAAAAACCAATGTGCTTTCATTAGAATTAACTAAAATGTTCCTGATTTTTCGTTTATATTACCGATGGAAGATGTGCACGTAAAACCGCTCTAATCCGGCTGAAACGTCGATATATGCAATAAAACAGAACTTCTCCCCTTTTCAATATCTTACTCTGTATTTTACGAGAAAGAAATAGATGATTGAAAATTAAGTATTTAAGGTTTTTATCTAATGAATTATGTGTTTGCATCATTTGTATCGTATATTTAATGAATTAATAACAATAAACTGAAAATTCACAAAAACGTGGAAAAACGGCAAAAAATTTCCCAATTGAATGATATTTTGTTTAAATCACATGAAGGAATAGGGGATGATAAACGTCAAAATATTGATAAATTCGATGAATTTTAGTACGAAACAAAATGCAAGAAAACTTGCTTAAAATGCAATATTATGCGAAATTCTGAGATTTGAAGGCCAAATCACATATACTACATGAAATAGTATCGAAATATTGGTAAAAATGAATATATATACGTAATATCAAACATGAAAAACGTAAAAAAAGTCGCTATCATACCAAATATGAGGATTTTAACTTCGAATCATAAAGCGAGGTTTCGTATTATTTAGATCCAAGAAAAGACATATGACAATGTGGTTCGCGATACACATGATGAAAATCAATGTGTTTTCATTAGAATTAACTAAAATGTTCCTGATTTTCCGTTTATATTACCGATGGAAGATGTACACGTAAAACTGCTCTATTTCGGCTGAAACGTCGATATGTGCAATAAAAACCGAACTTCTCCCCTTTACAATATCTTACTCAGTATTTTAACGAGAAACAAATAGATGATTGAAAATGAAATATTTAAGGTTATTATCTAATCAATTATGTGTTTGCATCATTTTTATTGTATATTTAATGAATTAATACCAATAAACTGAAAATTAACAAAAACGTGGAAAAACGGCAAAATATTGCCTAATTCGATGATATTTTGTTTAAATCACATAAAGGAAAAAGGGATGATAAACGTCAAAATATTGCTAAATTCGATGATTTTTAGTTCAAAACAAAATGCAAGAAACTTGCTTAAAAATGCAAAATTTGCGAAATTCTGAGATATTGTGGGATATTTGGGGTTTGAATCTGATTATTTAAATATTAATGTAGTAAATTAAATTACGAAGGACCACCCGCTTTTAAAGTAAAGAGGGAAACTGAGAATTTCTGATCATTAGATAATTCCTAGATGAAACCAGTAACTATGGATAAAACTAGAAAGTATGATCATAATAATTAATTTATGGGCTGTATTATTAAATGAAACAAACCTCAAACACCTACATTGGGGGGTTATTACTGGAGGTAAGTACGTCCAGGAATTAGTGTGGTTCGTTCACTAATTCAATTAATAATAATCTAATCCTATAAAATAATATTGAAACTGATATCATTACCAAAAAGAAGAACATAGATTATGAGCATAGTAATGAGTTACAGTAAATCACATATCAATCCCAAAGAATTCTGCACAAGATAAATTGCAATAGAATTATAAAAGGAAATAAATCTTAGCTTAATGAAGTTTCCTTTAGAAAGCCATGGAAGTCCTCTTATTCTCCAGACTCGGTCGACTGACGAGTGGAACGGGTTAACATGGGGGAAGGCAGCATGGAGAATTCTTCTCTCGTGCTGCAAGACAAATAATTTTCAGTAGCAACTGATTTAACTACTAAATCTATATTCAAGAATATTAAGAGTTACAGGTCACAAATTTTAATCACCTGTTGTTAGGTGTTATCATGCGTCGTAACGGACAATCACCCTGCTACTATTAAAACTTCTACCTGATGCATCTCATAAAAGAATATACTTAGCTGTGGGCACTGTATAAGTATTAAGATTGCCGTGTTTCGCATCTCAGGCTCCGGCTAGGCCTATCCTGAATATCCTGAATGCGTTCCGCTGACTGGTCACGTGTCGTCAGGAACCAAGTCAAAGGGCTCCTTATTTGACACCAACACTAGCTGAAGATACTATCTGCAAGGTTATTCATGCCTCACAGTGGCGACTTTCATCTGAGGATGGATAACACCTGCCCTATTTGCTGGGCAATGGCGTCTTCTTATGAGTACGGTAAGCGCAGGTCTGCCTCTGAGCGGCTCTCCACGTGTACTGAGATGGCGTCCCTCTACCCACGCCGAGCCCGCGTTCATAAAACAAATTATTGTCTCGAACATTAATATTTCTCGCATTTGCGCTTGAAACGTTAAAGACTGGACGGGTTTATTATTTAGAGGAACAAAATATTGTTATTTACCAATTTAAGAATAGTAAATATATAAGGGAGAGGAATTAATGTCTCCCCATGGCATTCATTGGTGACGTTAACTATATCACGAGATAGACGCTATGATTCTAACGCTCTATTCGGCTTTTAGTTAGAGATCAATTCGTCTGCAATTAGTTATCATACAGAATGCTTTAATTATGGAGAATCGAATTTAATTCTCACACACATTGGATATAATGTGTTTACTGTAAGGAAATCTGACGCAATACTGGCGTCAGGTGACGTGAGAATTCTAGCCTACTGCACAGATGAAATTATTAGTACATGAGAATTCTACGTGTTGTTAATTTTTACTTACTACAATAATTAGTATGGTTAGTAATAAGTAATGAGAATACAACAATGTTGTATTCGGTGTTGGAAATATCCAACAGATATGACGGCCAAATCACATATCGTGAAAAAACATGAAGTAGTATCGAAATATTGGTAAAAACGAATATATTTACGTAAAATCACACTACATGAAAAACGTGAAAAAAGTCACTATTTTACCATATTTGAGTATTTTAAAGTCAAATCATAGAGCGAGGTTTCGTATTATTTAGATCCAAGAAAAAACATATGACAATTTTGTTTCCAATACAAATGATAAAAATCAATGTGTTTTCATAAGAATTAAATAAAATGTTCCTGATTTTCCGTTTATATTACCGATGGAAGATGTACACGTAAAACCGCTCTAATCCGGCTGAAACGTCGATATATGCAATAAAAACAGAACTTCTCCCGTTTTCAATATCTTTCTCTGTATTTTAACGAGAAAGAAACAGTTGATTGAAAATTAAGCATTTAAGGTTAATTTCTAATCAATTATGTGTTTGCATCATTTTTATCGTATATTTAATGAATTAATAACAATAAACTGAAAATTTACAAAAACGTGAAAAACGGCAAAAAAATTGTCTAATTCGATGATATCTTGTTTAAATCACATGAAGGAATAGGGGATGATAAACGACAAAATATTGCTTAATTCGATGATTATTAGTACGAAAGAAAATGCAAGAAAACTTGCTTAAAATGCAATATTATGCGAAATTCTGAGATTTGAAGGCCAAATCACATATCGTGATACTACATGAAATAGTATCGAAATATTGATAAAAATGAATATATATACGTAATATCAAACAACATGAAAAACGTGAAAAAAGTAACTATCATACCAAATTTGAAGATTTTAACTTCGAATCATAAAGCGAGGTTTCGTATTATCTAGATCCAAGAAAATACATATGACAATGTGGTTCGCGATACAAATGATGAAAATCAATGTGTTTTCATTAGAATTAACTAAAATGTTCCTGATTTTCCGTTTATATTACCGATGGAAGATGTACACGTAAAACCGCTCTATTTCGGCTGAAACGTCGATATATGCAATAAAAACCAAACTTCTCCCCTTTACAATATCTTACTCAGTATTTTAACGAGAAACAAATAGATGATTGAAAATGAAATTTTTAAGGTTATTATCTAATCAATTATGTGTTTGCATCATTTTTATTGTATATTTAATGAATTAATAACAATAAACTGAAAATTCACCAAAACGTGGAAAAACGGCAAAATATTGCCTAATTCGATGATATTTTGTTTAAATCACATAAAGGAAAAGCGGATGATAAACGTCAAAATACTGCTAAATTCGATGATTTTTAGTATAAAACAAAATGCAAGAAACTTGCTTAAAAATGCAAAATTTGCGAAATTCTGAGATATGACTGCCAAATCACATATCGTGAGAAAACATGAAGTAGTATCGAAATATTGGTAAAAACGAATATATTTACGTAAAATCACACTACATGAAAAACGTGAAAAAAGTCACTATTTTGCCATATTTGAGGATTTTAACTTCAAATCATAGAGCGAGGTTTCGTATTATTTAGATCCAAGAAAAGACATATTACAATATTGTTTCCAATACAAATGATAAAAACCAATGTGCTTTCATTAGAATTAACTAAAATGTTCCTGATTTTTCGTTTATATTACCGATGGAAGATGTGCACGTAAAACCGCTCTAATCCGGCTGAAACGTCGATAAATGCAATAAAACAGAACTTCTCCCCTTTACAATATCTTACTCTGTATTTTACGAGAAAGAAATAGATGATTGAAAATTAAGTATTTAAGGTTTTTATCTAATGAATTATGTGTTTGCATCATTTGTATCGTATATTTAATGAATTAATAACAATAAACTGAAAATTCACAAAAACGTGGAAAAACGGCAAAAAATTTCCCAATTGAATGATATTTTGTTTAAATCACATGAAGGAATAGGGGATGATAAACGTCAAAATATTGATAAATTCGATGAATTTTAGTACGAAACAAAATGCAAGAAAACTTGCTTAAAATGCAATATTATGCGAAATTCTGAGATTTGAAGGCCAAATCACATATACTACATGAAATAGTATCGAAATATTGGTAAAAATGAATATATATACGTAATATCAAACATGAAAAACGTAAAAAAAGTCGCTATCATACCAAATATGAGGATTTTAACTTCGAATCATAAAGCGAGGTTTCGTATTATTTAGATCCAAGAAAAGACATATGACAATGTGGTTCGCGATACAAATGATGAAAATCAATGTGTTTTCATTAGAATTAACTAAAATGTTCCTGATTTTCCGTTTATATTACCGATGGAAGATGTACACGTAAAACCGCTCTATTTCGGCTGAAACGTCGATATATGCAATAAAAACCGAACTTCTCCCCTTTACAATATCTTACTCAGTATTTTAACGAGAAACAAATAGATGATTGAAAATGAAATTTTTAAGGTTATTATCTAATCAATTATGTGTTTGCATCATTTTTATCGTATATTTAATGAATTAATAACAATAAACTGAAAATTCACCAAAACGTGGAAAAACGGCAAAATATTGCCTAATTCGATGATATTTTGTTTAAATCACATAAAGGAAAAGCGGATGATAAACGTCAAAATACTGCTAAATTCGATGATTTTTAGTATAAAACAAAATGCAAGAAACTTGCTTAAAAATGCAAAATTTGCGAAATTCTGAGATATGACTGCCAAATCACATATCGTGAGAAAACATGAAGTAGAATCGAAATATTGGTAAAAACGAATATATTTACGTAAAATCACACTACATGAAAAACGTGAAAAAAGTCACTATTTTGCCATATTTGAGGATTTTAACTTCAAATCATAGAGCGAGGTTTCGTATTATTTAGATCCAAGAAAAGACATATTACAATATTGTTTCCAATACAAATGATAAAAACCAATGTGTTTTCATTAGAATTAACTAAAACGTTCCTGATTTTTCGTTTATATTACCGATGGAAGATGTACACGTAAAACCGCTCTAATCCGGCTGAAACGTCGATATATGCAAAAAAACAGAACTTCTCCCCTTTTCAATACCTTACTCTGTATTTTAACGAGAAAGAAATAGATGATTGAAAATTAAGTATTTAAGGTTTTTATCTAATCAATTATGTGTTTGCATCATTTGTATCGTATATTTAATGAATTAATAACAATAAACTGAAAATTCACAAAAACGTGGAAAAACGGCAAAAAATTGCCCAATTCGATGATATTTTGTTTAAATCACATGAAGGAATAGGGGATGATAAACGTCAAAATATTGATAAATTCGATGAATTTTAGTACGAAACAAAATGCAAGAAAACTTGCTTAAAATGCAATATTATGCGAAATTCTGAGATTTGAAGGCCAAATCACATATCGTGATACTATATGAAATAGTATCGAAATATTGGTAAAAAGGAAAATATATACGTAATATCAAACAACATGAAAAACGTGAAAAAAGTCACTATCATACCAAATTTGAGGATTTTAACTTCGAATCATAAAGCGAGGTTTCGTATTATTTAGATCCAAGAAAAGACCTATGACAATGTTGTTTCCAATACAAATGATAAAAATCAATGTGTTTTCATTAGAATTAACTAAAATGTTCCTGATTTTCCGTTTATATTACCGATGGAAGATGTACACGTAAAACCGCTCAATTCCGGCTGAAACGTCGATATATATGTTATAAAAACCGAACTTCTCCCCCTTTACAATATCTTACTCAGTATTTTAACGAGAAATAAATAGATGATTGAAAAAGAAGTATTTAAGGTTTTTATCTAATCAATTAAGTGTTTGCATCATTTTTATCGTAATGAATTAATAACAATAAACTGAAAATTCACCAAAACGTGGAAAAACGGCAAAATATTGCCTAATTCGATGATATTTTGTTTAAATCACATAAAGGAAAAGGGGATGATAAAAGTAAAAATATTGCTAAATTCGATGATTTTTAGTATAAAACAAAATGCAAGAAACTTGCTAAATAATGCAAAATTTGTGAAATTCTGAGATATGACTGCCAAATCACATATCGTGAGAAAACATGAAGTAGTATCGAAATATTGGTAAAAACGAATATATTTACGTAAAATCACACTACATGAAAAACGTGAAAAAAGTCACTATTTTACCATATTTGAGTATTTTAAAGTCAAATCATAGAGCGAGGTTTCGTATTATTTAGATCCAAGAAAAAACATATGACAATTTTGTTTCCAATACAAATGATAAAAATCAATGTGTTTTCATAAGAATTAAATAAAATGTTCCTGATTTTCCGTTTATATTACCGATGGAAGATGTACACGTAAAACCGCTCTAATCCGGCTGAAACGTCGATATATGCAATAAAAACAGAACTTCTCCCGTTTTCAATATCTTTCTGTGTATTTTAACGAGAAAGAAACAGTTGATTGAAAATTAAGTATTTAAGGTTAATTTCTAATCAATTATGTGTTTGCATCATTTTTATCGTATATTTAATGAATTAATAACAATAAACTGAAAATTTACAAAAACGTGAAAAACGGCAAAAAAATTGTCTAATTCGATGATATCTTGTTTAAATCACATGAAGGAATAGGGGATGATAAACGACAAAATATTGCTTAATTCGATGATTATTAGTACGAAAGAAAATGCAAGAAAACTTGCTTAAAATGCAATATTATGCGAAATTCTGAGATTTGAAGGCCAAATCACATATCGTGATACTACATGAAATAGTATCGAAATATTGATAAAAATGAATATATATACGTAATATCAAACAACATGAAAAACGTGAAAAAAGTAACTATCATACCAAATTTGAAGATTTTAACTTCGAATCATAAAGCGAGGTTTCGTATTATCTAGATCCAAGAAAATACATATGACAATGTGGTTCGCGATACAAATGATGAAAATCAATGTGTTTTCATTAGAATTAACTAAAATGTTCCTGATTTTCCGTTTATATTACCGATGGAAGATGTACACGTAAAACCGCTCTATTTCGGCTGAAACGTCGATATATGCAATAAAAACCGAACTTCTCCCCTTTACAATATCTTACTCAGTATTTTAACGAGAAACAAATAGATGATTGAAAATGAAATTTTTAAGGTTATTATCTAATCAATTATGTGTTTGCATCATTTTTATTGTATATTTAATGAATTAATAACAATAAACTGAAAATTCACCAAAACGTGGAAAAACGGCAAAATATTGCCTAATTCGATGATATTTTGTTTAAATCACATAAAGGAAAAGCGGATGATAAACGTCAAAATACTGCTAAATTCGATGATTTTTAGTATAAAACAAAATGCAAGAAACTTGCTTAAAAATGCAAAATTTGCGAAATTCTGAGATATGACTGCCAAATCACATATCGTGAGAAAACATGAAGTAGTATCGAAATATTGGTAAAAACGAATATATTTACGTAAAATCACACTACATGAAAAACGTGAAAAAAGTCACTATTTTGCCATATTTGAGGATTTTAACTTCAAATCATAGAGCGAGGTTTCGTATTATTTAGATCCAAGAAAAGACATATTACAATATTGTTTCCAATACAAATGATAAAAACCAATGTGCTTTCATTAGAATTAACTAAAATGTTCCTGATTTTTCGTTTATATTACCGATGGAAGATGTGCACGTAAAACCGCTCTAATCCGGCTGAAACGTCGATATATGCAATAAAACAGAACTTCTCCCCTTTTCAATATCTTACTCTGTATTTTACGAGAAAGAAATAGATGATTGAAAATTAAGTATTTAAGGTTTTTATCTAATGAATTATGTGTTTGCATCATTTGTATCGTATATTTAATGAATTAATAACAATAAACTGAAAATTCACAAAAACGTGGAAAAACGGCAAAAAATTTCCCAATTGAATGATATTTTGTTTAAATCACATGAAGGAATAGGGGATGATAAACGTCAAAATATTGATAAATTCGATGAATTTTAGTACGAAACAAAATGCAAGAAAACTTGCTTAAAATGCAATATTATGCGAAATTCTGAGATTTGAAGGCCAAATCACATATACTACATGAAATAGTATCGAAATATTGGTAAAAATGAATATATATACGTAATATCAAACATGAAAAACGTAAAAAAAGTCGCTATCATACCAAATATGAGGATTTTAACTTCGAATCATAAAGCGAGGTTTCGTATTATTTAGATCCAAGAAAAGACATATGACAATGTGGTTCGCGATACACATGATGAAAATCAATGTGTTTTCATTAGAATTAACTAAAATGTTCCTGATTTTCCGTTTATATTACCGATAGAAGATGTACACGTAAAACTGCTCTATTTCGGCTGAAACGTCGATATGTGCAATAAAAACCGAACTTCTCCCCTTTACAATATCTTACTCAGTATTTTAACGAGAAACAAATAGATGATTGAAAATGAAATATTTAAGGTTATTATCTAATCAATTATGTGTTTGCATCATTTTTATTGTATATTTAATGAATTAATACCAATAAACTGAAAATTAACAAAAACGTGGAAAAACGGCAAAATATTGCCTAATTCGATGATATTTTGTTTAAATCACATAAAGGAAAAAGGGATGATAAACGTCAAAATATTGCTAAATTCGATGATTTTTAGTTCAAAACAAAATGCAAGAAACTTGCTTAAAAATGCAAAATTTGCGAAATTCTGAGATATTGTGGGATATTTGGGGTTTGAATCTGATTATTTAAATATTAATGTAGTAAATTAAATTACGAAGGACCACCCGCTTTTAAAGTAAAGAGGGAAACTGAGAATTTCTGATCATTAGATAATTCCTAGATGAAACCAGTAACTATGGATAAAACTAGAAAGTATGATCATAATAATTAATTTATGGGCTGTATTATTAAATGAAACAAACCTCAAACACCTACATTGGGGGGTTATTACTGGAGGTAAGTACGTCCAGGAATTAGTGTGGTTCGTTCACTAATTCAATTAATAATAATCTAATCCTATAAAATAATATTGAAACTGATATCATTACCAAAAAGAAGAACATAGATTATGAGCATAGTAATGAGTTACAGTAAATCACATATCAATCCCAAAGAATTCTGCACAAGATAAATTGCAATAGAATTATAAAAGGAAATAAATCTTAGCTTAATGAAGTTTCCTTTAGAAAGCCATGGAAGTCCTCTTATTCTCCAGACTCGGTCGACTGACGAGTGGAACGGGTTAACATGGGGGAAGGCAGCATGGAGAATTCTTCTCTCGTGCTGCAAGACAAATAATTTTCAGTAGCAACTGATTTAACTACTAAATCTATATTCAAGAATATTAAGAGTTACAGGTCACAAATTTTAATCACCTGTTGTTAGGTGTTATCATGCGTCGTAACGGACAATCACCCTGCTACTATTAAAACTTCTACCTGATGCATCACATAAAAGAATATACTTAGCTGTGGGCACTGTATAAGTATTAAGATTGCCGTGTTTCGCATCTCAGGCTCCGGCTAGGCCTATCCTGAATATCCTGAATGCGTTCCGCTGACTGGTCACGTGTCGTCAGGAACCAAGTCAAAGGGCTCCTTATTTGACACCAACACTAGCTGAAGATACTATCTGCAAGGTTATTCATGCCTCACAGTGGCGACTTTCATCTGAGGATGGATAACACCTGCCCTATTTGCTGGGCAATGGCGTCTTCTTATGAGTACGGTAAGCGCAGGTCTGCCTCTGAGCGGCTCTCCACGTGTACTGAGATGGCGTCCCTCTACCCACGCCGAGCCCGCGTTCATAAAACAAATTATTGTCTCGAACATTAATATTTCTCGCATTTGCGCTTGAAACGTTAAAGACTGGACGGGTTTATTATTTAGAGGAACAAAATATTGTTATTTACCAATTTAAGAATAGTAAATATATAAGGGAGAGGAATTAATGTCTCCCCATGGCATTCATTGGTGACGTTAACTATATCACGAGATAGACGCTATGATTCTAACGCTCTATTCGGCTTTTAGTTAGAGATCAATTCGTCTGCAATTAGTTATCATACAGAATGCTTTAATTATGGAGAATCGAATTTAATTCTCACACACATTGGATATAATGTGTTTACTGTAAGGAAATCTGACGCAATACTGGCGTCAGGTGACGTGAGAATTCTAGCCTACTGCACAGATGAAATTATTAGTACATGAGAATTCTACGTGTTGTTAATTTTTACTTACTACAATAATTAGTATGGTTAGTAATAAGTAATGAGAATACAACAATGTTGTATTCGGTGTTGGAAATATCCAACAGATATGACGGCCAAATCACATATCGTGAAAAAACATGAAGTAGTATCGAAATATTGGTAAAAACGAATATATTTACGTAAAATCACACTACATGAAAAACGTGAAAAAAGTCACTATTTTACCATATTTGAGTATTTTAAAGTCAAATCATAGAGCGAGGTTTCGTATTATTTAGATCCAAGAAAAAACATATGACAATTTTGTTTCCAATACAAATGATAAAAATCAATGTGTTTTCATAAGAATTAAATAAAATGTTCCTGATTTTCCGTTTATATTACCGATGGAAGATGTACACGTAAAACCGCTCTAATCCGGCTGAAACGTCGATATATGCAATAAAAACAGAACTTCTCCCCTTTACAATATCTTACTCAGTATTTTAACGAGAAACAAATAGATGATTGAAAATGAAATTTTTAAGGTTATTATCTAATCAATTATGTGTTTGCATCATTTTTATTGTATATTTAATGAATTAATAACAATAAACTGAAAATTCACCAAAACGTGGAAAAACGGCAAAATATTGCCTAATTCGATGATATTTTGTTTAAATCACATAAAGGAAAAGCGGATGATAAACGTCAAAATACTGCTAAATTCGATGATTTTTAGTATAAAACAAAATGCAAGAAACTTGCTTAAAAATGCAAAATTTGCGAAATTCTGAGATATGACTGCCAAATCACATATCGTGAGAAAACATGAAGTAGTATCGAAATATTGGTAAAAACGAATATATTTACGTAAAATCACACTACATGAAAAACGTGAAAAAAGTCACTATTTTGCCATATTTGAGGATTTTAACTTCAAATCATAGAGCGAGGTTTCGTATTATTTAGATCCAAGAAAAGACATATTACAATATTGTTTCCAATACAAATGATAAAAACCAATGTGCTTTCATTAGAATTAACTAAAATGTTCCTGATTTTTCGTTTATATTACCGATGGAAGATGTGCACGTAAAACCGCTCTAATCCGGCTGAAACGTCGATATATGCAATAAAACAGAACTTCTCCCCTTTTCAATATCTTACTCTGTATTTTACGAGAAAGAAATAGATGATTGAAAATTAAGTATTTAAGGTTTTTATCTAATGAATTATGTGTTTGCATCATTTGTATCGTATATTTAATGAATTAATAACAATAAACTGAAAATTCACAAAAACGTGGAAAAACGGCAAAAAATTTCCCAATTGAATGATATTTTGTTTAAATCACATGAAGGAATAGGGGATGATAAACGTCAAAATATTGATAAATTCGATGAATTTTAGTACGAAACAAAATGCAAGAAAACTTGCTTAAAATGCAATATTATGCGAAATTCTGAGATTTGAAGGCCAAATCACATATACTACATGAAATAGTATCGAAATATTGGTAAAAATGAATATATATACGTAATATCAAACATGAAAAACGTAAAAAAAGTCGCTATCATACCAAATATGAGGATTTTAACTTCGAATCATAAAGCGAGGTTTCGTATTATTTAGATCCAAGAAAAGACATATGACAATGTGGTTCGCGATACACATGATGAAAATCAATGTGTTTTCATTAGAATTAACTAAAATGTTCCTGATTTTCCGTTTATATTACCGATAGAAGATGTACACGTAAAACTGCTCTATTTCGGCTGAAACGTCGATATGTGCAATAAAAACCGAACTTCTCCCCTTTACAATATCTTACTCAGTATTTTAACGAGAAACAAATAGATGATTGAAAATGAAATATTTAAGGTTATTATCTAATCAATTATGTGTTTGCATCATTTTTATTGTATATTTAATGAATTAATACCAATAAACTGAAAATTAACAAAAACGTGGAAAAACGGCAAAATATTGCCTAATTCGATGATATTTTGTTTAAATCACATAAAGGAAAAAGGGATGATAAACGTCAAAATATTGCTAAATTCGATGATTTTTAGTTCAAAACAAAATGCAAGAAACTTGCTTAAAAATGCAAAATTTGCGAAATTCTGAGATATTGTGGGATATTTGGGGTTTGAATCTGATTATTTAAATATTAATGTAGTAAATTAAATTACGAAGGACCACCCGCTTTTAAAGTAAAGAGGGAAACTGAGAATTTCTGATCATTAGATAATTCCTAGATGAAACCAGTAACTATGGATAAAACTAGAAAGTATGATCATAATAATTAATTTATGGGCTGTATTATTAAATGAAACAAACCTCAAACACCTACATTGGGGGGTTATTACTGGAGGTAAGTACGTCCAGGAATTAGTGTGGTTCGTTCACTAATTCAATTAATAATAATCTAATCCTATAAAATAATATTGAAACTGATATCATTACCAAAAAGAAGAACATAGATTATGAGCATAGTAATGAGTTACAGTAAATCACATATCAATCCCAAAGAATTCTGCACAAGATAAATTGCAATAGAATTATAAAAGGAAATAAATCTTAGCTTAATGAAGTTTCCTTTAGAAAGCCATGGAAGTCCTCTTATTCTCCAGACTCGGTCGACTGACGAGTGGAACGGGTTAACATGGGGGAAGGCAGCATGGAGAATTCTTCTCTCGTGCTGCAAGACAAATAATTTTCAGTAGCAACTGATTTAACTACTAAATCTATATTCAAGAATATTAAGAGTTACAGGTCACAAATTTTAATCACCTGTTGTTAGGTGTTATCATGCGTCGTAACGGACAATCACCCTGCTACTATTAAAACTTCTACCTGATGCATCACATAAAAGAATATACTTAGCTGTGGGCACTGTATAAGTATTAAGATTGCCGTGTTTCGCATCTCAGGCTCCGGCTAGGCCTATCCTGAATATCCTGAATGCGTTCCGCTGACTGGTCACGTGTCGTCAGGAACCAAGTCAAAGGGCTCCTTATTTGACACCAACACTAGCTGAAGATACTATCTGCAAGGTTATTCATGCCTCACAGTGGCGACTTTCATCTGAGGATGGATAACACCTGCCCTATTTGCTGGGCAATGGCGTCTTCTTATGAGTACGGTAAGCGCAGGTCTGCCTCTGAGCGGCTCTCCACGTGTACTGAGATGGCGTCCCTCTACCCACGCCGAGCCCGCGTTCATAAAACAAATTATTGTCTCGAACATTAATATTTCTCGCATTTGCGCTTGAAACGTTAAAGACTGGACGGGTTTATTATTTAGAGGAACAAAATATTGTTATTTACCAATTTAAGAATAGTAAATATATAAGGGAGAGGAATTAATGTCTCCCCATGGCATTCATTGGTGACGTTAACTATATCACGAGATAGACGCTATGATTCTAACGCTCTATTCGGCTTTTAGTTAGAGATCAATTCGTCTGCAATTAGTTATCATACAGAATGCTTTAATTATGGAGAATCGAATTTAATTCTCACACACATTGGATATAATGTGTTTACTGTAAGGAAATCTGACGCAATACTGGCGTCAGGTGACGTGAGAATTCTAGCCTACTGCACAGATGAAATTATTAGTACATGAGAATTCTACGTGTTGTTAATTTTTACTTACTACAATAATTAGTATGGTTAGTAATAAGTAATGAGAATACAACAATGTTGTATTCGGTGTTGGAAATATCCAACAGATATGACGGCCAAATCACATATCGTGAAAAAACATGAAGTAGTATCGAAATATTGGTAAAAACGAATATATTTACGTAAAATCACACTACATGAAAAACGTGAAAAAAGTCACTATTTTACCATATTTGAGTATTTTAAAGTCAAATCATAGAGCGAGGTTTCGTATTATTTAGATCCAAGAAAAAACATATGACAATTTTGTTTCCAATACAAATGATAAAAATCAATGTGTTTTCATAAGAATTAAATAAAATGTTCCTGATTTTCCGTTTATATTACCGATGGAAGATGTACACGTAAAACCGCTCTAATCCGGCTGAAACGTCGATATATGCAATAAAAACAGAACTTCTCCCGTTTTCAATATCTTTCTCTGTATTTTAACGAGAAAGAAACAGTTGATTGAAAATTAAGTATTTAAGGTTAATTTCTAATCAATTATGTGTTTGCATCATTTTTATCGTATATTTAATGAATTAATAACAATAAACTGAAAATTTACAAAAACGTGAAAAACGGCAAAAAAATTGTCTAATTCGATGATATCTTGTTTAAATCACATGAAGGAATAGGGGATGATAAACGACAAAATATTGCTTAATTCGATGATTATTAGTACGAAAGAAAATGCAAGAAAACTTGCTTAAAATGCAATATTATGCGAAATTCTGAGATTTGAAGGCCAAATCACATATCGTGATACTACATGAAATAGTATCGAAATATTGATAAAAATTAATATATATACGTAATATCAAACAACATGAAAAACGTGAAAAAAGTAACTATCATACCAAATTTGAAGATTTTAACTTCGAATCATAAAGCGAGGTTTCGTATTATCTAGATCCAAGAAAATACATATGACAATGTGGTTCGCGATACAAATGATGAAAATCAATGTGTTTTCATTAGAATTAACTAAAATGTTCCTGATTTTCCGTTTATATTACCGATGGAAGATGTACACGTAAAACCGCTCTATTTCGGCTGAAACGTCGATATATGCAATAAAAACCGAACTTCTCCCCTTTACAATATCTTACTCAGTATTTTAACGAGAAACAAATAGATGATTGAAAATGAAATTTTTAAGGTTATTATCTAATCAATTATGTGTTTGCATCATTTTTATTGTATATTTAATGAATTAATAACAATAAACTGAAAATTCACCAAAACGTGGAAAAACGGCAAAATATTGCCTAATTCGATGATATTTTGTTTAAATCACATAAAGGAAAAGCGGATGATAAACGTCAAAATACTGCTAAATTCGATGATTTTTAGTATAAAACAAAATGCAAGAAACTTGCTTAAAAATGCAAAATTTGCGAAATTCTGAGATATGACTGCCAAATCACATATCGTGAGAAAACATGAAGTAGTATCGAAATATTGGTAAAAACGAATATATTTACGTAAAATCACACTACATGAAAAACGTGAAAAAGTCACTATTTTGCCATATTTGAGGATTTTAACTTCAAATCATAGAGCGAGGTTTCGTATTATTTAGATCCAAGAAAAGACATATTACAATATTGTTTCCAATACAAATGATAAAAACCAATGTGCTTTCATTAGAATTAACTAAAATGTTCCTGATTTTTCGTTTATATTACCGATGGAAGATGTGCACGTAAAACCGCTCTAATCCGGCTGAAACGTCGATATATGCAATAAAACAGAACTTCTCCCCTTTTCAATATCTTACTCTGTATTTTACGAGAAAGAAATAGATGATTGAAAATTAAGTATTTAAGGTTTTTATCTAATGAATTATGTGTTTGCATCATTTGTATCGTATATTTAATGAATTAATAACAATAAACTGAAAATTCACAAAAACGTGGAAAAACGGCAAAAAATTTCCCAATTGAATGATATTTTGTTTAAATCACATGAAGGAATAGGGGATGATAAACGTCAAAATATTGATAAATTCGATGAATTTTAGTACGAAACAAAATGCAAGAAAACTTGCTTAAAATGCAATATTATGCGAAATTCTGAGATTTGAAGGCCAAATCACATATACTACATGAAATAGTATCGAAATATTGGTAAAAATGAATATATATACGTAATATCAAACATGAAAAACGTAAAAAAAGTCGCTATCATACCAAATATGAGGATTTTAACTTCGAATCATAAAGCGAGGTTTCGTATTATTTAGATCCAAGAAAAGACATATGACAATGTGGTTCGCGATACACATGATGAAAATCAATGTGTTTTCATTAGAATTAACTAAAATGTTCCTGATTTTCCGTTTATATTACCGATGGAAGATGTACACGTAAAACTGCTCTATTTCGGCTGAAACGTCGATATGTGCAATAAAAACCGAACTTCTCCCCTTTACAATATCTTACTCAGTATTTTAACGAGAAACAAATAGATGATTGAAAATGAAATATTTAAGGTTATTATCTAATCAATTATGTGTTTGCATCATTTTTATTGTATATTTAATGAATTAATACCAATAAACTGAAAATTAACAAAAACGTGGAAAAACGGCAAAATATTGCCTAATTCGATGATATTTTGTTTAAATCACATAAAGGAAAAAGGGATGATAAACGTCAAAATATTGCTAAATTCGATGATTTTTAGTTCAAAACAAAATGCAAGAAACTTGCTTAAAAATGCAAAATTTGCGAAATTCTGAGATATTGTGGGATATTTGGGGTTTGAATCTGATTATTTAAATATTAATGTAGTAAATTATATTACGAAGGACCACCCGCTTTTAAAGTAAAGAGGGAAACTGAGAATTTCTGATCATTAGATAATTCCTAGATGAAACCAGTAACTATGGATAAAACTAGAAAGTATGATCATAATAATTAATTTATGGGCTGTATTATTAAATGAAACAAACCTCAAACACCTACATTGGGGGGTTATTACTGGAGGTAAGTACGTCCAGGAATTAGTGTGGTTCGTTCACTAATTCAATTAATAATAATCTAATCCTATAAAATAATATTGAAACTGATATCATTACCAAAAAGAAGAACATAGATTATGAGCATAGTAATGAGTTACAGTAAATCACATATCAATCCCAAAGAATTCTGCACAAGATAAATTGCAATAGAATTATAAAAGGAAATAAATCTTAGCTTAATGAAGTTTCCTTTAGAAAGCCATGGAAGTCCTCTTATTCTCCAGACTCGGTCGACTGACGAGTGGAACGGGTTAACATGGGGGAAGGCAGCATGGAGAATTCTTCTCTCGTGCTGCAAGACAAATAATTTTCAGTAGCAACTGATTTAACTACTAAATCTATATTCAAGAATATTAAGAGTTACAGGTCACAAATTTTAATCACCTGTTGTTAGGTGTTATCATGCGTCGTAACGGACAATCACCCTGCTACTATTAAAACTTCTACCTGATGCATCACATAAAAGAATATACTTAGCTGTGGGCACTGTATAAGTATTAAGATTGCCGTGTTTCGCATCTCAGGCTCCGGCTAGGCCTATCCTGAATATCCTGAATGCGTTCCGCTGACTGGTCACGTGTCGTCAGGAACCAAGTCAAAGGGCTCCTTATTTGACACCAACACTAGCTGAAGATACTATCTGCAAGGTTATTCATGCCTCACAGTGGCGACTTTCATCTGAGGATGGATAACACCTGCCCTATTTGCTGGGCAATGGCGTCTTCTTATGAGTACGGTAAGCGCAGGTCTGCCTCTGAGCGGCTCTCCACGTGTACTGAGATGGCGTCCCTCTACCCACGCCGAGCCCGCGTTCATAAAACAAATTATTGTCTCGAACATTAATATTTCTCGCATTTGCGCTTGAAACGTTAAAGACTGGACGGGTTTATTATTTAGAGGAACAAAATATTGTTATTTACCAATTTAAGAATAGTAAATATATAAGGGAGAGGAATTAATGTCTCCCCATGGCATTCATTGGTGACGTTAACTATATCACGAGATAGACGCTATGATTCTAACGCTCTATTCGGCTTTTAGTTAGAGATCAATTCGTCTGCAATTAGTTATCATACAGAATGCTTTAATTATGGAGAATCGAATTTAATTCTCACACACATTGGATATAATGTGTTTACTGTAAGGAAATCTGACGCAATACTGGCGTCAGGTGACGTGAGAATTCTAGCCTACTGCACAGATGAAATTATTAGTACATGAGAATTCTACGTGTTGTTAATTTTTACTTACTACAATAATTAGTATGGTTAGTAATAAGTAATGAGAATACAACAATGTTGTATTCGGTGTTGGAAATATCCAACAGATATGACGGCCAAATCACATATCGTGAAAAAACATGAAGTAGTATCGAAATATTGGTAAAAACGAATATATTTACGTAAAATCACACTACATGAAAAACGTGAAAAAAGTCACTATTTTACCATATTTGAGGAATTTAACTTCAAATCATAGAGCGAGGTTTCGTATTATTTAGATCCAAGAAAAGACATATGACAATGTTGTTTCCATTACAAATGATAAAAACCAATGTGTTTTCATTAGAAATAACTACAATGTTCCTGATTTTTCGTTTATATTACCGATGGAAGATGTACACGTAAAACCGCTCTAATCCGGCTGAAACGTCGATATATGCAATAAAAACAGTACTTCTCCCCTTTTCAATATCTTACTCTGTATTTTAACGAGAAACAAATAGTTGATTGAAAATGAAGTATTTAAGGTTAATTTCTAATCAGTTATGTGTTTGCATCATTTTTATCGTATATATATTGAATTAATAACAATAAACTGAAAATTCACATAAACGTGGAAAAACGGCAAAATATTGCCTAATTCGAAGATATTTTGTATAAATCATATAAAGGAAAGGGGGATGATAAACGTCAAAATATTGCTAAATTCGATGATTTTTAGTTCAAAACAAAATGTAAGAAACTTGCTTAAAAATGCAAAATTTGCGAAATTCTGAGATATGACGGCCAAATCACATATCGTGAAAAAACATGAAGTAGTATCGAAATATTGGTAAAAACGAATATATTTACGTAAAATCACACTACATGAAAAACGTGAAAAAAGTCACTATTTTACCATATTTGAGGATTTTAACTTCAAATCATAGAGCGAGGTTTCGTATTATTTAGATCCAAGAAAAGACATATGACAATGTTGTTTCCAATACAAATGATAAAAACCAATGTGTTTTCATTAGAATTAACTACAATGTTCCTGATTTTTCGTTTATATTACCGATGGAAGATGTACACGTAAAACCCCTCTAATCTGGCTGAAACGTCGATATATGCAATAAAAACAGAACTTCTCCCCTTTTCAATATCTTACTCTGTATTTTAACGAGAAAGAAATAGATGATTGAAAATTAAGTATTTAAGGTTTTTATCTAATCAATTATGTGTTTGCATCATTTGTATCGTATATTTAATGAATTAATAACAATAAACTGAAAATTCACAAAAACGTGGAAAAACGGCAAAAAATTGCCCAATTCGATGATATTTTGTTTAAATCACATGAAGGAATAGGGGATGATAAACGTCAAAAAATTGATAAATTCGATGAATTTTAGTACGAAACAAAATGCAAGAAAACTTGCTTAAAATGCAATATTATGCGAAATTCTGAGATTTGAAGGCCAAATCACATATCGTGATACTATATGAAATAGTATCGAAATATTGGTAAAAAGGAAAATATATACGTAATATCAAATAACATGAAAAACGTGAAAAAAGTCACTATCATACCAAATTTGAGGATTTTAACTTCGAATCATAAAGCGAGGTTTCGTATTATTTAGATCCAAGAAAAGACCTATGACAATGTTGTTCCTGATACAAAAGATAAAAATCAATGTGTTTTCATTAGAAATAACTAAAATGTTCCTGATTTTCCGTTTATATTACCGATGGAAGATGTACACGTAAAACCGCTCAATTCCGGCTGAAACGTCGATACATATGTTATAAAAACCGAACTTCTCCCCCTTTACAATATCTTACTCAGTATTTTAACGAGAAATAAATAGATGATTGAAAAAGAAGTATTTAAGGTTTTTATCTAATCAATTAAGTGTTTGCATCATTTTTATCGTAATGAATTAATAACAATAAACTGAAAATTCACCAAAACGTGGAAAAACGGCAAAATATTGCCTAATTCGATGATATTTTGTTTAAATCACATAAAGGAAAAGGGGATGATAAACGTCAAAATATTGCTAAATTCGATGATTTTTAGTATAAAACAAAATGCAAGAAACTTGCTTAAAAATGCAAAATTTGCGAAATTCTAAGATATGACGGCCAAATCACAAATCGTGAGAAAACATGAAGTAGTATCGAAATATTGGTAAAAACGAATATATTTACGTTAAATCACACTACATGAAAAACGTGAAAAAAAAAGTCACTATTTTACCATATTTGAGGATTTTAACTTCAAATCATAGAGCGAGGTTTCGTATTATTTAGATCCAAGAAAAGACATATGACAATGTTGTTTCCAATACAAATGATAAAAATCAATGTGTTTACATTAGAATTAACTAAAATGTTCCTGATTTTCCGTTTATATTACCGATGGAAGATGAACACGTAAAAACGCTCAATTCCAGCTGAAACGTCGATATATGCAATAAAAACCGAACTTCTCCCCCTTTACAATATCTTACTCAGTATTATAACGAGAAACAAATAGATGATTGAAAAAGATGTATTTAAAGTTTTTATCTAATCAATTATGTGTTTGCATTATTTTTATCGTATATTTAATGAATTAATACAATAAACTGAAAATTCACCAAAACGTAAAAAAACGGCAAAATATTGCCTAATTCGATGATATTTTGTTTAAATCACATAAAGGAAAAGCGGATGATAAAAGTAAAAATATTGCTAAATTCGATGATTTTTAGTATAAAACAAAATGCAAGAAACCTGCTAAAAAATGCAAAATTTGTGAAATTCTGAGATATGACTGCCAAATCACATATCGTGAGAAAACATGAAGTAGTATCGAAATATTGGTAAAAACGAATATATTTACGTAAAATCACACTACATGAAAAACGTGAAAAAAGTCACTATTTTACCATATTTGAGGATTTTAAAGTCAAATCATAGAGCGAGGTTTCGTATTATTTAGATCCAAGAAAAAACATATGACAATTTTGTTTCCAATACAAATGATAAAAATCAATGTGTTTTCAAAAGAATTAAATAAAATGTTCCTGATTTTCCGTTTATATTACCGATGGAAGATGTACACGTAAAACCGCTCTAATCCGGCTGAAACGTCGATATATGCAATAAAAACAGAACTTCTCCCGTTTTCAATATCTTTCTCTGTATTTTAACGAGAAAGAAACAGTTGATTGAAAATTAAGTATTTAAGGTTAGTTTCTAATCAATTATGTGTTTGCATCATTTTTATCGTATATTTAATGAATTAATAACAATAAACTGAAAATTTACAAAAACGTGAAAAACGGCAAAAAATTGTCTAATTCGATGATATCTTGTTTAAATCACATGAAGGAATAGGGGATGATAAACGACAAAATATTGCTTAATTCGATGATTTTTAGTACGAAAGAAAATGCAAGAAAACTTGCTTAAAATGCAATATTATGCGAAATTCTGAGATTTGAAGGCCAAATCACATATCGTGATACTACATGAAATAGTATCGAAATATTGATAAAAATGAATATATATACGTAATATCAAACAACATGAAAAACGTGAAAAAAGTAACTATCATACCAAATTTGAAGATTTTAACTTCGAATCATAAAGCGAGGTTTCGTATTATCTAGATCCAAGAAAATACATATGACAATGTGGTTCGCGATACAAATGATGAAAATCAATGTGTTTTCATTAGAATTAACTAAAATGTTCCTGATTTTCCGTTTATATTGCCGATGGAAGATGTACACGTAAAACCGCTCTATTTCGGCTGAAACGTCGATATATGCAATAAAAACCGAACTTCTCCCCTTTACAATATCTTACTCAGTATTTTAACGAGAAGCAAATAGATGATTGAAAATGAAATTTTTAAGGTTATTATCTAATCAATTATGTGTTTGCATCATTTTTATCCTATATTTAATGAATTAATAACAATAAACTGAAAATTCACCAAAACGTGGAAAAACGGCAAAATATTGCCTAATTCGATGATATTTTGTTTAAATCACATAAAGGAAAAGCGGATGATAAACGTCAAAATACTGCTAAATTCGATGATTTTTAGCATAAAACAAAATGCAAGAAACTTGCCTAAAAATGCAAAATTTGCGAAATTCTGAGATATGACTGCCAAATCACATATCGTGAGAAAACATGAAGTAGTATCGAAATATTGGTAAAAACGAATATATTTACGTAAAATCACACTACATGAAAAACGTGAAAAAAGTCACTATTTTGCCATATATGAGGATTTTAACTTCAAATCATAGAGCGAGGTTTCGTATTATTTAGATCCAAGAAAAGACATATTACAATATTGTTTCCAATACAAATGATAAAAACCAATGTGTTTTCATTAGAATTAACTAAAATGTTCCTGATTTTTCGTTTATATTACCGATGGAAGATGTACACGTAAAACCGCTCTAATCCGGCTGAAACGTCGATATATGCAATAAAACAGAACTTCTCCCCTTTTCAATATCTTACTCTGTATTTTAACGAGAAAGAAATAGATGATTGAAAATTAAGTATTTAAGGTTTTTATCTAATCAATTATGTGTTTGCATCATTTGTATCGTATATTTAATGAATTAATAACAGTAAACTGAAAATTCACAAAAACGTGGAAAAACGGCAAAAAATTGCCCAATTCGATGATATTTTGTTTAAATCACATGAAGGAATAGGGGATGATAAACGTCAAAATATTGATAAATTCGATGAATTTTAGTACGAAACAAAATGCAAGAAAACTTGCTTAAAATGCAATATTATGCGAAATTCGGAGATTTGAAGGCCAAATCACATATACTACATGAAATAGTATCGAAATATTGGTAAAAATGAATATATATACGTAATATCAAACATGAAAAACGTAAAAAAAGTCGCTATCATACCAAATATGAGGATTTTAACTTCGAATCATAAAGCGAGGTTTCGTATTATTTAGATCCAAGAAAAGACATATGACAATGTGGTTCGCGATACACATGATGAAAATCAATGTGTTTTCATTAGAATTAACTAAAATGTTCCTGATTTTCCGTTTATATTACCGATGGAAGATGTACACGTAAAACTGCTCTATTTCGGCTGAAACGTCGATATGTGCAATAAAAACCGAACTTCTCCCCTTTACAATATCTTACTCAGTATTTTAACGAGAAACAAATAGATGATTGAAAATGAAATATTTAAGGTTATTATCTAATCAATTATGTGTTTGCATCATTTTTATTGTATATTTAATGAATTAATACCAATAAACTGAAAATTAACAAAAACGTGGAAAAACGGCAAAATATTGCCTAATTCGATGATATTTTGTTTAAATCACATAAAGGAAAAAGGGATGATAAACGTCAAAATATTGCTAAATTCGATGATTTTTAGTTCAAAACAAAATGCAAGAAACTTGCTTAAAAATGCAAAATTTGCGAAATTCTGAGATATGACGGCCAAATCACATATCGTCAGAAAACATGAAGTAGTATCGAAATTTTGGTAAAAACGAATATATTTACGTAAAATCACACTACATGAAAAACGTGAAAAAGTCACTATTTTACCATATTTCAGGATTTTAACTTCAAATCATAGAGCGAGGTTTCGTATTATTTAGATCCAAGAAAAGACATATGACAATGTTGTTTCCAATACAAATGATAAAAACCAATGTGTTTTCATTAGAATTAACTAAAATGTTCCTGATTTATCGTTTATATTACCGATGGAAGATGTACACGTAAAACTGCTCTAATCCGGCTGAAACGTCGATATATGCAATAAAAACAGAACTTCTCCCCTTTTCAATATCTTACTCTGTATTTTAACGAGAAACAAATAGATGATGGAAAATGAAGTATTTAAGGTTTTTATCTAATCAATTATGTGTTTGCATCATTTTTATCGTATATTTAATGAATTAATAACAGTAAACTGAAAATTCACAAAAACGTGGAAAAACGGCCAAAAATTGCCTAATTCGATGATATTTTGTTTAAATCACTTGAAGGAATAGGGGATGATAAACGTCAAAATATTGATAAATTCGATGAATTTTAGTACGAAACAAAATGCAAGAAAACTTGCTTAAAATGCAATATTATGCGAAATTCTGAGATTTGAAGTCCAAATCACATATCGTAATACTATATAAAATAGTATCGAAATATTGGTAAAAAGGAAAATATATACGTAATATCAAGCAACATGAAAAACGTGAAAAAAGTCACTATCATACCAAATTTGAGGATTTTAACTTCGAATCATAAAGCGAGATTTCGTATTATTTAGATCCAAGAAAAGACCTATGACAATGTTGTTCCTGATACAAAAGATAAAAATCAATGTGTTTTCATTAGAATTAACTAAAATGTTCCTGATTTTCCGTTTATATTACCGATGGAAGATGTACACGTAAAACCGCTCAATTCCGGCTGAAACGTCGATATATGCAATAAAAACCGAACTTCTCCCCCTTTACAATATCTTATTCAGTATTTTAACGAGAAACAAATAGATGATTGAAAATGAAGTATTTAAGGTTTTTATCTAATCAATTATGTGTTTGCATCATTTTTATCGTATATATAATGAATTTATAACAATAAATTGAAAATTAAAAAAAAGTCGTGGAAAAACGGCAAAATATTGCCTAATTTGATGATATTTTGTTTAAATCACATAAAGGAAAAGCGGATGATAAACGTCAAAATATTGCTAAATTCGATGATTTTTATTTCAAAACAAAATGCAAGAAACTTGCTTAAAAATGCAAAATTTGCGAAATTCTGAGATATGACGGCCAAATCACATATCGTGAAAAAACATGGAGTAGTATCGAAATATTGGTAAAAACGAATATATTTACGTAAAATCACACAACATGATAAACGTGAAAAAAGTCACTATTTTACCATATTTGAGGATTTTAACTTCAAATCATAGAGCGAGGTTTCGTATTATTTAGATCCAAGAAAAGACATATGACAATGTTGTTTCCAATACAAATGATAAAAACCAATGTGTTTTCATTAGAATTAACTACAATGTTCCTGATTTTTCGTTTATATTACCCATGGAAGAAGTACACGTAAAACCGCTCTAATCCGGCTGAAACGTCGATATATGCAATAAAAACTGAACTTCTCCCCTTTTCAATATCTTACTCTGTATTTTAACGAGAAACAAATAGTTGATTGAAAATGAAGTATTTAAGGTTAATTTCTAATCAATTATGTGTTTGCATCATTTTTATCATATATTTATTGAATTAATAACAATAAACTGAAAATTCACATAAACGTGGAAAAACGGCAAAATATTGCCTAATTCGATGATATTATGTTTAAATCACATAAAGGAAAAAGGGATGATAAACGTGAAAATATTGCTAAATTCGATGATTTTTAGTACGAAACAAAATGCAAGAAAACTTGCTTAAAATGCAATATTATGCGAAATTCTAAGATATGACGACCAAATCACATATCGTGATACTACATGAAATAGTATCGAAATATTGGTAAAAATGAATATATTTACGTAATATCAATAAACATGAAAAACGTGAAAAAAGTCACTATTATACCAAATTTGGGGATTTTAGTTTCGATTCATAAAGCGAGGTTTCGTATTATTTTGATCCAAGAAAAGACATATGACAATGTTGTTCCCGATACAAATGATAAAAATCAATGTGTTTTCATTAGAATTAACTAAAATGTTCCTGATTTTCCGTTTATTTACCGATGGAAGATGTACACGTAAAACCGGTCTATTCCTGCTGAAACGTCGAAATATGCAATAAAAACCGAACTTCTTCCCTTTACAATATCTTACTCAGTATTTTAACGAGAAACAAATAGATGATTGAAAATGAAGTATTTAAGGTTATTATCTAATCAATTATGTGTTTGCATCATTTTTAACGTATATTTAATGAATTAATACCAATAAACTGAAAATTCACAAAAACGTGGAAAAAAGGCAAAATATTGCCTAATTCGATGAAATTTTGTTTAAATCACATAAAGGAAAAGGGGGATGATAAACCTCAAAATATTGCTAAATTCGATGATTTTTAGTATAAAACAAAATGTAAGAAACTTGCTTAAAAATGCAAAATTTGCGAAATTCTGAGATATGACGGCCAAATCACATATCGTGAGAAAACATGAAGTAGTATCGAAATATTGGTAAAAACGCATATATTTACGTAAAATCACACTACATGAAAAACGTGAAAAAAGTCACTATTTTACCACATTTGAGGATTTTAACTTCAAATCATAGAGCGAGGTTCGTATTATTTAGATCCAAGAAAAGGCATATGACAATGTTGTTTCCAATACAAATGATAAAAACCAATGTGTTTTCATTAGAATTAACTAAAATGTTCCTGATTTATCGTTTATATTACCGATGGAAGATGTACACGTAAAACCGCTCTAATCCGGCTGAAACGTCGATATATGCAATAAAAACAGAACTTCTCCCCTTTTCAATATCTTACTCTGTATTTTAACGAGAAACAAATAGATGATGGAAAATGAAGTATTTAAGGTTTTTATCTAATCAATTATGTGTTTGCATCATTTTTATCGTATATTTAATGAATTAATAACAGTAAACTGAAAATTCACAAAAACGTGGAAAAACGGCCAAAAATTGCCTAATTCGATGATATTTTGTTTAAATCACTTGAAGGAATAGGGGATGATAAACGTCAAAATATTGATAAATTCGATGAATTTTAGTACGAAACAAAATGCAAGAAAACTTGCTTAAAATGCAATATTATGCGAAATTCTGAGATTTGAAGTCCAAATCACATATCGTAATACTATATAAAATAGTATCGAAATATTGGTAAAAAGGAAAATATATACGTAATATCAAGCAACATGAAAAACGTGAAAAAAGTCACTATCATACCAAATTTGAGGATTTTAACTTCGAATCATAAAGCGAGATTTCGTATTATTTAGATCCAAGAAAAGACCTATGACAATGTTGTTCCTGATACAAAAGATAAAAATCAATGTGTTTTCATTAGAATTAACTAAAATGTTCCTGATTTTCCGTTTATATTACCGATGGAAGATGTACACGTAAAACCGCTCAATTCCGGCTGAAACGTCGATATATGCAATAAAAACCGAACTTCTCCCCCTTTACAATATCTTATTCAGTATTTTAACGAGAAACAAATAGATGATTGAAAATGAAGTATTTAAGGTTTTTATCTAATCAATTATGTGTTTGCATCATTTTTATCGTATATATAATGAATTTATAACAATAAATTGAAAATTAAAAAAAAGTCGTGGAAAAACGGCAAAATATTGCCTAATTTGATGATATTTTGTTTAAATCACATAAAGGAAAAGCGGATGATAAACGTCAAAATATTGCTAAATTCGATGATTTTTATTTCAAAACAAAATGCAAGAAACTTGCTTAAAAATGCAAAATTTGCGAAATTCTGAGATATGACGGCCAAATCACATATCGTGAAAAAACATGGAGTAGTATCGAAATATTGGTAAAAACGAATATATTTACGTAAAATCACACAACATGATAAACGTGAAAAAAGTCACTATTTTACCATATTTGAGGATTTTAACTTCAAATCATAGAGCGAGGTTTCGTATTATTTAGATCCAAGAAAAGACATATGACAATGTTGTTTCCAATACAAATGATAAAAACCAATGTGTTTTCATTAGAATTAACTACAATGTTCCTGATTTTTCGTTTATATTACCCATGGAAGAAGTACACGTAAAACCGCTCTAATCCGGCTGAAACGTCGATATATGCAATAAAAACTGAACTTCTCCCCTTTTCAATATCTTACTCTGTATTTTAACGAGAAACAAATAGTTGATTGAAAATGAAGTATTTAAGGTTAATTTCTAATCAATTATGTGTTTGCATCATTTTTATCATATATTTATTGAATTAATAACAATAAACTGAAAATTCACATAAACGTGGAAAAACGGCAAAATATTGCCTAATTCGATGATATTATGTTTAAATCACATAAAGGAAAAAGGGATGATAAACGTGAAAATATTGCTAAATTCGATGATTTTTAGTACGAAACAAAATGCAAGAAAACTTGCTTAAAATGCAATATTATGCGAAATTCTAAGATATGACGACCAAATCACATATCGTGATACTACATGAAATAGTATCGAAATATTGGTAAAAATGAATATATTTACGTAATATCAATAAACATGAAAAACGTGAAAAAAGTCACTATTATACCAAATTTGGGGATTTTAGTTTCGATTCATAAAGCGAGGTTTCGTATTATTTTGATCCAAGAAAAGACATATGACAATGTTGTTCCCGATACAAATGATAAAAATCAATGTGTTTTCATTAGAATTAACTAAAATGTTCCTGATTTTCCGTTTATTTACCGATGGAAGATGTACACGTAAAACCGGTCTATTCCTGCTGAAACGTCGAAATATGCAATAAAAACCGAACTTCTTCCCTTTACAATATCTTACTCAGTATTTTAACGAGAAACAAATAGATGATTGAAAATGAAGTATTTAAGGTTATTATCTAATCAATTATGTGTTTGCATCATTTTTAACGTATATTTAATGAATTAATACCAATAAACTGAAAATTCACAAAAACGTGGAAAAAAGGCAAAATATTGCCTAATTCGATGAAATTTTGTTTAAATCACATAAAGGAAAAGGGGGATGATAAACCTCAAAATATTGCTAAATTCGATGATTTTTAGTATAAAACAAAATGTAAGAAACTTGCTTAAAAATGCAAAATTTGCGAAATTCTGAGATATGACGGCCAAATCACATATCGTGAGAAAACATGAAGTAGTATCGAAATATTGGTAAAAACGCATATATTTACGTAAAATCACACTACATGAAAAACGTGAAAAAAGTCACTATTTTACCACATTTGAGGATTTTAACTTCAAATCATAGAGCGAGGTTCGTATTATTTAGATCCAAGAAAAGGCATATGACAATGTTGTTTCCAATACAAATGATAAAAACCAATGTGTTTTCATTAGAATTAACTAAAATGTTCCTGATTTATCGTTTATATTACCGATGGAAGATGTACACGTAAAACCGCTCTAATCCGGCTGAAACGTCGATATATGCAATAAAACCAGAACTTCTCCCCATTTCAATATCTTACTCTGTATTTTAACGAGAAGCAAATAGTTGATTGAAAATGAAGTATTTAAGGATAATTTCTAATCAATTATGTTTTTGCATCATTTTTATCATATATTTAATGAATTAATAACAATAAACTGAAAATTCACAAAAACGTGGAAAAACGGCAAATTATATCCTAATTCGACGATATTTTGTTTAAATCACATAAAGGAAAAGGGGATGATAAACGTCAAAATATTGCTAAATTCGATGATTTTTAGTTCAAAACAAAATGCAAGAAACTTGCTTAAAAATGCAAAATTTGCGAAATTCTTAGATATTGTGGGATATTTGGGGTTTGAATCTGATTATTTAAATATTAATGTAGTAAATTAAATTACGAAGGACCACCCGCTTTTAAAGTAAAGAGGGAAACTGAGAATTTCTGATCATTAGATAATTCCTAGATGAAACCAGTAACTATGGATAAAACTAGAAATTATGATCATAATAATTAATTAATGGGCTGTATTATTAAATGAAACAAACCTCAAACACCTACATTGGGGGGTTATTACTGGAGGTAAGTACGTCCAGGAATTAGTGTGGTTCGTTCACTAATTCAATTAATAATAATCTAATCCTATAAAATAATATTGAAACTGATATCATTACTAAAAAGAAGAACATAGATTATGAGCATAGAAATGAGTTACAGTAAATCACATATCAATCCCAAAGAATTCTGCACAAGATAAATTGCAATAGAATTATAAAAGGAAATAAATCTTAGCTTAATGAAGTTTCCTTTAGAAAGCCATGGAAGTCCTCTTATTCTCCAGACTCGGTCGACTGACGAGTGGAACGGGTTAACATGGGGGAAGGCAGCATGGAGAATTCTTCTTTCGTGCTGCAAGACAAATAATTTTCAGTAGCAACTGATTTAACTACTAAATCTATATTCAAGAATATTAAGAGTTACAGGTCACAAATTTTAATCACCTGTTGTTAGGTGTTATCGTGCGTCGTAACGGACAATCACCCTGCTACTATTAAAACTTCTACCTGATGCATCACATAAAAGAATATACTTAGCTGTGGGCACTGTATAAGTATTAAGATTGCCGTGTTTCGCATCTCAGGCTCCGGCTAGGCCTATCCTGAATATCCTTAATGCGTTCCGCTGACTGGTCACGTGTCGTCAGGAACCAAGTCAAAGGGCTCCTTATTTGACACCAACACTAGCTGAAGATACTATCTGCAAGGTTATTCATGCCTCACAGTGGCGACTTTCATCTGAGGATGGATAACACCTGCCCTATTTGCTGGGCAATGGCGTCTTCTTATGAGTACGGTAAGCGCAGGTCTGCCTCTGAGCGGCTCTCCACGTGTACTGAGATGGCGTCCCTCTACCCACGCCGAGCCCGCGTTCATAAAACAAATTATTGTCTCGAACATTAATATTTCTCGCATTTGCGCTTGAAACGTTAAAGACTGGACGGGTTTATTATTTAGAGGAACAAAATATTGTTATTTACCAATTTAAGAATAGTAAATATATAAGGGAGAGGAATTAATGTCTCCCCATGGCATTCATTGGTGACGTTAACTATATCACGAGATAGACGCTATGATTCTAACGCTCTATTCGGCTTTTAGTTAGAGATCAATTCGTCTGCAATTAGTTATCATACAGAATGCTTTAATTATGGAGAATCGAATTTAATTCTCACACACATTGGATATAATGTGTTTACTGTAAGGAAATCTGACGCAATACTGGCGTCAGGTGACGTGAGAATTCTAGCCTACTGCACAGATGAAATTATTAGTACATGAGAATTCTACGTGTTGTTAATTTTTACTTACTACAATAATTAGTATGGTTAGTAATAAGTAATGAGAATACAACAATGTTGTATTCGGTGTTGGAAATATCCAACAGATATGACGGCCAAATCACATATCGTGAAAAAACATGAAGTAGTATCGAAATATTGGTAAAAACGAATATATTTACGTAAATTCACACTACATGAAAAACGTGAAAAAAGTCACTATTTTACCATATTTGAGGAATTTAACTTCAAATCATAGAGCGAGGTTTCGTATTATTTAGATCCAAGAAAAGACATATGACAATGTTGTTTCCATTACAAATGATAAAAACCAATGTGTTTTCATTAGAAATAACTACAATGTTCCTGATTTTTCGTTTATATTACCGATGGAAGATGTACACGTAAAACCGCTCTAATCCGGCTGAAACGTCGATATATGCAATAAAAACAGTACTTCTCCCCTTTTCAATATCTTACTCTGTATTTTAACGAGAAACAAATAGTTGATTGAAAATGAAGTATTTAAGGTTAATTTCTAATCAGTTATGTGTTTGCATCATTTTTATCGTATATATATTGAATTAATAACAATAAACTGAAAATTCACAAAAACGTGGAAAAACGGCAAAATATTGCCTAATTCGATGAAATTTTGTTTAAATCACATAAAGGAAAAGGGGGATGATAAACCTCAAAATATTGCTAAATTCGATGATTTTTAGTATGAAACAAAATGTAAGAAACTTGCTTAAAAATGCAAAATATGCGAAATTCTGAGATATGACGGCCAAATCACATATCGTGAGAAAACATGAAGTAGTATCGAAATATTGGTAAAAACGCATATATTTACGTAAAATCACACTACATGAAAAACGTGAAAAAAGTCACTATTTTACCACATTTGAGGATTTTAACTTCAAATCATAGAGCGAGGTTCGTATTATTTAGATCCAAGAAAAGACATATGACAATGTTGTTTCCAATACAAATGATAAAAACCAATGTGTTTTCATTAGAATTAACTAAAATGTTCCTGATTTATCGTTTATATTACCGATGGAAGATGTACACGTAAAACCGCTCTAATCCGGCTGAAACGTCGATATGTGCAATAAAAACAGAACTTCTCCCCTTTTCAATATCTTACTCTGTATTTTAACGAGAAACAAATAGTTGATTGAAAATGAAGTATTTAAGGATAATTTCTAATCAATTATGTTTTTGCATCATTTTTATCATATATTTAATGAATTAATAACAATAAACTGAAAAAACACAAAAACGTGGAAAAACGGCAAATTATATCCTAATTCGACGATATTTTGTTTAAATCACATAAAGGAAAAGGGGATGATAAACGTCAAAATATTGCTAAATTCGATGATTTTTAGTTCAAAACAAAATGCAAGAAACTTGCTTAAAAATGCAAAATTTGCGAAATTCTTAGATATTGTGGGATATTTGGGGTTTGAATCTGATTATTTAAATATTAATGTAGTAAATTAAATTACGAAGGACCACCCGCTTTTAAAGTAAAGAGGGAAACTGAGAATTTCTGATCATTAGATAATTCCTAGATGAAACCAGTAACTATGGATAAAACTAGAAATTATGATCATAATAATTAATTAATGGGCTGTATTATTAAATGAAACAAACCTCAAACACCTACATTGGGGGGTTATTACTGGAGGTAAGTACGTCCAGGAATTAGTGTGGTTCGTTCACTAATTCAATTAATAATAATCTAATCCTATAAAATAATATTGAAACTGATATCATTACCAAAAAGAAGAACATAGATTATGAGCATAGTAATGAGTTACAGTAAATCACATATCAATCCCAAAGAATTCTGCACAAGATAAATTGCAATAGAATTATAAAAGGAAATAAATCTTAGCTTAATGAAGTTTCCTTTAGAAAGCCATGGAAGTCCTCTTATTCTCCAGACTCGGTCGACTGACGAGTGGAACGGGTTAACATGGGGGAAGGCAGCATGGAGAATTCTTCTTTCGTGCTGCAAGACAAATAATTTTCAGTAGCAACTGATTTAACTACTAAATCTATATTCAAGAATATTAAGAGTTACAGGTCACAAATTTTAATCACCTGTTGTTAGGTGTTATCGTGCGTCGTAACGGACAATCACCCTGCTACTATTAAAACTTCTACCTGATGCATCACATAAAAGAATATACTTAGCTGTGGGCACTGTATAAGTATTAAGATTGCCGTGTTTCGCATCTCAGGCTCCGGCTAGGCCTATCCTGAATATCCTTAATGCGTTCCGCTGACTGGTCACGTGTCGTCAGGAACCAAGTCAAAGGGCTCCTTATTTGACACCAACACTAGCTGAAGATACTATCTGCAAGGTTATTCATGCCTCACAGTGGCGACTTTCATCTGAGGATGGATAACACCTGCCCTATTTGCTGGGCAATGGCGTCTTCTTATGAGTACGGTAAGCGCAGGTCTGCCTCTGAGCGGCTCTCCACGTGTACTGAGATGGCGTCCCTCTACCCACGCCGAGCCCGCGTTCATAAAACAAATTATTGTCTCGAACATTAATATTTCTCGCATTTGCGCTTGAAACGTTAAAGACTGGACGGGTTTATTATTTAGAGGAACAAAATATTGTTATTTACCAATTTAAGAATAGTAAATATATAAGGGAGAGGAATTAATGTCTCCCCATGGCATTCATTGGTGACGTTAACTATATCACGAGATAGACGCTATGATTCTAACGCTCTATTCGGCTTTTAGTTAGAGATCAATTCGTCTGCAATTAGTTATCATACAGAATGCTTTAATTATGGAGAATCGAATTTAATTCTCACACACATTGGATATAATGTGTTTACTGTAAGGAAATCTGACGCAATACTGGCGTCAGGTGACGTGAGAATTCTAGCCTACTGCACAGATGAAATTATTAGTACATGAGAATTCTACGTGTTGTTAATTTTTACTTACTACAATAATTAGTATGGTTAGTAATAAGTAATGAGAATACAACAATGTTGTATTCGGTGTTGGAAATATCCAACAGATATGACGGCCAAATCACATATCGTGAAAAAACATGAAGTAGTATCGAAATATTGGTAAAAACGAATATATTTACGTAAATTCACACTACATGAAAAACGTGAAAAAAGTCACTATTTTACCATATTTGAGGAATTTAACTTCAAATCATAGAGCGAGGTTTCGTATTATTTAGATCCAAGAAAAGACATATGACAATGTTGTTTCCATTACAAATGATAAAAACCAATGTGTTTTCATTAGAAATAACTACAATGTTCCTGATTTTTCGTTTATATTACCGATGGAAGATGTACACGTAAAACCGCTCTAATCCGGCTGAAACGTCGATATATGCAATAAAAACAGTACTTCTCCCCTTTTCAATATCTTACTCTGTATTTTAACGAGAAACAAATAGTTGATTGAAAATGAAGTATTTAAGGTTAATTTCTAATCAGTTATGTGTTTGCATCATTTTTATCGTATATATATTGAATTAATAACAATAAACTGAAAATTCACAAAAACGTGGAAAAACGGCAAAATATTGCCTAATTCGATGAAATTTTGTTTAAATCACATAAAGGAAAAGGGGGATGATAAACCTCAAAATATTGCTAAATTCGATGATTTTTAGTATGAAACAAAATGTAAGAAACTTGCTTAAAAATGCAAAATATGCGAAATTCTGAGATATGACGGCCAAATCACATATCGTGAGAAAACATGAAGTAGTATCGAAATATTGGTAAAAACGCATATATTTACGTAAAATCACACTACATGAAAAACGTGAAAAAAGTCACTATTTTACCACATTTGAGGATTTTAACTTCAAATCATAGAGCGAGGTTCGTATTATTTAGATCCAAGAAAAGACATATGACAATGTTGTTTCCAATACAAATGATAAAAACCAATGTGTTTTCATTAGAATTAACTAAAATGTTCCTGATTTATCGTTTATATTACCGATGGAAGATGTACACGTAAAACCGCTCTAATCCGGCTGAAACGTCGATATGTGCAATAAAAACAGAACTTCTCCCCTTTTCAATATCTTACTCTGTATTTTAACGAGAAACAAATAGTTGATTGAAAATGAAGTATTTAAGGATAATTTCTAATCAATTATGTTTTTGCATCATTTTTATCATATATTTAATGAATTAATAACAATAAACTGAAAAAACACAAAAACGTGGAAAAACGGCAAATTATATCCTAATTCGACGATATTTTGTTTAAATCACATAAAGGAAAAGGGGATGATAAACGTCAAAATATTGCTAAATTCGATGATTTTTAGTTCAAAACAAAATGCAAGAAACTTGCTTAAAAATGCAAAATTTGCGAAATTCTTAGATATTGTGGGATATTTGGGGTTTGAATCTGATTATTTAAATATTAATGTAGTAAATTAAATTACGAAGGACCACCCGCTTTTAAAGTAAAGAGGGAAACTGAGAATTTCTGATCATTAGATAATTCCTAGATGAAACCAGTAACTATGGATAAAACTAGAAATTATGATCATAATAATTAATTAATGGGCTGTATTATTAAATGAAACAAACCTCAAACACCTACATTGGGGGGTTATTACTGGAGGTAAGTACGTCCAGGAATTAGTGTGGTTCGTTCACTAATTCAATTAATAATAATCTAATCCTATAAAATAATATTGAAACTGATATCATTACCAAAAAGAAGAACATAGATTATGAGCATAGTAATGAGTTACAGTAAATCACATATCAATCCCAAAGAATTCTGCACAAGATAAATTGCAATAGAATTATAAAAGGAAATAAATCTTAGCTTAATGAAGTTTCCTTTAGAAAGCCATGGAAGTCCTCTTATTCTCCAGACTCGGTCGACTGACGAGTGGAACGGGTTAACATGGGGGAAGGCAGCATAGAGAATTCTTCTCTCGTGCTGCAAGACAAATAATTTTCAGTAGCAACTGATTTAACTACTAAATCTATATTCAAGAATATTAAGAGTTACAGGTCACAAATTTTAATCACCTGTTGTTAGGTGTTATCATGCGTCGTAACGGACAATCACCCTGCTACTATTAAAACTTCTACCTGATGCATCACATAAAAGAATATACTTAGCTGTGGGCACTGTATAAGTATTAAGATTGCCGTGTTTCGCATCTCAGGCTCCGGCTAGGCCTATCCTGAATATCCTGAATGCGTTCCGCTGACTGGTCACGTGTCGTCAGGAACCAAGTCAAAGGGCTCCTTATTTGACACCAACACTAGCTGAAGATACTATCTGCAAGGTTATTCATGCCTCACAGTGGCGACTTTCATCTGAGGATGGATAACACCTGCCCTATTTGCTGGGCAATGGCGTCTTCTTATGAGTACGGTAAGCGCAGGTCTGCCTCTGAGCGGCTCTCCACGTGTACTGAGATGGCGTCCCTCTACCCACGCCGAGCCCGCGTTCATAAAACAAATTATTGTCTCGAACATTAATATTTCTCGCATTTGCGCTTGAAACGTTAAAGACTGGACGGGTTTATTATTTAGAGGAACAAAATATTGTTATTTACCAATTTAAGAATAGTAAATATATAAGGGAGAGGAATTAATGTCTCCCCATGGCATTCATTGGTGACGTTAACTATATCACGAGATAGACGCTATGATTCTAACGCTCTATTCGGCTTTTAGTTAGAGATCAATTCGTCTGCAATTAGTTATCATACAGAATGCTTTAATTATGGAGAATCGAATTTAATTCTCACACACATTGGATATAATGTGTTTACTGTAAGGAAATCTGACGCAATACTGGCGTCAGGTGACGTGAGAATTCTAGCCTACTGCACAGATGAAATTATTAGTACATGAGAATTCTACGTGTTGTTAATTTTTACTTACTACAATAATTAGTATGGTTAGTAATAAGTAATGAGAATACAACAATGTTGTATTCGGTGTTGGAAATATCCAACAGATATGACGGCCAAATCACATATCGTGAAAAAACATGAAGTAGTATCGAAATATTGGTAAAAACGAATATATTTACGTAAATTCACACTACATGAAAAACGTGAAAAAAGTCACTATTTTACCATATTTGAGGAATTTAACTTCAAATCATAGAGCGAGGTTTCGTATTATTTAGATCCAAGAAAAGACATATGACAATGTTGTTTCCATTACAAATGATAAAAACCAATGTGTTTTCATTAGAAATAACTACAATGTTCCTGATTTTTCGTTTATATTACCGATGGAAGATGTACACGTAAAACCGCTCTAATCCGGCTGAAACGTCGATATATGCAATAAAAACAGTACTTCTCCCCTTTTCAATATCTTACTCTGTATTTTAACGAGAAACAAATAGTTGATTGAAAATGAAGTATTTAAGGTTAATTTCTAATCAGTTATGTGTTTGCATCATTTTTATCGTATATATATTGAATTAATAACAATAAACTGAAAATTCACAAAAACGTGGAAAAACGGCAAAATATGGCCTAATTCGAAGATATTTTGTATAAATCACATAAAGGAAAAGGGGATGATAAACGTCAAAATATTGCTAAATTCGATGATTTTTAGTTCAAAACAAAATGCAAGAAACTTGCTTAAAAATGCAAAATTTGCAAAATTCTGAGATATGACGGCCAAATCACATATCGTGAAAAAACATGAAGTAGTATCGAAATATTGGTAAAAACGAATATATTTACGTAAAATCACACTACATGAAAAACGTGAAAAAGTCACTATTTTACCATATTTGAGGATTTTAACTTCAAATCATAGAGCGAGGTTTCGTATTATTTAGATCCAAGAAAAGACATATGACAATGTTGTTTCCAATACAAATGATAAAAAACAATGTGTTTTCATTAGAATTAACTACAATGTTCCTGATTTTTCGTTTATATTACCGATGGAAGATGTACACGTAAAACCCCTCTAATCCGGCTGAAACGTCGATATATGCAATAAAAACAGAACTCCCCTTTTCAATATCTTACTCTGTATTTTAACGAGAAACAAATAGTTGATTGAAAATGAAGTATTTAAGGTTAATTTCTAATCAAATATGTGTTTGCATCATTTTTATCATATATTTATTGAATTAATAACAGTAAACTGAAAATTCACAAAAACGTGGAAAAACGACAAAATATTGCCTAATTCGATGATATTTTGTTTAAATCACATAAAGGAAAATGGGATGATAAACGTCAAAATATTGCTAAATTCGATGATTTTTAGTACGAAACAAAATGCAAGGAAACTTGCTTAAAATGCAATATTATGCGAAATTCTAAGATATGACGGCCAAATCACATATCATGATACTACATGAAATAGTATCGAAATATTGGTAAAAATGAATATATATACGTAATATCAAACAACATGAAAAACGTGAAAAAAGTCACTATTATACCAAATTTGGGGATTTTAATTTCGATTCATAAAGCGACGTTTCGTATTATTTAGATCCAAGAAAAGACATATGACAATGTTGTTCCCGATACAAATGATAAAAATCAGTGTGTTTTCATTAGAATTAACTAAAATATTCCTGATTTTCCGTTTATATTACCGATGGAAGATGTACACGTAAAACCGCTCTATTCCGGCTGAAACGTCGATATATGCAATAAAAACCGAACTTCTTCCCTTTACAATATCTTACTCAGTATTTTAACGAGAAACAAATAGATGATTGAAAATGAAGTATTTAAGGTTATTATCTAATCAATTATGTGTTTGCATCATTTTTAACGTATATTTAATGAATTAATACCAACAAACTGAAAATTCACAAAAACGTGGAAAAACGGCAAAATATTGCCTAATTCGATGAAATTTTGTTTAAATCACATAAAGGAAAAGGGGGATGATAAACCTCAAAATATTGCTAAATTCGATGATTTTTAGTATAAAACAAAATGTAAGAAACTTGCCTAAAAAGGCAAAATTTGCGAAATTCTGAGATATGACGGCCAAATCACATATCGTGAAAAACATGAAGTAGTATCGAAATATTGGTAAAAACGAATATATTTACGTAAAATCACACTACATGAAAAACGTGAAAAAAGTCACTATTTTACCATATGTAAGGATTTTAACTTCAAATCATAGAGCGAGGTTTCGTATTATTTAGATCCAAGAAAAGACATATGACAATGTTGTTACCAATACAAATGATAAAAACCAATGTGTTTTCATTAGAATTAACTAAAATGTTCTTGATTTTTCGTTTATATTACCGATGGAAGATGTACACGTAAAACCGCTCCAATCTGGCTGAAACGTCGATATATGCAATAAAAACCGAACTTCTCCTCTTTTCAATATCTTACTCTGTATTTTAACCAGAAACAAATAGTTGATTGAAAATGAAGTATTTAAGGTTAATGTCTAATGAATTATGTGTTTGCATCATTTTTATCGTATATTTAATGAATTAATAACAATAAACTGAAAATTCACAAAAACGTGGAAAAACGGCAAAATATTGCCTAATTCGAAGATATTTTGTATAAATCACATAAAGGAAAAGGGGATGATAAACGTCAAAATATTGCTAAATTCGATGATTTTTAGTTCAAAACAAAATGCAAGAAACTTGCTTAAAAATGCAAAATTTCGAAATTCTGAGATATAACGGCCAAATCACATATCGTGAAAAAACATGAAGTAGTATCGAAATATTGGTAAAAACGAATATATTTACGTAAAATCACACTACATGAAAAACGTGAAAAAAGTCACTATTTTACCATATTTGAGGATTTTAACTTCAAATCATAGAGCGAGGTTTCGTATTATTTAGATCCAAGAAAAGACATATGACAATGTTGTTTCCAATACAAATGATAAAAACCAATGTGTTTTCATTAGAATTAACTACAATGTTCCTGATTTTTCGTTTATATTACCGATGGAAGATGTACACGTAAAACCCCTCTAATCCGGCTGAAACGTCGATATATGCAATAAAAACAGAACTCCCCTTTTCAATATCTTACTCTGTATTTTAACGAGAAACAAATAGTTGATTGAAAATGAAGTATTTAAGGTTAATTTCTAATCAAATATGTGTTTGCATCATTTTTATCATATATTTATTGAATTAATAACAGTAAACTGAAAATTCACAAAAACGTGGAAAAACGACAAAATATTGCCTAATTCGATGATATTTTGTTTAAATCACATAAAGGAAAATGGGATGATAAACGTCAAAATATTGCTAAATTCGATGATTTTTAGTACGAAACAAAATGCAAGAAAACTTGCTTAAAATGCAATATTATGCGAAATTCTAAGATATGACGGCCAAATCACATATCGTGATACTACATGAAATAGTATCGAAGTATTGGTAAAAATGAATATATATACGTAATATCAAACAACATGAAAAACGTGAAAAAAGTCACTATTATACCAAATTTGGGGATTTTAATTTCGATTCATAAAGCAAGGTTTCGTATTATTTAGATCCAAGAAAAGACATATGACAATGTTGTTCCCGATACAAATGATAAAAATCAGTGTGTTTTCATTAGAATTAACTAAAATATTCCTGATTTTCCGTTTATATTACCGATGGAAGATGTACACGTAAAACCGCTCTATTCCGGCTGAAACGTCGATATATGCAATAAAAACCGAACTTCTTCCCTTTACAATATCTTACTCAGTATTTTAACGAGAAACAAATAGATGATTGAAAATGAAGTATTTAAGGTTACTATCTAATCAATTATGTGTTTGCATCATTTTTAACGTATATTTAATGAATTAATACCAACAAACTGAAAATTCACAAAAACGTGGAAAAACGGCAAAATATTGCCTAATTCGATGAAATTTTGTTTAAATCACATAAAGGAAAAGGGGGATGATAAACCTCAAAATATTGCTAAATTCGATGATTTTTAGTATAAAACAAAATGTAAGAAACTTGCCTAAAAAGGCAAAATTTGCGAAATTCTGAGATATGACGGCCAAATCACATATCGTGAAAAAACATGAAGTAGTATCGAAATATTGGTAAAAACGCATATATTTACGTAAAATCACACTACATGAAAACGTGAAAAAAGTCACTATTTTACCACATTTGAGGATTTTAACTTCAAATCATAGAGCGAGGTTTCGTATTATTTAGATCCAAGAAAAGACATATGAAAATGTTGTTTCCAATACAAATGATAAAAACCAATGTGTTTTCATTAGAATTAACTAAAATGTTCTTGATTTTTCGTTTATATTACCGATGGAAGATGTACACGTAAAACCGCTCCAATCTGGCTGAAACGTCGATATATGCAATAAAAACCGAACTTCTCCTCTTTTCAATATCTTACTCTGTATTTTAACCAGAAACAAATAGTTGATTGAAAATGAAGTATTTAAGGTTAATTTCTAATGAATTATGTGTTTGCATCATTTTTATCGTATATTTAATGAATTAATAACAATAAACTGAAAATTCACAAAAACGTGGAAAAACGGCAAAATATATCCTAATTCGACGATATTTTGTTTAAATCACATAAAGGAAAAGGGGATGATAAACGTCAAAATATTGCTAAATTCGATGATTTTAGTTCAAAACAAAATACAAGAAACTTGCTGAAAAATGCAAAATTTGCGAAATTCTGAGATATGACGGCCAAATCACATATCGTGAAAAAACATGAAGTAGTATCGAAATATTGGTAAAAACGAATATATTTACGTAAAATCACACTACATGAAAAACGTGAAAAAAGTCACTATTTTACCATATTTGAGGATTTTAACTTCAAATCATAGAGCGAGGTTTCGTATTATTTAGATCAAAGAAAACACATATGACAATGTTGCTTCCAATACAAATGATAAAAACCAATGTGTTTTCATTAGAATTAACTAAAACTTTCCTGATTTTCCGTTTATATTACCGATGGAAGATGTACACATAAAACCGCTCTAATCCGGCTGAAACGTCGATATCTGCAATAAAAACAGAACTTCTCCCTTTTTCAATATCTTACTCTCTACTTTAATGAGAAACAAATAGTTGATTGAAAATGAAGTATTTAAGGTTAATTTCTAATCAATTATGTGTTTGCATCATTTTTATTTGTATATTTAATGAATTAATACCAATAAACTGAAAATTCACAAAAACGTGGAAAAACGGCAAAATATTGCCTAATTCGATGATATTTGTTTAAATCACATAAACGAAAAGGGGATGATAAACGTCAAAATATTGCTAAATACAATGATTTTTAGTACAAAACAAAATGCAAGAAACTTGCTTAAAAATGCATAATCTGCGAAATTCTGAGATATGACGGCCAAATCACATATCGTGAGAAAACATGAAGTAGTATCGAAATATTGGTAAAAACGAATATATTTACGTAAAATCACACTACATGAAAAACGTGAAAAAAGTCGCTATTTTACCATATTTGAGAATTTTAACTTCAAATCATAGAGCGAGTTTCGTATTAAGAAGATCCAAGAAAAGACATATGACAATGTTGTTTCCAATACAAATGATAAAAATCAATGCATTTTCAATAGAATTAACTAAAATGTTCCTGATTTTCCGTTCATATTACCGATGGAAGATGTACACGTAAAACCGCTCTAATCCGGCTGAAACGTCGATATATGCAATAAAAACAGAACTTCTCCCTTTTTCAATTTCTTACTCTATACTCTAACGAGAAACAAATAGTTGATTGAAATGAAGTATTTAAGGTTAATTTCTAATCAATTATGGGTTTGCATCATTTTTATCGTATATTTAATGAATTAATACCAATAAACTGAAAATTCACAAAAACGTGGAAAAACGGCAAAATATTGCCTAATTCGATGATATTTTATTTAAATCACATAAAGAAAAAGGGGATGATAAACCTCAAAATATTGCTAAATTCGATGATTTTTAGTACGAAACAAAATGCAAGAAAACTTGCTTAAATTGCAATATTTTGCGAAATTCTGAGATATGAAGGCCAAATCACATATCGTGATACTACATGAAATAGTATCGAAATACTGGTAAAAATGAATATATATACGTAATATCAAACTAAATGTAAAACGTGAAAAAAGTCACTATTATACCATATTTGAGGATTTTAACTTCGAATCATAAAGCGAGGTTTCGTATTATTTAGATCCAAGAAAAGACATATGACAATGTTGTTTCCAATACAAATGATAAAAACCAATGTGTTTTCATTAGAATTAACTAAAATGTTCCTGATTTTCCGTTAATATTACCGATAGAAGATGTACACGTAAAACCGCTTTAATCCGGCTGAAACGTCGATTTCTGCAATAAAAACAGAACTTCTCCCCTTTTCAATATCTCACTCAGTATTTTAACGAAAAATAAATAGATGATTGAAAATTAAGTATATAAGGTTACTATCTGATCAATTATGTGTTTGCATCATTTTTATCGAATATTTAATGAATTAATACCAATAAACTAAAAATTCACAAAAACGTGGAAAAACGGCAAAATATTGCCTAATTCGATGATATTTGTTTAAATTACATAAAGGAAAAGGGGATGATAAACGTCAAAATATTGCTAAATTCGATGATTTTTAGTACAAAACAAAATGCAAGAAACTTGCTTAAAAATGCAAAATCGGCGAAATTCTCAGATATGACGGCCAAATCACATATCGTGAGAAAATATGAAGTAGTATCGAAATATTGGTACAAACGAATATATTTACGTAAAATCACACTACATGAAAAACGGGAAAAAAATCGCTATTTTACCATATTTGAGGATTTTAACTTCAAATCATAGAGCGAGGTTTCGTATTATTTAGATCCAAGAAAAGACATATGACAATGTTGTTTCCATTACAAATGATAAAAACCAATGTGTTTTCATTAGAAATAACTACAATGTTCCTGATTTTTCGTTTATATTACCGATGGAAGATGTACACGTAAAACCGCTCTAATCCGGCTGAAACGTCGATATATGCAATAAAAACAGTACTTCTCCCCTTTTCAATATCTTACTCTGTATTTTAACGAGAAACAAATAGTTGATTGAAAATGAAGTATTTAAGGTTAATTTCTAATCAGTTATGTGTTTGCATCATTTTTATCGTATATATATTGAATTAATAACAATAAACTGAAAATTCACAAAAACGTGGAAAAACGGCAAAATATTGCCTAATTCGAAGATATTTTGTATAAATCACATAAAGGAAAAGGGGATGATAAACGTCAAAATATTGCTAAATTCGATGATTTTTAGTTCAAAACAAAATGCAAGAAACTTGCTTAAAAATGCAAAATTTCGAAATTCTGAGATATGACGGCCAAATCACATATCGTGAGAAAACATGAAGTAGTATCGAAATATTGGTAAAAACGAATATATTTACGTAAAATCACACTACATGAAAAACGTGAAAAAAGTCGCTATTTTACCATATTTGAGAATTTTAACTTCAAATCATAGAGCGAGTTTCGTATTAAGAAGATCCAAGAAAAGACATATGACAATGTTGTTTCCAATACAAATGATAAAAATCAATGCATTTTCAATAGAATTAACTAAAATGTTCCTGATTTTCCGTTCATATTACCGATGGAAGATGTACACGTAAAACCGCTCTAATCCGGCTGAAACGTCGATATATGCAATAAAAACAGAACTTCTCCCTTTTTCAATTTCTTACTCTATACTCTAACGAGAAACAAATAGTTGATTGAAATGAAGTATTTAAGGTTAATTTCTAATCAATTATGGGTTTGCATCATTTTTATCGTATATTTAATGAATTAATACCAATAAACTGAAAATTCACAAAAACGTGGAAAAACGGCAAAATATTGCCTAATTCGATGATATTTTATTTAAATCACATAAAGAAAAAGGGGATGATAAACCTCAAAATATTGCTAAATTCGATGATTTTTAGTACGAAACAAAATGCAAGAAAACTTGCTTAAATTGCAATATTTTGCGAAATTCTGAGATATGAAGGCCAAATCACATATCGTGATACTACATGAAATAGTATCGAAATACTGGTAAAAATGAATATATATACGTAATATCAAACTAAATGTAAAACGTGAAAAAAGTCACTATTATACCATATTTGAGGATTTTAACTTCGAATCATAAAGCGAGGTTTCGTATTATTTAGATCCAAGAAAAGACATATGACAATGTTGTTTCCAATACAAATGATAAAAACCAATGTGTTTTCATTAGAATTAACTAAAATGTTCCTGATTTTCCGTTAATATTACCGATAGAAGATGTACACGTAAAACCGCTTTAATCCGGCTGAAACGTCGATTTCTGCAATAAAAACAGAACTTCTCCCCTTTTCAATATCTCACTCAGTATTTTAACGAAAAATAAATAGATGATTGAAAATTAAGTATATAAGGTTACTATCTGATCAATTATGTGTTTGCATCATTTTTATCGAATATTTAATGAATTAATACCAATAAACTAAAAATTCACAAAAACGTGGAAAAACGGCAAAATATTGCCTAATTCGATGATATTTGTTTAAATTACATAAAGGAAAAGGGGATGATAAACGTCAAAATATTGCTAAATTCGATGATTTTTAGTACAAAACAAAATGCAAGAAACTTGCTTAAAAATGCAAAATCGGCGAAATTCTCAGATATGACGGCCAAATCACATATCGTGAGAAAATATGAAGTAGTATCGAAATATTGGTACAAACGAATATATTTACGTAAAATCACACTACATGAAAAACGGGAAAAAATCGCTATTTTACCATATTTGAGGATTTTAACTTCAAATCATAGAGCGAGGTTTCGTATTATTTAGATCCAAGAAAAGACATATGACAATGTTGTTTCCATTACAAATGATAAAAACCAATGTGTTTTCATTAGAAATAACTACAATGTTCCTGATTTTTCGTTTATATTACCGATGGAAGATGTACACGTAAAACCGCTCTAATCCGGCTGAAACGTCGATATATGCAATAAAAACAGTACCTCTCCCCTTTTCAATATCTTACTCTGTATTTTAACGAGAAACAAATAGTTGATTGAAAATGAAGTATTTAAGGTTAATTTCTAATCAGTTATGTGTTTGCATCATTTTTATCGTATATATATTGAATTAATAACAATAAACTGAAAATTCACAAAAACGTGGAAAAACGGCAAAATATTGCCTAATTCGAAGATATTTTGTATAAATCACATAAAGGAAAAGGGGATGATAAACGTCAAAATATTGCTAAATTCGATGATTTTTAGTTCAAAACAAAATGCAAGAAACTTGCTTAAAAATGCAAAATTTCGAAATTCTGAGATATAACGGCCAAATCACATATCGTGAAAAAACATGAAGTAGTATCGAAATATTGGTAAAAACGAATATATTTACGTAAAATCACACTACATGAAAAACGTGAAAAAAGTCACTATTTTACCATATTTGAGGATTTTAACTTCAAATCATAGAGCGAGGTTTCGTATTATTTAGATCAAAGAAAACACATATGACAATGTTGCTTCCAATACAAATGATAAAAACCAATGTGTTTTCATTAGAATTAACTAAAACTTTCCTGATTTTCCGTTTATATTACTGATGGAAGATGTACACATAAAACCGCTCTAATCCGGCTGAAACGTCGATATCTGCAATAAAAACAGAACTTCTCCCTTTTTCAATATCTTACTCTCTACTTTAATGAGAAACAAATAGTTGATTGAAAATGAAGTATTTAAGGTTAATTTCTAATCAATTATGTGTTTGCATCATTTTTATTTGTATATTTAATGAATTAATACCAATAAACTGAAAATTCACAAAAACGTGGAAAAACGGCAAAATATTGCCTAATTCGATGATATTTGTTTAAATCACATAAACGAAAAGGGGATGATAAACGTCAAAATATTGCTAAATACAATGATTTTTAGTACAAAACAAAATGCAAGAAACTTGCTTAAAAATGCATAATCTGCGAAATTCTGAGATATGACGGCCAAATCACATATCGTGAGAAAACATGAAGTAGTATCGAAATATTGGTAAAAACGAATATATTTACGTAAAATCACACTACATGAAAAACGTGAAAAAAGTCGCTATTTTACCATATTTGAGAATTTTAACTTCAAATCATAGAGCGAGTTTCGTATTAAGAAGATCCAAGAAAAGACATATGACAATGTTGTTTCCAATACAAATGATAAAAATCAATGCATTTTCAATAGAATTAACTAAAATGTTCCTGATTTTCCGTTCATATTACCGATGGAAGATGTACACGTAAAACCGCTCTAATCCGGCTGAAACGTCGATATATGCAATAAAAACAGAACTTCTCCCTTTTTCAATTTCTTACTCTATACTCTAACGAGAAACAAATAGTTGATTGAAATGAAGTATTTAAGGTTAATTTCTAATCAATTATGGGTTTGCATCATTTTTATCGTATATTTAATGAATTAATACCAATAAACTGAAAATTCACAAAAACGTGGAAAAACGGCAAAATATTGCCTAATTCGATGATATTTTATTTAAATCACATAAAGAAAAAGGGGATGATAAACCTCAAAATATTGCTAAATTCGATGATTTTTAGTACGAAACAAAATGCAAGAAAACTTGCTTAACTTGCAATATTTTGCGAAATTCTGAGATATGAAGGCCAAATCACATATCGTGATACTACATGAAATAGTATCGAAATACTGGTAAAAATGAATATATATACGTAATATCAAACTAAATGTAAAACGTGAAAAAAGTCACTATTATACCATATTTGAGGATTTTAACTTCGAATCATAAAGCGAGGTTTCGTATTATTTAGATCCAAGAAAAGACATATGACAATGTTGTTTCCAATACAAATGATAAAAACCAATGTGTTTTCATTAGAATTAACTAAAATGTTCCTGATTTTCCGTTAATATTACCGATAGAAGATGTACACGTAAAACCGCTTTAATCCGGCTGAAACGTCGATTTCTGCAATAAAAACAGAACTTCTCCCCTTTTCAATATCTCACTCAGTATTTTAACGAAAAATAAATAGATGATTGAAAATTAAGTATATAAGGTTACTATCTGATCAATTATGTGTTTGCATCATTTTTATCGAATATTTAATGAATTAATACCAATAAACTAAAAATTCACAAAAACGTGGAAAAACGGCAAAATATTGCCTAATTCGATGATATTTGTTTAAATTACATAAAGGAAAAGGGGATGATAAACGTCAAAATATTGCTAAATTCGATGATTTTTAGTACAAAACAAAATGCAAGAAACTTGCTTAAAAATGCAAAATCGGCGAAATTCTCAGATATGACGGCCAAATCACATATCGTGAGAAAATATGAAGTAGTATCGAAATATTGGTACAAACGAATATATTTACGTAAAATCACACTACATGAAAAACGGGAAAAAAATCGCTATTTTACCATATTTGAGGATTTTAACTTCAAATCATAGAGCGAGGTTTCGTATTATTTAGATCCAAGAAAAGACATATGACAATGTTGTTTCCATTACAAATGATAAAAACCAATGTGTTTTCATTAGAAATAACTACAATGTTCCTGATTTTTCGTTTATATTACCGATGGAAGATGTACACGTAAAACCGCTCTAATCCGGCTGAAACGTCGATATATGCAATAAAAACAGTACTTCTCCCCTTTTCAATATCTTACTCTGTATTTTAACGAGAAACAAATAGTTGATTGAAAATGAAGTATTTAAGGTTAATTTCTAATCAGTTATGTGTTTGCATCATTTTTATCGTATATATATTGAATTAATAACAATAAACTGAAAATTCACAAAAACGTGGAAAAACGGCAAAATATTGCCTAATTCGAAGATATTTTGTATAAATCACATAAAGGAAAAGGGGATGATAAACGTCAAAATATTGCTAAATTCGATGATTTTTAGTTCAAAACAAAATGCAAGAAACTTGCTTAAAAATGCAAAATTTCGAAATTCTGAGATATAACGGCCAAATCACATATCGTGAAAAAACATGAAGTAGTATCGAAATATTGGTAAAAACGAATATATTTACGTAAAATCACACTACATGAAAAACGTGAAAAAAGTCACTATTTTACCATATTTGAGGATTTTAACTTCAAATCATAGAGCGAGGTTTCGTATTATTTATATCCAAGAAAAGACATATGACAATGTTGTTTCCAATACAAATGATAAAAACCAATGTGTTTTCATTAGAATTAACTACAATGTTCCTGATTTTTCGTTTATATTACCGATGGAAGATGTACACGTAAAACCCCTCTAATCCGGCTGAAACGTCGATATATGCAATAAAAACAGAACTCCCCTTTTCAATATCTTACTCTGTATTTTAACGAGAAACAAATAGTTGATTGAAAATGAAGTATTTAAGGTTAATTTCTAATCAAATATGTGTTTGCATCATTTTTATCATATATTTATTGAATTAATAACAGTAAACTGAAAATTCACAAAAACGTGGAAAAACGACAAAATATTGCCTAATTCGATGATATTTTGTTTAAATCACATAAAGGAAAATGGGATGATAAACGTCAAAATATTGCTAAATTCGAGGATTTTTAGTACGAAACAAAATGCAAGAAAACTTGCTTAAAATGCAATATTATGCGAAATTCTAAGATATGACGGCCAAATCACATATCGTGATACTACATGAAATAGTATCGAAATATTGGTAAAAATGAATATATATACGTAATATCAAACAACATGAAAAACGTGAAAAAAGTCACTATTATACCAAATTTGGGGATTTTAATTTCGATTCATAAAGCGAGGTTTCGTATTATTTAGATCCAAGAAAAGACATATGACAATGTTGTTCCCGATACAAATGATAAAAATCAGTGTGTTTTCATTAGAATTAACTAAAATATTCCTGATTTTCCGTTTATATTACCGATGGAAGATGTACACGTAAAACCGCTCTATTCCGGCTGAAACGTCGATATATGCAATAAAAACCGAACTTCTTCCCTTTACAATATCTTACTCAGTATTTTAACGAGAAACAAATAGATGATTGAAAATGAAGTATTTAAGGTTACTATCTAATCAATTATGTGTTTGCATCATTTTTAACGTATATTTAATGAATTAATACCAACAAACTGAAAATTGACAAAAACGTGGAAAAACGGCAAAATATTGCCTAATTCGATGAAATTTTGTTTAAATCACATAAAGGAAAAGGGGGATGATAAACCTCAAAATATTGCTAAATTCGATGATTTTTAGTATAAAACAAAATGTAAGAAACTTGCCTAAAAAGGCAAAATTTGCGAAATTCTGAGATATGACGGCCAAATCACATATCGTGAAAAAACATGAAGTAGTATCGAAATATTGGTAAAAACGCATATATTTACGTAAAATCACACTACATGAAAAACGTGAAAAAAGTCACTATTTTACCACATTTGAGGATTTTAACTTCAAATCATAGAGCGAGGTTTCGTATTCTTTAGATCCAAGAAAAGACATATGACAATGTTGTTTCCAATACAAATGATAAAAACCAATGTGTTTTCATTAGAATTAACTAAAATGTTCTTGATTTTTCGTTTATATTACCGATGGAAGATGTACACGTAAAACCGCTCCAATCTGGCTGAAACGTCGATATATGCAATAAAAACCGAACTTCTCCTCTTTTCAATATCTTACTCTGTATTTTAACCAGAAACAAATAGTTGATTGAAAATGAAGTATTTAAGGTTAATTTCTAATGAATTATGTGTTTTCATCATTTTTATCGTATATTTAATGAATTAATAACAATAAACTGAAAATTCACAAAAACGTGGAAAAACGGCAAAATATATCCTAATTCGACGATATTTTGTTTAAATCACATAAAGGAAAAGGGGATGATAAACGTCAAAATATTGCTAAATTCGATGATTTTAGTTCAAAACAAAATACAAGAAACTTGCTGAAAAATGCAAAATTTGCGAAATTCTGAGATATGACGGCCAAATCACATATCGTGAAAAAACATGAAGTAGTATCGAAATATTGGTAAAAACGAATATATTTACGTAAAATCACACTACATGAAAAACGTGAAAAAAGTCACTATTTTACCATATTTGAGGATTTTAACTTCAAATCATAGAGCGAGGTTTCGTATTATTTAGATCCAAGAAAAGACATATGACAATGTTGTTTCCAATACAAATGATAAAAACCAATGTGTTTTCATTAGAATTAACTACAATGTTCCTGATTTTTCGTTTATATTACCGATGGAAGATGTACACGTAAAACCCCTCTAATCCGGCTGAAACGTCGATATATGCAATAAAAACAGAACTCCCCTTTTCAATATCTTACTCTGTATTTTAACGAGAAACAAATAGTTGATTGAAAATGAAGTATTTAAGGTTAATTTCTAATCAAATATGTGTTTGCATCATTTTTATCATATATTTATTGAATTAATAACAGTAAACTGAAAATTCACAAAAACGTGGAAAAACGACAAAATATTGCCTAATTCGATGATATTTTGTTTAAATCACATAAAGGAAAATGGGATGATAAACGTCAAAATATTGCTAAATTCGATGATTTTTAGTACGAAACAAAATGCAAGAAAACTTGCTTAAAATGCAATATTATGCGAAATTCTAAGATATGACGGCCAAATCACATATCGTGATACTACATGAAATAGTATCGAAATATTGGTAAAAATGAATATATATACGTAATATCACACTACATGAAAAACGTGAAAAAAGTCACTATTTTACCACATTTGAGGATTTTAACTTCAAATCATAGAGCGAGGTTTCGTATTCTTTAGATCCAAGAAAAGACATATGACAATGTTGTTTCCAATACAAATGATAAAAACCAATGTGTTTTCATTAGAATTAACTAAAATGTTCTTGATTTTTCGTTTATATTACCGATGGAAGATGTACACGTAAAACCGCTCCAATCTGGCTGAAACGTCGATATATGCAATAAAAACCGAACTTCTCCTCTTTTCAATATCTTACTCTGTATTTTAACCAGAAACAAATAGTTGATTGAAAATGAAGTATTTAAGGTTAATTTCTAATGAATTATGTGTTTGCATCATTTTTATCGTATATTTAATGAATTAATAACAATAAACTGAAAATTCACAAAAACGTGGAAAAACGGCAAAATATATCCTAATTCGACGATATTTTGTTTAAATCACATAAAGGAAAAGGGGATGATAAACGTCAAAATATTGCTAAATTCGATGATTTTAGTTCAAAACAAAATACAAGAAACTTGCTGAAAAATGCAAAATTTGCGAAATTCTGAGATATGACGGCCAAATCACATATCGTGAAAAAACATGAAGTAGTATCGAAATATTGGTAAAAACGAATATATTTACGTAAAATCACACTACATGAAAAACGTGAAAAAAGTCACTATTTTACCATATTTGAGGATTTTAACTTCAAATCATAGAGCGAGGTTTCGTATTATTTAGATCCAAGAAAAGACATATGACAATGTTGTTTCCAATACAAATGATAAAAACCAATGTGTTTTCATTAGAATTAACTACAATGTTCCTGATTTTTCGTTTATATTACCGATGGAAGATGTACACGTAAAACCCCTCTAATCCGGCTGAAACGTCGATATATGCAATAAAAACAGAACTCCCCTTTTCAATATCTTACTCTGTATTTTAACGAGAAACAAATAGTTGATTGAAAATGAAGTATTTAAGGTTAATTTCTAATCAAATATGTGTTTGCATCATTTTTATCATATATTTATTGAATTAATAACAGTAAACTGAAAATTCACAAAAACGTGGAAAAACGACAAAATATTGCCTAATTCGATGATATTTTGTTTAAATCACATAAAGGAAAATGGGATGATAAACGTCAAAATATTGCTAAATTCGATGATTTTTAGTACGAAACAAAATGCAAGAAAACTTGCTTAAAATGCAATATTATGCGAAATTCTAAGATATGACGGCCAAATCACATATCGTGATACTACATGAAATAGTATCGAAATATTGGTAAAAATGAATATATATACGTAATATCAAACAACATGAAAAACGTGAAAAAAGTCACTATTATACCAAATTTGGGGATTTTAATTTCGATTCATAAAGCGAGGTTTCGTATTATTTAGATCCAAGAAAAGACATATGACAATGTTGTTCCCGATACAAATGATAAAAATCAGTGTGTTTTCATTAGAATTAACTAAAATATTCCTGATTTTCCGTTTATATTACCGATGGAAGATGTACACGTAAAACCGCTCTATTCCGGCTGAAACGTCGATATATGCAATAAAAACCGAACTTCTTCCCTTTACAATATCTTACTCAGTATTTTAACGAGAAACAAATAGATGATTGAAAATGAAGTATTTAAGGTTACTATCTAATCAATTATGTGTTTGCATCATTTTTAACGTATATTTAATGAATTAATACCAACAAACTGAAAATTCACAAAAACGTGGAAAAACGGCAAAATATTGCCTAATTCGATGAAATTTTGTTTAAATCACATAAAGGAAAAGGGGGATGATAAACCTCAAAATATTGCTAAATTCGATGATTTTTAGTATAAAACAAAATGTAAGAAACTTGCCTAAAAAGGCAAAATTTGCGAAATTCTGAGATATGACGGCCAAATCACATATCGTGAAAAAACATGAAGTAGTATCGAAATATTGGTAAAAACGCATATATTTACGTAAAATCACACTACATGAAAAACGTGAAAAAAGTCACTATTTTACCACATTTGAGGATTTTAACTTCAAATCATAGAGCGAGGTTTCGTATTATTTAGATCCAAGAAAAGACATATGACAATGTTGTTTCCAATACAAATGATAAAAACCAATGTGTTTTCATTAGAATTAACTAAAATGTTCTTGATTTTTCGTTTATATTACCGATGGAAGATGTACACGTAAAACCGCTCCAATCTGGCTGAAACGTCGATATATGCAATAAAAACCGAACTTCTCCTCTTTTCAATATCTTACTCTGTATTTTAACCAGAAACAAATAGTTGATTGAAAATGAAGTATTTAAGGTTAATTTCTAATGAATTATGTGTTTTCATAATTTTTATCGTATATTTAATGAATTAATAACAATAAACTGAAAATTCACAAAAACGTGGAAAAACGGCAAAATATATCCTAATTCGACGATATTTTGTTTAAATCACATAAAGGAAAAGGGGATGATAAACGTCAAAATATTGCTAAATTCGATGATTTTAGTTCAAAACAAAATACAAGAAACTTGCTGAAAAATGCAAAATTTGCGAAATTCTGAGATATGACGGCCAAATCACATATCGTGAAAAAACATGAAGTAGTATCGAAATATTGTAAAAACGAATATATTTACGTAAAATCACACTACATGAAAAACGTGAAAAAAGTCACTATTTTACCATATTTGAGGATTTTAACTTCAAATCATAGAGCGAGGTTTCGTATTATTTAGATCAAAGAAAACACATATGACAATGTTGCTTCCAATACAAATGATAAAAACCAATGTGTTTTCATTAGAATTAACTAAAACTTTCCTGATTTTCCGTTTATATTACCGATGGAAGATGTACACATAAAACCGCTCTAATCCGGCTGAAACGTCGATATCTGCAATAAAAACAGAACTTCTCCCTTTTTCAATATCTTACTCTCTACTTTAATGAGAAACAAATAGTTGATTGAAAATGAAGTATTTAAGGTTAATTTCTAATCAAATATGTGTTTGCATCATTTTTATCATATATTTATTGAATTAATAACAGTAAACTGAAAATTCACAAAAACGTGGAAAAACGACAAAATATTGCCTAATTCGATGATATTTTGTTTAAATCACATAAAGGAAAATGGGATGATAAACGTCAAAATATTGCTAAATTCGAGGATTTTTAGTACGAAACAAAATGCAAGAAAACTTGCTTAAAATGCAATATTATGCGAAATTCTAAGATATGACGGCCAAATCACATATCGTGATACTACATGAAATAGTATCGAAATATTGGTAAAAATGAATATATATACGTAATATCAAACAACATGAAAAACGTGAAAAAAGTCACTATTATACCAAATTTGGGGATTTTAATTTCGATTCATAAAGCGAGGTTTCGTATTATTTAGATCCAAGAAAAGACATATGACAATGTTGTTCCCGATACAAATGATAAAAATCAGTGTGTTTTCATTAGAATTAACTAAAATATTCCTGATTTTCCGTTTATATTACCGATGGAAGATGTACACGTAAAACCGCTCTATTCCGGCTGAAACGTCGATATATGCAATAAAAACCGAACTTCTTCCCTTTACAATATCTTACTCAGTATTTTAACGAGAAACAAATAGATGATTGAAAATGAAGTATTTAAGGTTACTATCTAATCAATTATGTGTTTGCATCATTTTTAACGTATATTTAATGAATTAATACCAACAAACTGAAAATTGACAAAAACGTGGAAAAACGGCAAAATATTGCCTAATTCGATGAAATATTTTTTAAATCACATAAAGGAAAAGGGGGATGATAAACCTCAAAATATTGCTAAATTCGATGATTTTTAGTATAAAACAAAATGTAAGAAACTTGCCTAAAAAGGCAAAATTTGCGAAATTCTGAGATATGACGGCCAAATCACATATCGTGAAAAAACATGAAGTAGTATCGAAATATTGGTAAAAACGCATATATTTACGTAAAATCACACTACATGAAAAACGTGAAAAAAGTCACTATTTTACCACATTTGAGGATTTTAACTTCAAATCATAGAGCGAGGTTTCGTATTCTTTAGATCCAAGAAAAGACATATGACAATGTTGTTTCCAATACAAATGATAAAAACCAATGTGTTTTCATTAGAATTAACTAAAATGTTCTTGATTTTTCGTTTATATTACCGATGGAAGATGTACACGTAAAACCGCTCCAATCTGGCTGAAACGTCGATATATGCAATAAAAACCGAACTTCTCCTCTTTTCAATATCTTACTCTGTATTTTAACCAGAAACAAATAGTTGATTGAAAATGAAGTATTTAAGGTTAATTTCTAATGAATTATGTGTTTGCATCATTTTTATCGTATATTTAATGAATTAATAACAATAAACTGAAAATTCACAAAAACGTGGAAAAACGGCAAAATATATCCTAATTCGACGATATTTTGTTTAAATCACATAAAGGAAAAGGGGATGATAAACGTCAAAATATTGCTAAATTCGATGATTTTAGTTCAAAACAAAATACAAGAAACTTGCTGAAAAATGCAAAATTTGCGAAATTCTGAGATATGACGGCCAAATCACATATCGTGAAAAAACATGAAGTAGTATCGAAATATTGGTAAAAACGAATATATTTACGTAAAATCACACTACATGAAAAACGTGAAAAAAGTCACTATTTTACCATATTTGAGGATTTTAACTTCAAATCATAGAGCGAGGTTTCGTATTATTTAGATCCAAGAAAAGACATATGACAATGTTGTTTCCAATACAAATGATAAAAACCAATGTGTTTTCATTAGAATTAACTACAATGTTCCTGATTTTTCGTTTATATTACCGATGGAAGATGTACACGTAAAACCCCTCTAATCCGGCTGAAACGTCGATATATGCAATAAAAACAGAACTCCCCTTTTCAATATCTTACTCTGTATTTTAACGAGAAACAAATAGTTGATTGAAAATGAAGTATTTAAGGTTAATTTCTAATCAAATATGTGTTTGCATCATTTTTATCATATATTTATTGAATTAATAACAGTAAACTGAAAATTCACAAAAACGTGGAAAAACGACAAAATATTGCCTAATTCGATGATATTTTGTTTAAATCACATAAAGGAAAATGGGATGATAAACGTCAAAATATTGCTAAATTCGATGATTTTTAGTACGAAACAAAATGCAAGAAAACTTGCTTAAAATGCAATATTATGCGAAATTCTAAGATATGACGGCCAAATCACATATCGTGATACTACATGAAATAGTATCGAAATATTGGTAAAAATGAATATATATACGTAATATCACACTACATGAAAAACGTGAAAAAAGTCACTATTTTACCACATTTGAGGATTTTAACTTCAAATCATAGAGCGAGGTTTCGTATTCTTTAGATCCAAGAAAAGACATATGACAATGTTGTTTCCAATACAAATGATAAAAACCAATGTGTTTTCATTAGAATTAACTAAAATGTTCTTGATTTTTCGTTTATATTACCGATGGAAGATGTACACGTAAAACCGCTCCAATCTGGCTGAAACGTCGATATACGCAATAAAAACCGAACTTCTCCTCTTTTCAATATCTTACTCTGTATTTTAACCAGAAACAAATAGTTGATTGAAAATGAAGTATTTAAGGTTAATTTCTAATGAATTATGTGTTTGCATCATTTTTATCGTATATTTAATGAATTAATAACAATAAACTGAAAATTCACAAAAACGTGGAAAAACGGCAAAATATATCCTAATTCGACGATATTTTGTTTAAATCACATAAAGGAAAAGGGGATGATAAACGTCAAAATATTGCTAAATTCGATGATTTTAGTTCAAAACAAAATACAAGAAACTTGCTGAAAAATGCAAAATTTGCGAAATTCTGAGATATGACGGCCAAATCACATATCGTGAAAAAACATGAAGTAGTATCGAAATATTGGTAAAAACGAATATATTTACGTAAAATCACACTACATGAAAAACGTGAAAAAAGTCACTATTTTACCATATTTGAGGATTTTAACTTCAAATCATAGAGCGAGGTTTCGTATTATTTAGATCCAAGAAAAGACATATGACAATGTTGTTTCCAATACAAATGATAAAAACCAATGTGTTTTCATTAGAATTAACTACAATGTTCCTGATTTTTCGTTTATATTACCGATGGAAGATGTACACGTAAAACCCCTCTAATCCGGCTGAAACGTCGATATATGCAATAAAAACAGAACTCCCCTTTTCAATATCTTACTCTGTATTTTAACGAGAAACAAATAGTTGATTGAAAATGAAGTATTTAAGGTTAATTTCTAATCAAATATGTGTTTGCATCATTTTTATCATATATTTATTGAATTAATAACAGTAAACTGAAAATTCACAAAAACGTGGAAAAACGACAAAATATTGCCTAATTCGATGATATTTTGTTTAAATCACATAAAGGAAAATGGGATGATAAACGTCAAAATATTGCTAAATTCGATGATTTTTAGTACGAAACAAAATGCAAGAAAACTTGCTTAAAATGCAATATTATGCGAAATTCTAAGATATGACGGCCAAATCACATATCGTGATACTACATGAAATAGTATCGAAATATTGGTAAAAATGAATATATATACGTAATATCAAACAACATGAAAAACGTGAAAAAAGTCACTATTATACCAAATTTGGGGATTTTAATTTCGATTCATAAAGCGAGGTTTCGTATTATTTAGATCCAAGAAAAGACATATGACAATGTTGTTCCCGATACAAATGATAAAAATCAGTGTGTTTTCATTAGAATTAACTAAAATATTCCTGATTTTCCGTTTATATTACCGATGGAAGATGTACACGTAAAACCGCTCTATTCCGGCTGAAACGTCGATATATGCAATAAAAACCGAACTTCTTCCCTTTACAATATCTTACTCAGTATTTTAACGAGAAACAAATAGATGATTGAAAATGAAGTATTTAAGGTTACTATCTAATCAATTATGTGTTTGCATCATTTTTAACGTATATTTAATGAATTAATACCAACAAACTGAAAATTCACAAAAACGTGGAAAAACGGCAAAATATTGCCTAATTCGATGAAATTTTGTTTAAATCACATAAAGGAAAAGGGGGATGATAAACCTCAAAATATTGCTAAATTCGATGATTTTTAGTATAAAACAAAATGTAAGAAACTTGCCTAAAAAGGCAAAATTTGCGAAATTCTGAGATATGACGGCCAAATCACATATCGTGAAAAAACATGAAGTAGTATCGAAATATTGGTAAAAACGCATATATTTACGTAAAATCACACTACATGAAAAACGTGAAAAAAGTCACTATTTTACCACATTTGAGGATTTTAACTTCAAATCATAGAGCGAGGTTTCGTATTATTTAGATCCAAGAAAAGACATATGACAATGTTGTTTCCAATACAAATGATAAAAACCAATGTGTTTTCATTAGAATTAACTAAAATGTTCTTGATTTTTCGTTTATATTACCGATGGAAGATGTACACGTAAAACCGCTCCAATCTGGCTGAAACGTCGATATATGCAATAAAAACCGAACTTCTCCTCTTTTCAATATCTTACTCTGTATTTTAACCAGAAACAAATAGTTGATTGAAAATGAAGTATTTAAGGTTAATTTCTAATGAATTATGTGTTTTCATAATTTTTATCGTATATTTAATGAATTAATAACAATAAACTGAAAATTCACAAAAACGTGGAAAAACGGCAAAATATATCCTAATTCGACGATATTTTGTTTAAATCACATAAAGGAAAAGGGGATGATAAACGTCAAAATATTGCTAAATTCGATGATTTTAGTTCAAAACAAAATACAAGAAACTTGCTGAAAAATGCAAAATTTGCGAAATTCTGAGATATGACGGCCAAATCACATATCGTGAAAAAACATGAAGTAGTATCGAAATATTGTAAAAACGAATATATTTACGTAAAATCACACTACATGAAAAACGTGAAAAAAGTCACTATTTTACCATATTTGAGGATTTTAACTTCAAATCATAGAGCGAGGTTTCGTATTATTTAGATCAAAGAAAACACATATGACAATGTTGCTTCCAATACAAATGATAAAAACCAATGTGTTTTCATTAGAATTAACTAAAACTTTCCTGATTTTCCGTTTATATTACCGATGGAAGATGTACACATAAAACCGCTCTAATCCGGCTGAAACGTCGATATCTGCAATAAAAACAGAACTTCTCCCTTTTTCAATATCTTACTCTCTACTTTAATGAGAAACAAATAGTTGATTGAAAATGAAGTATTTAAGGTTAATTTCTAATCAATTATGTGTTTGCATCATTTTTATTTGTATATTTAATGAATTAATACCAATAAACTGAAAATTCACAAAAACGTGGAAAAACGGCAAAATATTGCCTAATTCGATGATATTTGTTTAAATCACATAAACGAAAAGGGGATGATAAACGTCAAAATATTGCTAAATACAATGATTTTTAGTACAAAACAAAATGCAAGAAACTTGCTTAAAAATGCATAATCTGCGAAATTCTGAGATATGACGGCCAAATCACATATCGTGAGAAAACATGAAGTAGTATCGAAATATTGGTAAAAACGAATATATTTACGTAAAATCACACTACATGAAAAACGTGAAAAAAGTCGCTATTTTACCATATTTGAGAATTTTAACTTCAAATCATAGAGCGAGTTTCGTATTAAGAAGATCCAAGAAAAGACATATGACAATGTTGTTTCCAATACAAATGATAAAAATCAATGCATTTTCAATAGAATTAACTAAAATGTTCCTGATTTTCCGTTCATATTACCGATGGAAGATGTACACGTAAAACCGCTCTAATCCGGCTGAAACGTCGATATATGCAATAAAAACAGAACTTCTCCCTTTTTCAATTTCTTACTCTATACTCTAACGAGAAACAAATAGTTGATTGAAAATGAAGTATTTAAGGTTAATTTCTAATCAATTATGGGTTTGCATCATTTTTATCGTATATTTAATGAATTAATACCAATAAACTGAAAATTCACAAAAACGTGGAAAAACGGCAAAATATTGCCTAATTCGATGATATTTTATTTAAATCACATAAAGAAAAAGGGGATGATAAACCTCAAAATATTGCTAAATTCGATGATTTTTAGTACGAAACAAAATGCAAGAAAACTTGCTTAAATTGCAATATTTTGCGAAATTCTGAGATATGAAGGCCAAATCACATATCGTGATACTACATGAAATAGTATCGAAATACTGGTAAAAATGAATATATATACGTAATATCAAACTAAATGTAAAACGTGAAAAAAGTCACTATTATACCATATTTGAGGATTTTAACTTCGAATCATAAAGCGAGGTTTCGTATTATTTAGATCCAAGAAAAGACATATGACAATGTTGTTTCCAATACAAATGATAAAAACCAATGTGTTTTCATTAGAATTAACTAAAATGTTCCTGATTTTCCGTTAATATTAACGATAGAAGATGTACACGTAAAACCGCTTTAATCCGGCTGAAACGTCGATATCTGCAATAAAAACAGAACTTCTCCCCTTTTCAATATCTCACTCAGTATTTTAACGAAAAATAAATAGATGATTGAAAATTAAGTATATAAGGTTACTATCTGATCAATTATGTGTTTGCATCATTTTTATCGAATATTTAATGAATTAATACCAATAAACTAAAAATTCACAAAAACGTGGAAAAACGGCAAAATATTGCCTAATTCGATGATATTTGTTTAAATTACATAAAGGAAAAGGGGATGATAAACGTCAAAATATTGCTAAATTCGATGATTTTTAGTACAAAACAAAATGCAAGAAACTTGCTTAAAAATGCAAAATCGGCGAAATTCTCAGATATGACGGCCAAATCACATATCGTGAGAAAATATGAAGTAGTATCGAAATATTGGTACAAACGAATATATTTACGTAAAATCACACTACATGAAAAACGGGAAAAAAATCGCTATTTTACCATATTTGAGGATTTTAACTTCAAATCATAGAGCGAGGTTTCGTATTATTTAGATCCAAGAAAAGACATATGACAATGTTGTTTCCATTACAAATGATAAAAACCAATGTGTTTTCATTAGAAATAACTACAATGTTCCTGATTTTTCGTTTATATTACCGATGGAAGATGTACACGTAAAACCGCTCTAATCCGGCTGAAACGTCGATATATGCAATAAAAACAGTACTTCTCCCCTTTTCAATATCTTACTCTGTATTTTAACGAGAAACAAATAGTTGATTGAAAATGAAGTATTTAAGGTTAATTTCTAATCAGTTATGTGTTTGCATCATTTTTATCGTATATATATTGAATTAATAACAATAAACTGAAAATTCACAAAAACGTGGAAAAACGGCAAAATATTGCCTAATTCGAAGATATTTTGTATAAATCACATAAAGGAAAAGGGGATGATAAACGTCAAAATATTGCTAAATTCGATGATTTTTAGTTCAAAACAAAATGCAAGAAACTTGCTTAAAAATGCAAAATTTCGAAATTCTGAGATATAACGGCCAAATCACATATCGTGAAAAAACATGAAGTAGTATCGAAATATTGGTAAAAACGAATATATTTACGTAAAATCACACTACATGAAAAACGTGAAAAAAGTCACTATTTTACCATATTTGAGGATTTTAACTTCAAATCATAGAGCGAGGTTTCGTATTATTTAGATCCAAGAAAAGACATATGACAATGTTGTTTCCAATACAAATGATAAAAACCAATGTGTTTTCATTAGAATTAACTACAATGTTCCTGATTTTTCGTTTATATTAACGATGGAAGATGTACACGTAAAACCCCTCTAATCCGGCTGAAACGTCGATATATGCAATAAAAACAGAACTCCCCTTTTCAATATCTTACTCTGTATTTTAACGAGAAACAAATAGTTGATTGAAAATGAAGTATTTAAGGTTAATTTCTAATCAAATATGTGTTTGCATCATTTTTATCATATATTTATTGAATTAATAACAGTAAACTGAAAATTCACAAAAACGTGGAAAAACGACAAAATATTGCCTAATTCGATGATATTTTGTTTAAATCACATAAAGGAAAAGGGGGATGATAAACCTCAAAATATTGCTAAATTCGATGATTTTTAGTATAAAACAAAATGTAAGAAACTTGCCTAAAAAGGCAAAATTTGCGAAATTCTGAGATATGACGGCCAAATCACATATCGTGAAAAAACATGAAGTAGTATCGAAATATTGGTAAAAACGCATATATTTACGTAAAATCACACTACATGAAAAACGTGAAAAAAGTCACTATTTTACCACATTTGAGGATTTTAACTTCAAATCATAGAGCGAGGTTTCGTATTATTTAGATCCAAGAAAAGACATATGACAATGTTGTTTCAAATACAAATGATAAAAACCAATGTGTTTTCATTAGAATTAACTAAAATGTTCTTGATTTTTCGTTTATATTACCGATGGAAGATGTACACGTAAAACCGCTCCAATCTGGCTGAAACGTCGATATATGCAATAAAAACCGAACTTCTGCTCTTTTCAATATCTTACTCTGTATTTTAACCAGAAACAAATAGTTGATTGAAAATGAAGTATTTAAGGTTAATTTCTAATGAATTATGTGTTTGCATCATTTTTATCGTATATTTAATGAATTAATAACAATAAACTGAAAATTCACAAAAACGTGGAAAAACGGCAAAATATATCCTAATTCGACGATATTTTGTTTAAATCACATAAAGGAAAAGGGGATGATAAACGTCAAAATATTGCTAAATTCGATGATTTTAGTTCAAAACAAAATACAAGAAACTTGCTGAAAAATGCAAAATTTGCGAAATTCTGAGATATGACGGCCAAATCACATATCGTGAAAAAACATGAAGTAGTATCGAAATATTGGTAAAAACGAATATATTTACGTAAAATCACACTACATGAAAAACGTGAAAAAAGTCACTATTTTACCATATTTGAGGATTTTAACTTCAAATCATAGAGCGAGGTTTCGTATTATTTAGATCAAAGAAAACACATATGACAATGTTGCTTCCAATACAAATGATAAAAACCAATGTGTTTTCATTAGAATTAACTAAAACTTTCCTGATTTTCCGTTTATATTACCGATGGAAGATATACACATAAAACCGCTCTAATCCGGCTGAAACGTCGATATCTGCAATAAAAACAGAACTTCTCCCTTTTTCAATATCTTACTCTCTACTTTAATGAGAAACAAATAGTTGATTGAAAATGAAGTATTTAAGGTTAATTTCTAATCAATTATGTGTTTGCATCATTTTTATTTGTATATTTAATGAATTAATACCAATAAACTGAAAATTCACAAAAACGTGGAAAAACGGCAAAATATTGCCTAATTCGATGATATTTGTTTAAATCACATAAACGAAAAGGGGATGATAAACGTCAAAATATTGCTAAATACAATGATTTTTAGTACAAAACAAAATGCAAGAAACTTGCTTAAAAATGCATAATCTGCGAAATTCTGAGATATGACGGCCAAATCACATATCGTGAGAAAACATGAAGTAGTATCGAAATATTGGTAAAAACGAATATATTTACGTAAAATCACACTACATGAAAAACGTGAAAAAAGTCGCTATTTTACCATATTTGAGAATTTTAACTTCAAATCATAGAGCGAGTTTCGTATTAAGAAGATCCAAGAAAAGACATATGACAATGTTGTTTCCAATACAAATGATAAAAATCAATGCATTTTCAATAGAATTAACTAAAATGTTCCTGATTTTCCGTTCATATTACCGATGGAAGATGTACACGTAAAACCGCTCTAATCCGGCTGAAACGTCGATATATGCAATAAAAACAGAACTTCTCCCTTTTTCAATTTCTTACTCTATACTCTAACGAGAAACAAATAGTTGATTGAAAATGAAGTATTTAAGGTTAATTTCTAATCAATTATGGGTTTGCATCATTTTTATCGTATATTTAATGAATTAATACCAATAAACTGAAAATTCACAAAAACGTGGAAAAACGGCAAAATATTGCCTAATTCGATGATATTTTATTTAAATCACATAAAGAAAAAGGGGATGATAAACCTCAAAATATTGCTAAATTCGATGATTTTTAGTACGAAACAAAATGCAAGAAAACTTGCTTAAATTGCAATATTTTGCGAAATTCTGAGATATGAAGGCCAAATCACGTATCGTGATACTACATGAAATAGTATCGAAATACTGGTAAAAATGAATATATATACGTAATATCAAACTAAATGTAAAACGTGAAAAAAGTCACTATTATACCATATTTGAGGATTTTAACTTCGAATCATAAAGCGAGGTTTCGTATTATTTAGATCCAAGAAAAGACATATGACAATGTTGTTTCCAATACAAATGATAAAAACCAATGTGTTTTCATTAGAATTAACTAAAATGTTCCTGATTTTCCGTTAATATTACCGATAGAAGATGTACACGTAAAACCGCTTTAATCCGGCTGAAACGTCGATATCTGCAATAAAAACAGAACTTCCCCCCTTTTCAATATCTCACTCAGTATTTTAACGAAAAATAAATAGATGATTGAAAATTAAGTATATAAGGTTACTATCTGATCAATTATGTGTTTGCATCATTTTTATCGAATATTTAATGAATTAATACCAATAAACTAAAAATTCACAAAAACGTGGAAAAACGGCAAAATATTGCCTAATTCGATGATATTTGTTTAAATCACATAAAGGAAAAGGGGATGATAAACGTCAAAATATTGCTAAATTCGATGATTTTTAGTACAAAACAAAATGCAAGAAACTTGCTTAAAAATGCAAAATCGGCGAAATTCTCAGATATGACGGCCAAATCACATATCGTGAGAAAATATGAAGTAGTATCGAAATATTGGTACAAACGAATATATTTACGTAAAATCACACTACATGAAAAACGGGAAAAAAATCGCTATTTTACCATATATGAGGATTTTAACTTCAAATCATAGAGCGAGGTTTCGTATTAAGAAGATCCAAGAAAAGACATATGACAATGTTGTTTCCAATATAAATGATAAAAATCAATCGGTTTTCATTAGAATTAACTAAAATGTTTCTGATTTTCCGTTTATATTACCGATGGAAGATGTGCACGTAAAACCGCTCTAATCCGCCTGAAACGTCGATATCTGCAATAAAAACTGAACTTCTCCCTTTTTCAATATCTTACTCTGTACTTTAACGAAAAACAAATAGTTGATTGAAAATGAAGTATTTAAGGTTAATTTCTAATCAATTATGTGTTTGCATCATTTTTATCGTATATTTAATGAATTAATAACAATAAACTGAAAATTAACAAAAATGTGGAAAAACGGCAAAATACTGCCTAATTCTATGATATTTGTTTAAATCACATAAAGGAAAAGGGGATGATAAACGTCAAAATATTGCTAAATTCAATGATTTTTAGTACGAAACAAAATGCAAGAAAACTTGCTTAAAATGCAATATTGTGCGAAATTCTGAGAATTGAAGGCTAAATCACATATCGTGATACTACATGAAATAGTATCGAAATACTGGTAAAAATGAATATATAAACGTAATATCAAACTACATGAGAAACGTGAAAAAAGTCACTATTATACCAAATTTGAGGATTTTAACTTAGAATCATAAAGCGAGGTTTCGTATTATTTAGATCCAAGAAAAGACATATGACATTGTTGTTTCCAATACAAATGATAAAAACCAATGTGTTTTCATTAGAATTAACTAAAATGTTCCTGATTTTCCGTTTATATTACCGATGGAAGATGTACACATAAAACCGCTCTAATCCGGCTGAAACGTCGGTATGTGCAATAAAAACAGAACTTCTCCCTTTTTCAATATCTTACTCAGTATTTTAACGAGTAACAAATAGTTGATTGAAAATGAAGTATTTAAGGTTACTATCTAATCAATTATGTGTTTGCATCATTTTTATCGTATATTTAATGAATTAATACCAATAAACTAAAAATTCACAAAAACGTGGAAAAACGGCAAAATATTGCCTAATTCTATGATATTTGTTTAAATCACATAAAGGAAAAGGGGATGATAAACGTCAAAATATTGCTAAATTAGATAATTTTTAGTACAAAACAAAATGCAAGACACTTGCTTAAAAATGCATAATCTGCGAAATTCTGAGATATGACGGCCAAACCACATATCGTGAGAAAACATGAAGTAGTATCGAAATATTGGTAAAACGAATATATTTACGTAAAATCACACTACATAAAAAACGTGAAAAAAGTCGCTATTTTACCATATTTGAGGATTTTAACTTCAAATCATAGAGCGAGGTTTCGTATTAAGAAGATCCAAGAAAAGACATATGACAATGTTGTTTCCAATACAAATGATAAAAATCAATAAAAATCATTAGAATTAACTAAAATGTTCCTGATTTTCCGTTTATATTACCGATGGAAGATGTACACGTAAAACCGCTCTAATCCGGCTGAAACGTCGATATCTGCAATAAAAAACAGAACTTCTCCCTTTTTCAATATCTTACTCTGTACTTTAACGAGAAACAAATAGTTGATTGAAATGAAGTATTTAAGGTTAATTTCTAATCAATTATGTGTTTTCATCATTTTTATCGTATATTTAATGAATTAATACCAATAAACTGAAAATTCACAAAAACGTGGAAAAACGGCAAAATATTGCCTAATTCGATGATATTTTGTTTAAATCACATAAAGAAAAAGGGGATGATAAACCTCAAAATATTGCTAAATTCGATGATTTTTAGTACGAAACAAAATGCAAGAAAACTTGCTTAAATTGCAATATTATGCGAAATTCTGAGATATGAAGGCCAAATCACATATCGTGATACTACATGAAATAGTATCGAAATACTGGTAAAAATGAATATATATACGTAATATCAAACTAAATGAAAATTGTGAAAAAAGTCACTATTATACCATATTTGAGGATTTTAACTTCGAATCATAAAGCGAGGTTTCGTATTAAGAAGATCCAAGAAAAGACATATGACAATGTTGTTTCCAATACAAATGATAAAAACCAATGTGTTTTCATTAGAATTAACTAAAATGTTCCTGATTTTCCGTTTATATTACCGATGGAAGATGTACACGTAAAACCGCTTTGATCCGGCTGAGACGTCGATATCTGCAATAAAAACCGAACTTCTCCCCTTTTCAATATCTCACTCAGTATTTTAACGAGAATTAAATAGATGATAGAAAATTAAGTATATAAGGTTACTATCTAATCAATTATGTGTTTGCATCATTTTTATCGTATATTTAATGAATTAATACCAATAAACTAAAAATTCACAAAAACGTGGAAAAACGGCAAAATATTGACTAATTCGATGATATTTTGTTTAAATCACATAAAGGAAAAGGGGACGATAAACGTCAAAATATTGCTAAATTCGATGATTTTTAGTACGAAACAAAATGCAAGAAACTTGCTTAAAAATGCAAAATCGGAGAAATTCTCAGATATGACGGCCAAATCACATATCGTGATACTACATGAAATAGTATCGAAATACTGGTAAAAATGAATATATATACGTAATATCAAACTACATGAAAAACGTGAAAAAAGTCACTATTATACCAAATTTGAGGATTTTAACTTAGAATCATAAAGCGAGGTTTCGTATTATTTAGATCCAAGAAAAGACATATGACATTGTTGTTTCCAATACAAATGATAAAAACCAATGTGTTTTCATTAGAATTAACTAAAATGTTCCTGATTTTCCGTTTATATTACCGATGGAAGATGTACACATAAAACCGCTCTAATCCGGCTGAAACGTCGGTATGTGCAATAAAAACAGAACTTCTCCCTTTTTCAATATCTTACTCAGTATTTTAACGAGTAACAAATAGTTGATTGAAAATGAAGTATTTAAGGTTACTATCTAATCAATTATGTGTTTGCATCATTTTTATCGTATATTTAATGAATTAATACCAATAAACTAAAAATTCACAAAAACGTGGAAAAACGGCAAAATATTGCCTAATTCTATGATATTTGTTTAAATCACATAAAGGAAAAGGGGATGATAAACGTCAAAATATTGCTAAATTAGATAATTTTTAGTACAAAACAAAATGCAAGACACTTGCTTAAAAATGCATAATCTGCGAAATTCTGAGATATGACGGCCAAACCACATATCGTGAGAAAACATGAAGTAGTATCGAAATATTGGTAAAACGAATATATTTACGTAAAATCACACTACATAAAAAACGTGAAAAAAGTCGCTATTTTACCATATTTGAGGATTTTAACTTCAAATCATAGAGCGAGGTTTCGTATTAAGAAGATCCAAGAAAAGACATATGACAATGTTGTTTCCAATACAAATGATAAAAATCAATAAAAATCATTAGAATTAACTAAAATGTTCCTGATTTTCCGTTTATATTACCGATGGAAGATGTACACGTAAAACCGCTCTAATCCGGCTGAAACGTCGATATCTGCAATAAAAAACAGAACTTCTCCCTTTTTCAATATCTTACTCTGTACTTTAACGAGAAACAAATAGTTGATTGAAATGAAGTATTTAAGGTTAATTTCTAATCAATTATGTGTTTTCATCATTTTTATCGTATATTTAATGAATTAATACCAATAAACTGAAAATTCACAAAAACGTGGAAAAACGGCAAAATATTGCCTAATTCGATGATATTTTGTTTAAATCACATAAAGAAAAAGGGGATGATAAACCTCAAAATATTGCTAAATTCGATGATTTTTAGTACGAAACAAAATGCAAGAAAACTTGCTTAAATTGCAATATTATGCGAAATTCTGAGATATGAAGGCCAAATCACATATCGTGATACTACATGAAATAGTATCGAAATACTGGTAAAAATGAATATATATACGTAATATCAAACTAAATGAAAATTGTGAAAAAAGTCACTATTATACCATATTTGAGGATTTTAACTTCGAATCATAAAGCGAGGTTTCGTATTAAGAAGATCCAAGAAAAGACATATGACAATGTTGTTTCCAATACAAATGATAAAAACCAATGTGTTTTCATTAGAATTAACTAAAATGTTCCTGATTTTCCGTTTATATTACCGATGGAAGATGTACACGTAAAACCGCTTTGATCCGGCTGAGACGTCGATATCTGCAATAAAAACCGAACTTCTCCCCTTTTCAATATCTCACTCAGTATTTTAACGAGAATTAAATAGATGATAGAAAATTAAGTATATAAGGTTACTATCTAATCAATTATGTGTTTGCATCATTTTTATCGTATATTTAATGAATTAATACCAATAAACTAAAAATTCACAAAAACGTGGAAAAACGGCAAAATATTGACTAATTCGATGATATTTTGTTTAAATCACATAAAGGAAAAGGGGACGATAAACGTCAAAATATTGCTAAATTCGATGATTTTTAGTACGAAACAAAATGCAAGAAACTTGCTTAAAAATGCAAAATCGGAGAAATTCTCAGATATGACGGCCAAATCACATATCGTGATACTACATGAAATAGTATCGAAATACTGGTAAAAATGAATATATATATACGTAATATCAAACTACATGAAAAACGTGAAAAAAGTCACTATTATACCAATTTTGAGGATTTTAACTTCGAATCATAAAGCGAGGTTTCGTATTATTTAGATCCAAGAAAAGACATATGACATTGTTATTTCCAATACAAATGATAAAAACTAATGTGTTTTCATTAGAATTAACTAAAATGTTCCTGATTTTCCGTTTATATCACCGATGGAAGATGTACACGTAAAACCGCTCTAATCCGGCTGAAACGTCGATATCTGCAATAAAAAACAGAACTTCTCCCTTTTTCAATATCTTACTCAGTATTTTAACGAGTAACAAATAGTTGATTGAAAATGAAGTATTTAAGGATACTATCTAATCAATTATGTGTTTGCATCATTTTTATCGTATATTTAATGAATTAATACCAATAAACTAAAAATTCACAAAAAACGTGGAAAAAACGGCAAAATATTGCCTAATTCTGATATTTGTTTAAATCTCATAAAGGAAAAGGGGATGATAAACGTCAAAATATTGCTAAATTAGATAATTTTTAGTACAAAACAAAATGCAAGAAACTTGCTTAAAAATGCATAATCTGCGAAATTCTGAGATATGACGGCCAAATCACATATTGTGAGAAAACATGAAGTAGTATCGAAATATTGGTAAAAACGAATATATTTACGTAAAATCACACTACATGAAAAACGGGAAAAAAGTCGCTATTTTACCATATTTGAGGATTTTAACTTCAAATCATAGAGCGAGGTTTCGTATTAAGAAGATCCAAGAAAAGACATATGACAATGTTGTTTTCAATACAAAGATAAAAATCAATAAAAATCATTAGAATTAACTAAAATGTTCCTGATTTTCCGTTTATATTACCGATGGAAGATGTACACGTAAAACTGCTCTAATCCGGCTGAAACGTTGATATCTGCAATAAAAACCGAACTTCTCCCCTTTTCAATATCTCACATAGTATTTTAACGAGAAATAAATAGATGATTGAAAATTAAGTATTTCAGGTTACTATCTAATCAATTATGTGTTTTCATCATTTTTAACGTATATTTAATGAATTAGTACCAATAAACTAAAAATTCACAAAAACGTGGAAAAACGGCAAAATATTGCTTTATTCGATGATATTTGTTTAAATCACATAAAAGGAAAAGGGGATGATAAACGTCAAAATATTGCTAAATTCGATGATTTTTAGTACAAAACAAAATGCAAGAAACTTGCTTAAAAATGCAAAATCTGTGAAATTCTCAGATTTGACGGCCAAATCACATATCGTGAGAAAATATGAAGTAGTATCGAAATATTGGTAAAAACGAATATATTTACGTAAAATCACACTACATGAAAAACGTGAAAAAAAATCGCTATTTTAAAATATTTGAGGATTTTAATTTCAAATCATAGAGCGAGGTTTCGTATAAAGAAGATCCAAGAAAAGATATATGACAATGTTGTTTCCAATACAAATGATAAAAATCAATGTGTTTTCATTAGAATTAACTAAAATGTTCCTGATTTTCCGTTTATATTACCGATGGAAGATGTGCACGTAAAACCGCTCTAATCCGCCTGAAACGTCGATATCTGCAATAAAAACAGAACTTCTCCCTTTTTCAATATCTTACTCTGTACTTTAACGAAAAACAAATAGTTGATTGAAAATGAAGTATTTAAGGTTAATTTCTAATCAATTATGTGTTTGCATCATTTTTATCGTATATTTAATGAATTAATAACAATAAACTGAAAATTAACAAAAACGTGGAAAAACGGCAAAATATTGACTAATTCGATGATATTTTGTTTAAATCACATAAAGGAAAAGGGGATGATAAACGTCAAAATATTGCTAAATTCGATGATTTTTAGTACGAAACAAAATGCAAGAAAACTTGCTTAAAATGCAATATTGTGCGAAATTCTGAGAATTGAAGGCTAAATCACATATCGTGATACTACATGAAATAGTATCGAAATACTGGTAAAAAGGAATATATATACGTAATATCAAACTACATGAAAAACGTGAAAAAAGTCACTATTATACCAAATTTGAGGATTTTAACTTCGAATCATAAAGCGAGGTTTCGTATTATTTAGATCCAAGAAAAGACATATGACAATGTTGTTTCCAATACAAATGATAAAAACCAATGTGTTTTCATTAGAATTATCTAAAATGTTCCTGATTTTCCGTTTATATTACCGATGGAAGATGTGCACGTAAAACCGCTCTAATCCGGCTGAAACGTCGATATCTGCAATAAAAACAGAACTTCTCCCTTTTTCAATATCTTACTCAGTATTTTAACGAGTAACAAATAGTTGATTGAAAATGAAGTATTTAAGGTTACTATCTAATCAATTATGTGTTTGCATCATTTTTATCGTATATCTAATGAATTAATACCAATAAACTAAAAATTCACAAAAACGTGGAAAAACGGCAAAATATTGCCTAATTCTATGATATTTGTTTAAATCACATAAAGGAAAAGGGGATGATAAACGTCAAAATATTGCTAAATTAGATCATTTTTAGTACAAAACAAAATGCAAGAAACTTGCTTAAAAATGCATAATCTGCGAAATTCTGAGATATGACGGCCAAATCACATATCATGAGAAAACATGAAGTAGTATCGAAATATTGGTAAAAACGAATATATTTACGTAAAATCACACTACATGAAAAACGTGAAAAAAGTCGCTATTTTACCATATTTGAGGATTTTAACTTCAAATCATAGAGCGAGGTTTCGTATTAAGAAGATCCAAGAAAAGACATATGACAATGTTGTTTCCAATACAAATGATAAAAATCAATGGGTTTTCATTAGAATTAACTAAAATTTTCCTGATTTTCCGTTTATATTACCGATGGAAGATGTACACGTAAAACCGCTCTAATCCGGCTGAAACGTCGATATCTGCAATAAAAAACAGAACTTCTCCCTTTTTCAATATCTTACTCTGTACTTTAACGAGAAACAAATAGTTGATTGAAATGAAGTATTTAAGGTTAATTTCTAATCAATTATGTGTTTGCATCATTTTTATCGTATATTTAATGAATTAATACCAATTAACTGAAAATTCACAAAAACGTGGAAAAACGGCAAAATATTAACTGATTCGATGATATTTTGTTTAAATCACATAAAGGAAAAGGGCATGATAAACGTCAAAATATTGCTAAATTCGATGATTTTTAGTACGAAACAAAATGCAAGAAAACTTGCTTAAAATGCAATATTGTGCGAAATTCTGAGAATTGAAGGCTAAATCACATATCGTGATACTACATGAAATAGTATCGAAATACTGGTAGAAATGAATATATATACGTAATATCAAACTACATGAAAAACGTGAAAAAAGTCACTATTATACCAAATTTGAGGATTTTAACTTCGAATCATAAAGCGAGGTTTCGTATTATTTAGATCCAAGAAAAGACATATGACATTGTTGTTTCCAATACAAATGATAAAAACCAATGTGTTTTCATTAGAATTAACTAAAATGTTCCTGATTTTCCGTTTATATCACCGATGGAAGATGTACACGTAAAACCGCTCTAATCCGGCTGAAACGTCGATATCTGTAATAAAAACCGAACTTCTCCCCTTTTCAATATCTCACTCAGTATTTTAACGAGAAATAAATAGATGATTGAAAATTAAGTATATAAGGTTACTATCTAATCAATTATGTGTTTGCATCATTTTTATCATATATTTAATGAATTAATACCAATAAACTGAAAATTCACAAAAACGTGGAAAAACGGCAAAATATTGACTAATTCGATGATATTTTGTTTAAATCACATAAAGGAAAAGGGGATGATAAACGTCAAAATATTGCTAAATTCGATGATTTTTAGTACGAAACAAAATGCAAGAAACTTGCTTAAAAATGCAAAATCGGAGAAATTCTCAGATATGACGGCCAAATCACATATCGTGATACTACATGAAATAGTATCGAAATACTGGTAAAAATGAATATATATACGTAATATCAAACTACATGAAAAACGTGAAAAAAGTCACTATTATACCAAATTTGAGGATTTTAACTTAGAATCATAAAGCGAGGTTTCGTATTATTTAGATCCAAGAAAAGACATATGACATTGTTGTTTCCAATACAAATGATAAAAACCAATGTGTTTTCATTAGAATTAACTAAAATGTTCCTGATTTTCCGTTTATATTACCGATGGAAGATGTACACGTAAAACTGCTCTAATCCGGCTGAAACGTCGATATCTGCAATAAAAACCGAACTTCTCCCCTTTTGAATATCTCACTCAGTATTTTAACGAGAAATAAATAGATGATTGAAAATTAAGTATTTAAGGTTACTATCTAATCAATTATGTGTTTGCATCATTTTTATCGTATATTTAATGAATTAATACCAATAAACTAAAAATTCACAAAAACGTGGAAAAACGGCAAAATATTGCCTAATTCTATGATATTTGTTTAAATCACATAAAGGAAAAGGGGATGATAAACGTCAAAATATTGCTAAATTCGATGATTTTTAGTACGAAACAAAATGCAAGAAAACTTGCTTAAAATGCAATATTATGCGAAATTCTGAGATTTGAAGGCCAAATCACATATCGTGATACTACATGAAATAGTATCGAAATACTGGTAAAAATGAATATATATACGTAATATCAAACTAAATGAAAAACGTGAAAAAAGTCACTATTATACCAAATTTGAGGATTTTAACTTCGAATCATAAAGCGAGGTTTCGAATTATTTAGATCCAAGAAAAGACATATGACAATGTTGTTTCCAATACAAATGATAAAAACCAATGTGTTTTCATTAGAATTAACTAAAATGTTCCTGATTTTCCGTTTATATTACCGATGGAAGATGTACATGTAAAACTGCTCTAATCCGGTTGAAACGTCGATATCTGCAATAAAATCCGAACTTCTCCCCTTTTCAATATCTCACTCAGTATTTTAACGAGAAATAAATAGATGATTGTAAATTAAGTATTTAAGGTTACTATCTAATCAATTATGTGTTTGCATCATTTTTATCGTATATTTAATTAATTAATACCAATAAACTAAAAATTCACAAAAACGTGGAAAAACGGCAAAATATTGCCTAATTCGATGATATTTGTGTATATCACATAAAGGAAAAGGGGATGATAAACGTCAAAATATTGCTAAATTCGATGATTTTTTTGTACAAAACAAAATGCAAGAAACTTGCTTAAAAATGCAAAATCTGCGAAATTCTCAGATATGACGGCCAAATCACATATCGTGAGAAAATATGAAGTAGTATCGAAATATTGGTAAAATCGAATATATTTACGTAAAATCACACTACATGAAAAACGTGAAAAAAATCGCTATTTTAAAATATTTGAGGATTTTAATTTCAAATCATAGAGCGAGGTTTCGTATTAAGAAGATCCAAGAAAAGATATATGACAATGTTGTTTCCAATACAAATGATAAAAATCAATGGGTTTTCATTAGAATTAACTAAAATGATCCTGATTTTCCGTTTATATTACCGATGGAAGATGTGCACGTCAAACCGCTCTAATCCGCCTGAAACGTCGATATCTGCAATAAAAACAGAACTTCTCCCTTTTTCAATATCTTACTCTGTACTTTAACGAAAAACAAATAGTTGATTGAAAATGAAGTATTTAAGGTTAATTTCTAATCAATTATGTGTTTGCATCATTTTTATCGTATATTTAATGAATTAATAACAATAAACTGAAAATTAACAAAAACGTGGAAAAACGGCAAAATATTGACTAATTCGATGATATGTTGTTTAAATCACATAAAGGAAAAGGGAATGATAAACGTCAAAATATTGCTAAATTCGATGATTTTTAGTACAAAACAAAATGCAAGAAACTTGCTTAAAAATGCAAAATCTGCGAAATTCTGAGATATGACGGCCAAATCACATATCGTGAGAAAACATGAAGTAGTATCGAAATATTGGGTAAAAACGAATATATTTCCATAAAATCACACTACATGTAAAACGTGAAAAAAGTAAATATTTTACCATACTTGAGAATTTTAACTTCAAATCATAGAGCGAGGTTTCGTATCTAGAAGATCCAAGAAAAGACATATGACAATGTTGTTTCCAATACAAATGATAAAAATCAGTGCTATTTCATTAGAATTAACTAAAATGTTCCTGATTTTCCGTTTATATTACCGATGGAAGATGTACACGGAAAACCGCTCTAATCCGGCTGAAACGTCGATATATGCAATAAAAACAGAACTTCTCCCCTTTTCAATATCTTACTCTGTATTTTATTGAGAAACAAATAGTTGATTGAAAATGAAGTATTTAAGGTTAATTTCTAATCAATTATGTGTTTGCATCATTTTTATCGTACATTTAATGAATTAATAACAATAAACTGAAAATTCACAAAAACGTGGAAAAACGGCAAAATATTGCCTAATTCAATGATATTTTGTTTAAATCACATAAAGGAAAAGGGGATGATAAACGTCAAAATATTGTAAATTCGATGATTTTTAGTACAAAACAAAATGCAAGAAAACTTGCTTAAAATGCAATATTATGCGAAATTCTGAGATTTGAAGGCCAAATCACATATCGTGATACTGCATGAAAGAGTATCGTAGTATTGGTAAAAATGAATATATTTACGTAATATTCATGTTTTGAATATTAAACTACATGAAAAACGTGAAAAAAGTCACGATTATACCAAATTTGAGGATTTTAACTTCGAATTATAAAACAAGGTTTCGTATTGTTTAGATCCAAGAAAAGAAAACATGAAAAACGTGAAAAAAGTCACGATTATACCAAATTTGAGGATTTTAACTTCGAATTATAAAGCAAGGTTTCGTATTGTTTAGATCCAAGAAAAGACATATGACAATGTTGTTTCCAATACAAATGATAAAAACCAATGTGTTTTCATTAGAATTAACTAAAATGTTCCTGATTTTCCGTTTTTATTACCGATGGAAGATGTACACGTAAAACCGCTCTATTCCGGCTGAAACGTCGATATATGCAATACAAACCAAACTTCTCCCCTTTTCAATATCTTTCTCAGAATTTTAACGAGAAACAAATAGATGATTGAAAATGAAGTATTTAAGGTTATTATCTAATCAATTATGTGTTTGCATCATTTTTATCATATATTTAATGAATTAATACCAATGAACTGAAAATTCACAAAACGTGGAAAAACGGCAAAATATTGCCTAATTCGATGATATTTTGCTTAAATCACATAAAGGAAAAGGGGATGATAAACGTCAAAATATTGCTAAATTCGATGAATTTTAATACAAAACAAAATGCATTTGGGTTATAAACAAGGGTTATAAACCCTTGTTGCAGTTTTCAAAATATCCCAAACATCCCAAATTAGACGCTTGAGCCATATTTTGCAACCAAATTCTGGCTCTCGGCACTTATTCGCAGTGTGAAATTACGACTTTTTATACCGAAAATATGCCAATTACTGAAAGCGGCGATGGATCACATTTTGCCCAAACCCTCCCTACAGTTTTCAAAATATCCCAAACATCCCAAGTTCGACCCTCAAGCCATATTTTGGATACAAATTCTGGCTCTCTTCACGTATGCGCAGTTTGAAATTACGACTTTTTATACCAAACATATGCCAATTACTGAAAGCAGCGATGGATCGCATTTTGCCCAAACCCTCCCTGCAGTTTTCAAAATATCCTAAACATCTAAAATTCGACGCTTGAGCCATATTTTGGAGCCAAATTCTGGCTCTCTGCACGCATTCGCATTTTGAAATTACGACTTTTTAAACCGAAAATATGCCAACTACTCAGAGCGGCGATGGATCACATTTTACCCAAACCCTCCCTGCACTTGTCAATATATCCCAAACATCCCAAATTCGAAACTTGATCCCTATTTTGGAGCAAAATTCTGGGTCTCTGCACGTATTTGCAGTTTGAAATTACGACTTTTATACCGAAAATATGCCAGTTACTGAGAGCGGCGATGGGTCACATTTTACCCAAACCTCCACTGCAGTTTTCAAGATATCCCAAACATCCCAAATTCGACCCTTGAGCCATATTTTGGAGCCAAACTCTGGCTCTCTGCACGTATTCGCAGTTTGAAATTACGACATTTTATACCAAAAATATGCCAATTACTGAGAGCGTCGACGGATCACATTTTGCCCAAAATGTGACTCATCGTCGCTCTCAGTAATTGGCATATTTTCGGTATAAAAAGTCGTAATTTCATACTGCGAATACGTGCAGAGAACCAGAATTTGGCTCAAAAATATGGCTCAAGGGTCGAATTTGGGATTCTTGGGGTATTTGGAAAACTGAAGTGGGGGTTTATACAAAATGTGACCCATCGCCACTGGAAGTAATTGGCATTTTTTCGGTATAAAAAGTCGTAATTTCAAACTGCGAATACGTGCAAAGAGCCAGAATTTGGCTCCAAAATATGGCTCAAGGGTCGAATTTGGGATGTTTTGGATGTTTTAAAAACTGCAGTGGGGGTTTATACAAAATGTGATCCATCGCCGCTCTCAGTAATTGGCATATTTTCGGTATAAAAATTCTTAATTTAAAACTGCGAATACTTGCAGAGTGCCAGAATTTGGCTCCAAAATAGGGCTCAAACGTCGATCTTGGAATGTTTGGGATATTTTGAAAACCGCATTTTGGGCAAAATGTGACTCATCGCCGCTCTCAGTAATTGGCATATTTTTGATATATAAGTTCGTAATTTTAAACTTCGAACACGAGCAGAGAGCCAGAATTTGGCTCCAAAATATGGCTCAAGCGTCGAATTTGAGATGTTTGGGATATTTTGAAAACTGCAGGGGGGGGGGGGTTTGCGCAAAATGTGACCCATCGCGGCTCTCAGTAATTGATTTATTTTCGGTATAAATAGTCGTAATTTCAAACTGCGAATACGTGCAGAGAGAATGAATTTGGCTCCAAAATTTGACTCAAGTGTCGAATTTGGGATGTTTGGGGTGTTTTGAAAACTGCAGGAAGGTTTGGGCAAAATGTGACTCATCGTCGCTCTCAGTAATTGGCATATTTTCGGTATAAAAAGTCGTAATTTCATACTGCGTGCAGAGAACCAGAATTTGGCTCCAAAATATGGCTCAAACGTCGAATTTGGAATGATTGGGATATTTTGAAAACCGCATTTTGGGGAAAATGTGACTCATCGCCGCTCTCAGTAATTGGCATATTTTCGATATAAAAGTTTGTAATTTTAAACTTCGAACACGAGCAGAGAGCCAGAATTTGGCTCCAAAATATGGATCAATCGTCGAATTTGGGATGTTTGGGATATTTTGAAAACTACAGGGGGGGGGGGGGGGGTTTGGGCAAAATGTGACCCATCTTGAAGTTATCTTGAGATGATTTCGGGGCTTTTTAGTGCGCCCGCGGCCCGGTCCTCGACCAGGCCTCCACCCCCAGGAAGCAGCCCGTGACAGCTGACTAACACCCAGGTACCTATTTTACTGCTAGGTAACAGGGGCATAGGGTGAAAGAAACTCTGCCCATTGTTTCTCGCCGGCGTCTGGGATCGAACCCAGGAGATATTGAAAAGGGGGGAAGTTCTGTTTTTATTGCATATATCGACGTTTCAGCCGTATTAGAGCGGTTTTATGTGTACATCTTCCATCGGTAATATAAACGGAAAATCAGGAACATTTTAGTTAATTCTAATGAAAACACATTGATTTTTATCATTTGTATTGGAAACAACATTTTTATATGTCTTTTCCAGGATCTAAATAATACGAAACCTCGCTTTATGATTTGAAGGTAAAATCCTCAAATATGGTAATATAGCGATTTCTTTTAACGTTTTTCATGTAGTGTGACTTTACGTAAATATATTCGTTTTTCCCAATATTTCGATACTACTTCATGTTTTCTCACGATATGTGATTTGGGCTTCAAATCTCAGAATTTCGCAAATTTTGCATTTTTAAGCACGTTTCTTGCATTTTGTGTTGTACTAAAAATCATAGAATATAGCAATATTTTGACGTTAACCTTCTGCAGTTTATAAAGTTTATTTCCATATATATTTTATTTTATTTTATTTGCATATATAAAACCTTCCCTGCATTTTTCAAAATATCCCAAACATCCCAAATTCGTTCCTTGAGCCTTATTTTGGAGCTAAATTCTGGCTGTCTGCGCGTATTCGCAGTTTGAAATTACGACTTTTTATTCCAAACATCCCAAATTTGACGCTTAAAAATATGCCAATTACTTTAAGCAGCGATTGGTCACATTTTGCCCAAACCCCCCGGCAGTTTGTAAAATATCACAAACATCCCAAATTCGAAGCATGAGCCATAATTTGGAGCCAAATTCGGGCTCTCTGCACGTATTCGCAGTTTGAAATTATTTCATTTTCTACCGAAAATATGCCAATTACTGAGTGCGACGATAGGTCATATTTTGCTCAAACCCCCCTGCAGTTTTCAAAATATCCTAAACATCCCAAGTTCGACCTATGACCTATATTTTGGAGCCAAATTCTGGCTCTCTGCACGTATTCGCAGTTTGAAATTCCGACATTTTATACCGAAAATATGCCAATTACTGAAAGCGGCGATGGATCACATTTTCACCAAACCCTCTCTGCAGTTTTCAAATTATACCAAACATCCCAAATTCGACCCTTGAGCCATATTTTGGAGCCAAATTCTGGCTCTCTGCACATATTCGCAGATTGAAATTACGAGTTTTTATACCGAAAATTTGCCAATCACTAAAAGCGGCAATGGATCACATTCCACTCAAACACTCCCTGCAGTTTTTAAAATATATCAAACATCCCGAATTAGACCTTTGAGCCATATTTTGGAACCAAATTCTGGCTCTCTGCACGTATTCGCAGTTTGAAATTACGAGTTTTTATACCGAAAATATGCCAATTACTGAAAGAAGCGATGAGTCACAATTTGCCCAAACCCCCCTGCAGTTTGCAAAATATCTCAAACATCCATAATTCGACCTTTGAGCCATATTTTGGAGCCAAATTCTGGCTTTCTGCGCGTATTTGCAGTTAGAAATTACGACATTTTATACCGAAAACATGACAATTACTGAAAGCTACGATGGATCACATCTTGCCCAAACCCTCCCTGCAGTTTCCAAAATATCCCAAACATCCCAAATTCGACGCTTGAGCCATATTTTGGAGCCAAATTCGTGCTCTCTGCTCGTATTTGCAGTTTGAAATTACGACTTTTTATACCGAAAATATGCCAATTACTTATAGCACCGATGGATCACATTTTGCCCAAACCCTCCCTGCAGTTTCCAAAATATCCCAAACATCCCAAATTCAACGCTTGAGCCATAATTTGGAGCCAAATTCTGGCTCTCTGCACGTATTCGCAGTTTGAAATTACGACTTTTTACACCGAAAATATGCCAATTACTGAGAGCGGCGATGGATCACATTTTGCCCAAACCTTCCCTGCAGTTTTCGAAATATCATAAAAATCCCAAATTCGACCCTTGAGCCTTATTTTGGAGCTAAATTCTGGCTCTCTGCACGTATTCGCAGTTTGAAATAACGACATTTTATACCAAAAACATGACAATTACTGAGAGCGGCGAAAGATCACATTTTGCCCAAACCTTCCCTGCAGTTTCCAAAATATCCCAAACATCCCAAATTCAACGCTTGAGCCATAATTTGGAGCCAAATTCTGGCTCTCTGCACGTATTCGCAGTTTGAAATTACGACTTTTTACACCGAAAATATGCCAATTACTGAGAGCGGCGATGGGTCACATTTTGCCCAAACCTTCCCTGCAGTTTTCGAAATATCCCAAATATCCCAAATACGAACCTTAAGAATTGTTTGGAGCTAAATTCTGGCTCTCTGCACGTATTCGCAGTTTGAAATTACGACTTTTTATCCCAAACATCTGAAATTTGACGCTTGAAAATATGCCAATTACTGAAAGAAGCGATGGGTCACATTTTGCCCAAACCCCCCTGCAGTTTGCAAAATATCCCAAACATCCCAAATTCGACCTTTGAGTCATATTTTGGAACCAAATTCTAGCTTTCTGCGCGTATTCGCAGTTTGAAATTACGACTTTTTATAACGAAAACATGACAATTACTGAAAGCGGCAATAGATCACATTTTGCCCAAACCCTCCCTGCAGTTTTCAAAATATCCCAAACATCCCAAATTCGACCCTTGAGCCATATTTTGGGGCCAAATTTTGGCTCTCTGCACGTACTCGCAGTTTGAAATTACGACTTTTTACACCGAAAATATGCCAATTACTGAGAGCGGCGATGGGTCACATTTTGCCCAAACCTTCCCTGCAGTTTTCGAAATATCCCAAATATCCCAAATACGAACCTTAAGAATTGTTTGGAGCTAAATTCTGGCTCTCTGCACGTATTCGCAGTTTGAAATTACGACTTTTTATCCCAAACATCTGAAATTTGACGCTTGAAAATATGCCAATTACTGAAAGAAGCGATGGGTCACATTTTGCCCAAACCCCCCTGCAGTTTGCAAAATATCCCAAACATCCCAAATTCGACCTTTGAGTCATATTTTGGAACCAAATTCTAGCTTTCTGCGCGTATTCGCAGTTTGAAATTACGACTTTTTATAACGAAAACATGACAATTACTGAAAGCGGCGATGGATCACATTTGGCCCAAACCCTCCCTGCAGGTTTAAAAATATAGCAAACATCCCAAATTCGACGCTTGAGTTATATTTTGGAGCCAATTGAATTTGGAATGTTTAGGGTATTTTGAAAACTGCAGGGGGGGGGGGTAAAATGTGACCCATCGCTTGTTTCAGTAATTGGCATATTTTCGATATAAAAATTCGTAATTTCAAACTGCGAATACATGCAGAACGCCAAAATTTTGCTCCAAAATATGGCTCAAGTGTCGAATTTTGGATGTTTAGGATATTTTGAAAACCGCAGGGGGGGTTTGGGCAAAATATGACTTATCGTCGCACTCAGTAATTCGCATATTTTCGGTAGAAAATGAAATAATTTCAAACTGCGAATACGTGCAGAGAGCCCGAATTTGGCTCCAAATTATGGCTCAAGCGTCGAATTTGGGATGTTTTGGATATTTTGAAAACTGCAGGGAGTGATTAGCCATAATTTGATCCATCGCAGCTCTCAGTTATTGGCTTATTTTCTGTATAAAAAGTCGTTATTTCGAACAGCGAAAACGTGCAGAAAGCCAGAATTTGGCTCCAAAATATGGCTCAAGCTTCGAATTTGGGATGCTTGGGATATTTTGAAAACTGAATGGTGGGTTTGGGCAAAATGTGATCTATCGCCGCTTTCAGTAATTGCCATATTTTCGGTATAAAAATTCCTAATTTAAAACTGCGAATACGTGCAGAAAGCCAGAATTTGGCTCCAAAATATTGCTCAAGGGTGAAATTTGAAATGTTTGCGATATTTTGAAAACTGCAGGCAGTTTTGGGCAATATGTGATCCTTCGCCGCTCACAGTAATTGGCATTATTTCGGTATAAAAAGTAGAAATTTCAAACTGCTAATACGTGCAGAGAGCCATAATTTGGGTCCAAATTATAGCTCAAACGTTGAATTTGGGATGCTTGGGATATTTTGAAAACTGCTGGTAGAGTTTGGGCAAAATGTGATCCATTGCCGCTCTCCGTAATTGGCATATTTTCGGTATAAAAATTCGTAATTTCAAACTGCGAATACGTGCAGAGAGCCAGAATTTGGCTCCAAAATAAGGCTCAAGGGTCGAATTTGGGATGTTTTGGATATTTTGAAAACTGCAGGGAGTGTTTGAGCAGAATGTGATCCATTGCCGCTTTTAGTGATTGGCAAATTTTCGGTATAAAAACTCGTAATTTCAAACTGCGAATATGTGCAGAGAGCCAGAATTTGGCTCCAAAATATGGCTCAAGGTGTCGAATTTGGGATGTTTTGGATAATTTGAAAACTGCAGAGAGGGTTTGGGCAAAATATGATCCATCGCCGCTTTCACATATCGTGAGAAAACATGAAGTAGTATCGAAATATTGGTAAAACGAATATATTTACGTAAAATCACACTTCATGAAAAACGTGAAAAAAATCACTATATTACCATATATGAGGATTTTAACTTCAATTCATAAAGCGAGGTTTCGTATTATTTAGATCCTAGAAAAGACATATAAAAATGTTGTTTCCAATACAAATGATAAAAATCATGTGTTTTCATTAGAATTAACTAAAATGTTCCTGATTTTCCGTTTATATTACCGTTGGAAGATGTACACGTAAAATCGTTCTTGAAGTATTGTGTAGTGGATACAGTGTGCAACTGCCACCTTGTTGGCCTCTGTTCGAGTCCCCTGGTGGGTTGTGTGTCTAAAAAGTTATAAAACTTCAGCTTGTGGTTATTAGGCAAGTCAGTGCATTAATCATTTGGCACGAGTTCTCCCACATAACAGGGGTTGTGAGAGCACCAGAGGGCCCACACTGTCTCATTGCCTGGAGGACTCGAACACTGGCCAACAAGGTGGCAGTTGCACGCTGTATCCACTACACCATGGCAGCCAGAGGTACCAGGGGAACAGGGAAGAGCCAAGGTGATGATATGAAGGAAATGTTTGCCCAGTTTCTGGAGGACATCAAGAGTGAGATGCAAGAAATGATGCAGGAAATGAAGAACGAAATAAGCAACCTGAAAAGAGAGCTGACAGCAGCAAAGGAGGAGATTAGAGCCCTCAAAGAGAATGGTATCGAGGCTGAGAATCAGAAAACCACCCAGGGAGAAGGTGGTAACAGTTTTTTGGATGAGAATGCCACAATAAAAGCAACATTTGCGGAAATAATAAAAAAAAATAACTCTGAAGTAATGACTGCAGTGATGGAGGTGGCCATGAAAGCAGCCACCTCACAGGAGGCGGCACGCTCCACTAGCCAACTGCTGGAAAGGAGCAGATCAGTGGTTGCTGTGGGTATTAAAGAGCAGGAAGGCTCTAATAGGACAGAGTGGAATGACAAGGAAGTAGCAGCAGTGAATGAAGTACTAAAGGCACTAGACATGGAAGGGGCTGAGCATAGCATTGAGAAGGTTTTCAGGCTAGGTTGGTACAACAAAGACCGAGACCGAATGATAAAGATAGTGTTTGCCAACGAGAGCACAAAGGAGAAGATCCTATCAAGGAAGAGCTCCCTGAAAAACGTGGGAAAATTAAAAAATGTATTCCTCCAGAGAGACATGACAAGGGAGGAGAGAGCCGTGGCGGCAGAAGCAAGGAAGAGGCGCAGGGCGAGAGAGGAAAACCAGGAAGTCACAGCTCCCAACACAACACCCCCAGAAGCGAGGGGGGAACCCACAACCAGCTACCTAGTAACACCAGAAGGGAGGACAACCCTGCCTCCCTCCTCTGCATAGAAAACCCCCCTACCCCAAACCCTCCCTGCCCCCACTCAAATGTTCAGCCAAATCTCCCTCCCCCCACACCCAATCTCCACCCTTCTACCCCTCCCCTCCTCCCGAGTCCTCCCTCCCCCCCTTTCCTTCCCGTCCTCCCTCCCCTTTCACCCCATACCCTCCCCCTTCACTGGATCCCCCGCCCCTCATCCCAGTATCCTCTGAGACCCTGTTATCCACCTCACAGGTCCTCACACCCATGGAACAGCCTCCCCCACCAGCAGAACACTCACCAAGGAGGCGATTTGAGAAGGGACAGAAGAAAGTGAGCCTCAAAGCGATGTACACTAACATAGATGGAATTACAAATAAAGCAAATGAGCTTGGAGAGCGGGTACTAGAGGAAAAACCAGACATAATAGCCCTCACAGAAACAAAGATCACGAAAACGATAACAAACACAGTGTTCCCACAGGACTATTATGTTATGAGGAAAGAGAGGGAAGGAAGAGGTGGGGTGGTGTAGCTCTGCTGGTAAGAAAAGGCTGGGATTTTGAGGAGATGGATATTCCGGGCTGTGAAGGTTTCAGTGACTACATAGCAGGTACCGTAACAAATGGAGGGAAAAAAATTATAGTCGTAGTCATATATAATCCACCACCAAATGACAGAAGACCTGGACAGGAATATGATAGAAACAACATGGCCACCATTAACATAATAGAAAGAGCAGCTTCTGTTGCTAGCAGGAATGGATCTGGACTACTAATTATGGGAGACTTCAACCATGGGAAGATAGATTGGAAGAACAGAGACCCGCATGGAGGACCAGAAACATGGAGAGCTAAGCTGCTGGACGTGGCAACAAGAAACTTTCTAAGCCAGCACATCAAAGAACCAACAAGAATGAGAGGAGAAGATGAACCAGCAATGCTTGATTTGATATTTACCCTAAATGAGTGGGATATAAGAGAAGTTAAGATGGAAGCGCCCTTGGGAATGAGTGACCACAGTGTATTGAACTTTGAGTACCTGGTAGAGCTAGGACTTATCTCCCCCAAAAAAGAACTAGGAATCAAAAGGCTGGCATACCGAAAGGGAAATTATGAACAGATGAGAAGTTTCCTAAGTGAAATACCTTGGGACACAGACCTCAGAGAAAAGTCTGTACAGGGTATGATGGACTATGTTACCCAAAAGTGTCAGGAGGCAGTAAACAGGTTCATCCCGGCCAAAAGGGAAAAATCCGAGAAGCAACAGAAGAATCCATGGTATAATAGGGCATGTATGGAAGCGAAGAAACTGAACAAAAGGGCGTGGAGGAACTTCCGGAATAACAGAACACCAGAAAGCAGAGAGAGATACCAGAGAGCCAGGAATGAGTACGTCAGGGTGAGAAGAGAAGCAGAGAAAAGTTTTGAAAATGATATAGCAAACAAAGCCAAGACCGAACCAAAGCTACTCCACAGTCACATCAGAAGGAAAACAACAGTGAAAGAACAGGTATTGAAACTTCGAACAGGCGATGACAGGTATACAGAGAATGACAGAGAGGTGTGTGAAGAACTCAACAAGAGGTTCCAGGAGGTCTTCACAATAGAACAAGGTGAGATCACTGTGCTAGGAGAAAGGGAGGTAAACCAGGCGGCCTTGGAAGAGTTCGAAATTACGAGAGAGAAGGTCAAGAGACACCTGCTGCATCTGGATGTTAGAAAGGCTGTTGGTCCAGATGGGATCTCACCATGGATACTGAAAGAGTGTGCAGAGGCACTTTGCTTGCCACTCTCCATAGTGTATAGTAAGTCACTGGAGACGGGAGACCTACCAGAAATATGGAAGACGGCGAATGTGGTCCCAATATACAAAAAGGGCGACAGGCAAGAGGCACTGAACTACAGGCCAGTGTCCTTGACTTGTATACCATGCAAGGTGATGGAGAAGATCGTGAGAAAAAACCTGGTAACACATCTGGAGAGAAGGGACTTCGTGACAAATCGCCAACATGGGTTCAGGGAGGGTAAATCTTTCCTTACAGGCTTGATAGAATTCTACGATCAGGTGACAAAGATTAAGCAAGAAAGAGAGGGCTGGGCGGACTGCATTTTCTTGGATTGTCGGAACCGGTCGGCCGAGCGGACAGCACGCTGGACTTGTGATCCTGCGGTCCTGGGTTCGATCCCGAGCGTCGGCGAGAAACAATGGGCAGAGTTTCTTTCATCCTATGCCCCTGTTACCTAGCAGTAAAATAGGTACCTGGGTGTTAGTCAGCTGTCACGGGCTGCTTCCTGGGGGTGGAGGCCTGGTCGAGGACCGGGCCGCGGGGACACTAAAGCTCCGAAATCATCTCAAGATAATCTCAAGAAGCTTTTGACACAGTACCGCATAAGAGGCTGGTACATAAGCTGGAGAGACAGGCAGGTGTAGCTGGTAAGGTGCTCCAGTGGATAAGGGAGTATCTAAGCAATAGGAAGCAGAGAGTTACGGTGAGGGGTGAGACCTCCGATTGGCGTGAAGTCACCAGTGGAGTCCCACAGGGCTCTGTACTCGGTCCTATCTTGTTTCTGATATATGTAAATGATCTCCCAGAGGGTATCGATTCATTTCTCTCAATGTTTGCGGACGATGCTAAAATTATGAGAAGGATTAAAACAGAAGAGGACTGTTTGAGGCTTCAAGAAGACCTAGACAAGCTGAAGGAATGGTCGAACAAATGGTTGTTAGAGTTTAACCCAACCAAATGTAATGTAATGAAGATAGGTGTAGGGAGCAGGAGGCCAGATACAAGGTATCATCTGGGAGAGGAAATTCTTCAGGAGTCAGAGAAGGAAAAAGACTTGGGGGTTGATATCACGCCAGACCTGTCTCCTGCAGCACATATCAAGCGGATAACATCAGCGGCATATGCCAGGCTGGCCAACATACGAACGGCATTCAGAAACTTGTGTAAAGAATCATTCAGAACCTTGTATACCACATATGTCAGGCCAATCCTGGAGTATGCAGCCCCAGCATGGAGTCCATATCTAGTCAAGGATAACACTAAACTGGAAAAGGTTCAAAGGTTTGCCACCAGACTAGTACCCAAGCTGAGAGGTATGAGCTACGAGGAGAGACTACGGGAATTAAACCTTACTTCGCTGGAAATCAGAAGAGTTAGGGGGGACATGATCACCACATTCAAGATTCTGAAGGGAATTGATAGGGTAGATAATCTATTTAATAAGACAGTCTATTTAACACAAGGGGAACACGCACAAGGGGACACAGGTGGAAACTGAGTGCCCAAATGAGCCACAGAGATATTAGAAAGAACTTTTTTAGTGTCAGAGTGGTTGACAAATGGAATGCATTAGGCAGTGATGTGGTGGAGGCTGACTCCATACACAGTTTCAAGTGTACATATGATAGAGCCCGATAGGCTCAGGAATCTGTACACCTGTTGATTGACGGTTGAGAGGCGGGACCAAAGCGCCAGAGCTCAACCCCCACAAACACAACTAGATGAGAACAACTAGGTGAGTACCATACTTCAAAGCTATTAAGAGAAGTAGGAATTCTGGGGTATTTAACCCACCAGAACTCTATACCTCTCCAAGCAATGAGACAGTGTGGGACCTCTGGTGCTCTCTCACGACCCCTGTTATGTGGGAGAACTCGTGCCAAATGCTTAATGCACAGACTTGCCTAATAACCACAAGCTGAAGTTTTATAACTTTTCAGACACACAACTCACCAGGGGACTCGAACACTGGCCAACAAGGTGGCAGTTGCACGCTGTATCCACTACACCATACTTCAAAGCCATTAAGAGAAGTAGGAATTCTGGGGTCTTTAACTGTTATGATCTCAGCCTGCAGGAGAAACGAGTCTCCCCCTTGAGAGTTATTCATCAAGCCTGACCTAACTGGAAGGTCTAGCAAATATTGAGGTGATACCCCATATGTAATATAGTTGCTTGGATATATATAACAATTTAAGATTATGGGCAGTGAAGAAGGAAACAGATAAATGACTGGCTAGGAGATGTGGATATTTTGCTGGAGGCGTGAGGCTCGCTTCTGGAGGGGCTTTGACCTCACTTGAGTGCCAGACATCGCAGGGGAAAGCCGCGCTCCATTGAGCTCCCGTCAGAAGGGAACCCCTAGTGATATATCTCGAAGAGAAGAGAGGAGTGCAGACGTACCAGCTGTGGAATCGAGCTGGGGACGTGTGGTCTCAAGTCCCGGGCGATGAGAAGTGTTTATTAAACCGCCCAGAGGCATTATTGTGGGCCGTGGCAGCGCCCTGACCAAGCTTCGTCAGAGGGAGGAGCGCCCTCGACTAGACAATCTGTGGTAAGCACGATATAAGCAGTTCATAGTGATTGCTTGTAGTTGGTCGTGTGCCCAGCGACAGTAGCAATGTTTATTAACAAGTTAGACATGTTTTAATAAGGCAGAAAGCCTAAAATAAGAGAGTGGAGAGGGAGGAACACGGAGCGACGTCCGTCCCCTCTGAGCGCTGGCAGGTGACTGAGAGCTCCCGACGGCGAAGGCCCCTCCCTGAGTGAGTGAGGCGGAGTGAGTGAGGACCGCCACCGGGCGAGGTGGAGTATGGACCCGCCCAAAACGGGGGAGTCCACTCTCACTGTATGTAGAGGACAGGTAGAGGTTTGAGGCAAGCATATTGTGTGGTTATTTTTGTTTATGTGTTAAAGGGGAACATTTTATTGGAGTGTCGATGGGTTGCAGGTTTGTCTTTGGGGAAGAAGTTGCTGAGAACTTCGAAGCCAGCACAGATGAAGTAGTTGATGAGACTCCAAGGTAGTGGAGGCGAGGACCTCGAGCTGTGAGAAGCAGTGTAGAGGAGTGTCACGTGCTTCTGTAGAGGTGGAGAAGCACCATAGTTGCTCGAGGAAACTTCATGGTGTAGCAGCCAAGAGAGCTGTGGAGGAACCTAGCAGAAGGGTGAAGCACCGTAGTTGCTCAAGGAAACTTCATGGTAGCAGCCTGGAGGAGCTGCAGAGGATCCTGGTAGTGAAGCCCAGAAGAACCTGAAGATATCAGGGTAGTGAACTTCCAGAGGTGGAAGGGAAGTTCTGGTGGATTACTTGTAGGGAGTTGATAGTGTTTGGTTGTCATTAGCATGCAAGACGCAGTGAGAGGTGAGTGATTGTTGGCATTCTTATGTCAAGGAGTGTTTTATACTGAAGTTTAGAGTTACAGTCGAAGGCTGGATTATCTACAGATGTACGTGTTCTAGGGCTGATAGAGTGATCGATTGATCATTGTTGTGTATCAAGGAACATTTATACTGATACGTGTTATTGCATTCATATGCTGATTTTCTTTGTACACATTTATAGATACATATATATATTCTCTTGCTGATGGTGCAACAGTGTATGTAGAGTTGATCAACTTAAGGAGGCTGATAGTATCAGGTGGTGAACCAGGAGATAGGATACCACTTGATAAGCTGATGATAGAGTTCTGATGGTGTTGGAGTGCAACCTGATTGTAATATTATAGAGTATAGGATTCATTATTATTATATGTGTGTATGTATCGTGTATGTGCTTTGTCCAGTAAATGTATCCCAATTTGCTGGTGTTTGCCCTTGTCCTAGTGAGGCTTCCCAGGAGGTAGTAAAGAAGGAGAGAGAGAGAGAGAAAGAACCAAGAACCACTGCTGTGGACAGGGTAGAAGGTAATACTAATAAGTCAAAGGGGGATTGAGGAGATCATATCACCTAAGGAGAGAGTGGGGAGTCACAGCGGCTCGAGTGGGTGTGTGCACGTGACAACTAGGCTAAGTGTTGGAGCCGCATCCCCTAAACGTGTGACGTTGAGCCCCTCTCCAAGAGCCAGAAGCGCCAAGGGTGATCTCCTGGTGAGGTATAAGCACTCTACCGAGTTGTGGGTTGGGTTATCCGTAGAGAAGAATCAACGAGACAACACCAACCAACCCACAAGACTATAATATAACCCACCAGAACTCCATACCTCTCCAGGCAATGAGACAGTGTGGGACCTTTGGTGATCTCTCACGAGACGTGTTATGTGGGAGAACTCGTGCCAAATGCTTAATGCACAGACTTACCTAATAACCACAAGCTGAAGTTTTATAACTTTTTAGACACACAACCCACCAGGGGACTCGAACACTGGCCAACAAGGTGTTGGCCAGTGTTGTTGTGGTTGGTGAGTTGTGTGGTGAGTGGTGGTTGTAGTTGTTTGTTGTGGTTGATTGTTGTCGTGGATAATAGTGGTAGTGGTTGACAGTGGTGGTTGTTGAGAGTGGTGGTGGTTGACGGTCGTGGTTGATAGTGGTAGTGGGGGTTTATTGTGATGGGGGTTGATTGTGGTGGTGGTGGTTGGTGGTGGTGGTAGATAGTGGTGGTGGTTGATAGTGGTGGTTGATAGTAGTGGTGGTTGATAATGGTGGTGGTAGAGTGGTGGTGGTTGTTTGTGGTGCTGGTTGATAGTGGTGATGATTGATAGTGGTTGTTGATAGTGGAGGTGGTAGATAGTGGTGGTGGTAGATTGTGGTGGTGGTTGACATTTGTGGTGGTTGATATTGGTGGTGGTTTATAATGGTGGTGATTGATAGTTGTGGTGGTTGATAGTGTTTGTCGTTGATAGTTGTGGTGGTGGTTGGATGTGGTGTTGGTTGATAGTGGTGGTAGTTGACAGTAGTTGTTGATAGTGGTAGTAATTGATAGTAGTGGTTGATTGTAGTGGTGGTTGATAGTGGTAGATAGTGGTGGTGGTTGATAGTAGTGGTGGTGGTTGATAGTAGTGGTGGTGGTTGATAATGATAATTCATAGTGGTTGTGGTTGAAAGTGGTTGTGGTTGATAGTAGTGGTGGTGGTTGATAGTGATAGTTCATAGTGGTTGTGGTTGAAAGTGGTTGTGGTTGTAAGTGGTGGTGGTTGTAAGTGGTGGTAGTTAAGAGACGTGGTCGTTGATAGTGGTGGTGGTTGATAGTGGTGGTGGTTGTTGGTGTTGGTTAATAGTTGTGGTGGATGATAATGGTGGTTGTTGATAGTGGTGGTGGTTGATAGTTTTGGTGGTTGATAGTGGTGGTTGATAGTAGTTGTAGTTGATAGTTGTGGTGATGGTTGATAGTGATGGTAATAGTTGTTCATGAAAGTGGTGGTGGATGATATTGGTGATTGTTGATAGATGTGGTAGTTGATAATGTTTGCCATTGGCGGTGGTGGTTGATAGTTGCGGTGGTTGGTAGTGGTGGTGGTTGATAGTTGCGGTGGTTGGTAGTGGTGGTGGTTGATAGTTGCGGTGGTTGGTAGTGGTGGTGGTTGATAGTTGCGGTGGTTGGTAGTGGTGGTGGTTGATAGTGTTGGTTGACAGTGGTGGTGGTTAAGATTGGTTATTTATTGTGGTGGTTGTTTGAGGGGGTGGTTGATGGTGGTAGTTGTTTGGGGAGGTGGTTGATGGTGGTGGTTATTTGAGGGGGTGGTTGATGGTGGTGGTTGATAGTGATGGTTGTTGATTGTGGTTGATAGTTGTGGAAGGTTGGTGGTGGTGGCGATTGGTAGTGGTGGTTGATATTGATAGTGGTTGATTGCTTTGGTGGTTGATGGTGATGGTTGATAGTGATGATGGTTGGTGGTGGGGGTGATATTTGTGGTCGTTCGTGGTGGTGGTGGTGGTTGCTGGTGAGGTGATTGTGGTTGATAGTGGTGGTAATTAATGGTGGTGGTGGTTTATTGTGGTGGTGGCTGATAGTGGTGAAGGATAGTGGTGGTAGTTGATAGTGGTGAAGGATAGTGGTGTATTATAGACTGTGGGTTGGTTGGTGTTGTCGTCGTTGATCCTTCTCTATGGACAACCCAACCCACAACTCGGCAGAGTGCTTATACTAGGAGATCACCCTTGGCGCTTCTGGCTCTTGGAGAGGGGCTCAACGTCACACGTTCAGGGGATGCGGCTCCAACACTTAGCCTCGTTGTCACGTGCACACACCCACTCGAGCCGCTGTGACTCCCCACTCTCTCCTTATGAGATATGATCTCCTCAATCCCCCTATGACTTACCAGTATTACCTCCTACCCTGTCCACAGCAGTGGTTCATGGTTCTTCCTCTCTCTCTCTCCTTCTTTACTACCTCCTGGGAAGCCTCACTAGGACAAGGGCAAACACCAGCAAATTGTGACACATTTACTGAAGAAAACACATACACGATACATACACACATATAATAATAATGAATCCTATACTCTATAATATCACAATCAGGTTGCACTCCAATACCATCAGAACTCTATTATCAGCTTATCAAGTGGTATCCTACCTCCTGGTTCACCACCTGATACTATTAACTTCCTCAAGTTGGTCAAGCCTACACACTGTTGCACCATCAGCAAGATAACATATACATATAGAAAACCAGCATTTGAATGCAATAACATATACCAGTATAAATGTTCATTGATACTTCAGTATAAAAAAACTCCTTGACGCAAGAATGCCAACAGTCACTCACCTCTCACTGCGTCTTGCACGCTAATGACAACCAAACACTATCAACTCCCTACTAGTAATCCACCAGAACTTCCCCTTCCACCTCTGGAAGTTCACTACCCTATTTCTTTAGGTTCTTCCGGGCTTCACTACCAGGATCCTCTGCAGCTCCTCCAGGCTGCTATCATGAAGTTTCCTTGAGCAACTACGGTGCTTCACCCTTCTGCTAGGCTCCTCCACAGCTCTCTTGGCTGCTACACCATGAAGTTTCCTCGAGTAACTATGGTGCTTCACCACCTCTACAGAAGCACGTGACACTCCTCTTCACTGCTGCTTCTCCTCACAGCTCGAGGTCCTCTGCTCCACTACCTTGGAGTCTCATCAGCTACTTCATCTGCTGGCTTCGAAGTTCTCAGCAACTTCTTCCCCAAAAGACAAACCTGCAACCCATCGACACTCCAATAAAATGTTCCCCTTTAACACATAAACAAAAAATATTCACACAATATGTTTGCCTCAAACCTCTATCTGTTCTCTACATACAGTGAGAGTGGACTCCCCCGTTTTGGGCGGGTCCATACTCCACCTCGCCTGGCGGCGGCGTCCTCACTCGCTGGGAGGGTCTTCCTCCATCCGGAGCCGGCTCCCTCAGTCGTCCGCCAGCGCTCAGAGAGGACGGACGTCGCTCCGTGTTCCTCCCTCTTCACTCTCCTATTTCAGGCCTTCTGCCTTATTAAAACATGTCTAACTTATAAATAAACATCGCTACTGTCGCTGGGCACACGACCAACTACAATGCAATCACTATGAACTGGCGTATATCGTGCTTACCACAGATTAACTGGTCGAGGGCGCTTCTTCCTCTGACGAGGCTTGGTCAGGGCGCTCCACGGCCCACAATAATGCCTCCGGGCGGCTTAATATTCACTAATTATCGTCCACGACTTGAGACCACACGTCCCCAGCTCGATTCCACAGCTGGCACGTCTGCACACTTCTCTTCTCTTAGAGATATATCACTAGGGGTTCCCTTCTGACGGGAGCTCAACGAAGCGCGGCTTCCCCCTGCGATGTCTGGCACTCAAGTGAGGTCAAGGTCCTCCAGAAGCGAGCCTCAAGCCTCCAGCAAAATGTCCACATCTCCTAGCCAGTCATTTATCTATTTTCTTCTGCATTGCCCATAATCTCAAACTGTTACACATATCCAACCAACTATTTTACATATGCGTTATCACCTCAATACTTGCTAGACCTTCTAGTTAGGTCAGGCTTGCTGAATAACTCTCAAGAAGGGAGACTCGTTTCTCCTGCAGGCTGAGATCATAACATGGTGGTAGTTGATAGTGGTGGTGGATGTTGGTGGTTTGCTGTCGGGATTGATAATTTGGGTGGTTGATACCAGTGGTGGTTGATAGTTGTGAGTACTGATAGTGGTGGTTGAGGGTGGTGGTTGTTGATGGTGGTGGTTGATAATTGTGGTGGTTGATACCAGTGGTGGTTGATAGTGGTGAGTACTGATAGTGGTGGTTGAGGGTGGTGGTTGTGTTGTAATCCACAAGTTAGGAGGGATTATAAGCTAGAGGATCATTACAACAACACTTAACGAATGATGATTGGAAGTACATTTTTATTTTATTTATTTTATTTTTTTATTTTTATTTAATTATATACAAGAAGGTACATTGGGTTAGTGAGAATACATAGTACAGTATTTACACTCTTGTAAAGCCACTAGTACGCGCAGCGTTTCGGGCAGGTCCTTAATCTACCAGATAATTTTAAGTAGGTAAATTCTAGCAGAATTAATAAAATGATAAGAAATACATTGCAAGAAAAAAATGAGATGAGAGAGATTAGCAAGTATATTAAAGCACATTGGTATATTAAAGCTCTGATTGATTACATTGACAGCTTGATTGGTAATTTAAACAAGATTAATAGACACCATACAGCAGATTGACAGCACATATAAGACAACAATGATCACAATGGTAAAGATGTTCAGATTGGGTACATAAAGATTGGGAGATTGGGTAGCATTAGATACAGTGCAATTTTAAAGCAAAAGGTAAAAAACTATGAAGATGAAATTAGGTACTTTTTAGTATTGATTTTGAATGATGTAAAAGTTGGACAGCTTTTCAATTCAGTAGGGAGTGAGTTCCATAAACTGGGTCCCTTTATTTGCATAGAGTGTTTACACAGATTAAGTTTAACTCTGGGGATATCAAAGAGATATTTATTTCTGGTGTGGTGATAATGGGTCCTATTACATCTGTCCAGGAAGAGTTTCAGAGCAGGATTTGCATTTAAGAACAGGTTTTGTAAATGTAGTTGACACAAGAGAATTTGTGGAGTGAGATTATGTTTAGCATGTTTAGGGAGTTAAACAAGGGAGCTGAGTGTTGTCTGAAAGCAGAATTTGTTATTATTCTGATAGCAGATTTTTGCTGGGTGATGATGGACTTGAGGTGGTTTGCAGTGGTTGAACCCCATGCACAGATTCCATAGTTAAGATAGGGATAGATTAGTGCATAATATAGAGAGATGAGAGCAGAGTTAGGAACATAATATCTGATTTTGGAGAGTATACCAACTGTCTTAGAGACTTTCTTAGTTATGTGTTGTATGTGGGTACTGAAGTTGAGTCTCTTGTCTAGGAATAGGCCAAGAAACTTTCCATCATTTTTATTGCTAATGTTTACATTGTCTATCTGAAGCTGAATTGCATTTGTAGATTTGCTTCCAAATAAGATGTAGTAGGTCTTTTCTATGTTAAGTGTTAGTTTGTTGGTTGACATCCATAAGTGGACTTTTTTTTAGTTCATTATTAACAACATTATTTAGTGTATGTAGATCTTCGAATTTCGCAAATATATTGTATTTTTAATGAGTTTTCTTGCATTTTCATTTGTACTTTAAATCATAGATCTTTGCAATATTTTGTTGTTTTTCATCCTTTTCTCCTTTGTGTGATTTAAACCAAATATCGTTTAGGCAATATTTTGCCGTTTTTACAACATTAAGAATTTACAGTTTAATGTTATTAATTTAATAAATATACTATGAATATGATGAAAATTCGTAATTGGTGGGAAATTTATCTTAATTTATTAATTTTCGATCAACCATTTCCACCTCGTCGAAATAGTGAGTGAGATATTGATCAAGCCTTGCAATATGCAGCGTACATGTTGTACATATTTTCTGTACTAAAGTACAGAAAAGTGAGACTTGTATGCTCTTTTATGCAAATATCCCTTTATAGCATTATATTGCGAATAATTATATACAAAATTGAACGACGTTGCATGTAAATTGACGTTAGAAAGATGGAAAGACATTGGAGAATGGTGGTGAGTTGACGGGCAACGCTCGCCGTAGGGCGACGTTGTCTATCCAGCTGCCAACCCGCAAATTTAATAATATTGACTTATTAAATATGTGCATAGGTGACATACTTAACATAATAGTTTCCCTTGAAAAGCTTTATAGAAAACACCGACCTTACCTAACCTACTTAGTATGTTAAGATAAACATCTTATTGCTTCGTAATTACAATTATTACCTAACCTATACCTATAATAGGTTAAGTAACAGTTGTAATTACGAAGCTATAAGATGCTTATTTTAACATACTAAGTAGGTTAGGTAAGGTCGGTGTTTTCTATGAAGCTTTTCAAGGGAAACTATTATGTTAAGTATGTCACCTATGCACATATTTAATAAGTCAATATTGACTTATTAAATTTGCGAGAACGGGTTGCAGCTGCGGGCGGCCTGCCAGCGATAGTATTAAGAAACACAAAAGAAGTTTTGTTTCTTTCGTCTGCAGACAAAAGTTTTTTTTCTGCAGACAAAAACGATGCTCATCGTCTATTATGTTAGTGACTCTAATCATCCTATTGATTGGTCTTCTAAAATAATCTGTCTGGCTTCTACTCTCCACAGATATTGTCTTGTCGAATCGGCTCTGGTTCACAACCTCCCCAACATAAATCTTAAACCTGACTTTGTTGCTATTGACTCTTCTCTTTGACAGTACATACTCAACTGTGTCGGAAATTCCGACACTAACATACTATAATACTAACACTTAATATAACCAGCAAATCTGGTTGTAATAATTACATTAGTTAGTCATAAAAGGATTAGGGAATAGGAGATCCATGATGCCATCAGCATATATTTAAACATCACGTATCCTTAAACCAACAATCTAGTGATTTGATTTTTTTGCATTTTGGCTTTCCTACTGCTGTTTGGCATCCATATTCAACGGTCCGGTTGTACGACGCCTGGCGCACATATCGCCTTGGGTCACGGGTGTGTTGATAGATAGGTTTCTTTGGCGAGTTCTGGCTGGTTCTCCCGGCGGGGTGACGGTGTTCGGGGGCCGGCTTGGCCGAGAGGTGTCGGGGGTTGTGGGTCTTGGTGGGCTCCTGGTGTGCCCTCAGTCGTGGTGGGCGGCCGGCTTCTGCTCTGCCGGAGGACCCTGGATGACGTTTTGCGTTTTAGTTGGGTGCCGAGTTTTGGTTTTGCTACCCAATGTTCTCTGTGTGGAGCGGGGCCGGTGCTTGTCACCCTGAGGGACTACTGGGGCTCCCCAATCATCTGCCCGTCTGTGCGTTTCTTTGCCGCGAGGCACATTAGTTTTTAGTGATTGGCGTCACTCGTTTCGCTATTAGGCTTGGCGTTTCACTTTTCCAGGCTTCGCGATTCTCCCATCACGGGTACGCCGGGGCGCATCAGTTCCCACGATCGTCGTCGCCCCTAAATCAACAACAACATAAACAAGGGTTGCCAGAGAGGGTTTTAGAGATACGCAACACTACAAAGACTCGTGATTGCAAAGACTCGTCAAGCAACAGTGAACTTGCCACAGCGAGCTCATTCATCAACCAAGGAAGGCATTATATCCGTACTGTATACTAAATAAATTGAAGAGATCTCATTGCATTGTGTAATTTTACTGATATGGTTATGTCGACTGAGAACACCAAAGCAATGGTGAGGCCGGTTTTTATCAATAACATAATCCTCATTATTTCAAGTCACATATCTACTAGAACATTTTTGTGCAATTGTTACTGTGTAAATTACTCGACAGATAACCTTTGACGAACTGAAGATAATCACAGAGTCCAGGATGGACCTCATGAGCCAAACCAAAGTCTGATATTGGAGGATCAGATCTCACACTAACAACCAAACAGCTGAAGTCAATATAATCTTTAATTAATCCATTTTAGTCGTAATACTAACTCATTTAAAAGGACATTATTCAAAAGTTTATTACAATTATCATTTATTTGATTAACAAAATATGTAATATAACCCCCCTACATGTGATCAGGTAAAAAACCAACCAGGATAACTTTAAATACAGCCCACTTCGAAGTAGTAATACTAATATAAAGTAAATTCAATATATCACGAACTTAAATTGATCTAAGCTTTCTAACAAACGTGACTGGACTGAAAGGGAGCCTATTCCCCTTTTTTCTCTTTCCCTTTCTTTTTCTTTCTCCTCTTATTCCTACATTCCCAATCTTACACTCATTATTACACCTCTTTATTACATCCTTCCCATTCATACCGTTCTTCTTGTTCTTATCTTCCTTTAGGAATTTACCTCTTTTTTACAACTTCTCACCTTTCTCTTGCCTTACTTAATGCCCGTGCCTCCCTCGCTCCCCCATTTTATTCAGTTCCAGCCCCACTACAGGCTCACCATATTCAGTTCCAGCCCCACTACAGGCTCACCATATTCAGTTCCAGCCCCACTACAGGCTCACCATATTCAGTTCCAGCCCCACTACAGGCTCACCATATTCAGTTACAGCCCCACTACAGGCTCACCATATTCAGTTACAGCCCCACTACAGGCTCACCATATTCAGTTCCAGCCCCACTACAGGCTCACCCTATTCAGTTACAGCTCCACTACAGGCTCACCATATTCAGTTCCAGCCCCACTACAGGCTCACCCTATTCAGTTACAGCTCCACTACAGGCTCACCATATTCAGTTCCAGCCCCACTACAGGCTCACCATATTCAGTTACAGCCCCACTACAGGCTCACCATATTCAGTTCCAGCCCCACTACAGGCTCACCATATTCAGTTCCAGCCCCACTACAGGCTCACCATATTCAGTTCCAGCCCCACTACAGGCTCACCATATTCAGTTACAGCCCCACTACAGGCTCACCATATTCAGTTCCAGCCCCACTACAGGCTCACCATATTCAGTTACAGCCCCACTACAGGCTCACCATATTCAGTTCCAGCCCCACTACAGGCTCACCATATTCAGTTACAGCCCCACTACAGGCTCACCATATTCAGTTCCAGCCCCACTACAGGCTCACCATATTCAGTTACAGCCCCACTACAGGCTCACCATATTCAGTTCCAGCCCCACTATAGGCTCACCATATTCAGTTCCAGCCCCACTACAGGCTCACCATAGCCAATGCTACTTGGAACATTTTGTTCCGAGTAACTGAATAATAAATTTTCGATCAACCATTTGCACCTCGTTAAAATGCTGAGTGAGATATTGATAAAGCCTTGCAGTATGCGGTGGGTCTAAAGTTGTTGTTGTAAACAACAACTCCCCCTCCCCCTCAATCACAGCTCCTGTGCCAGGTAGCTCCACATCGGGCCCACCGTAGTCCATGCTACTTTTTGTTCCGAGTAGCTGAATCTAAAACAAAAACAATCTCGCCTCCCAAGTTACAATCCCGCACCTTTGCTTGGTAAGTCCACTGTGGGCTCACCATAGCCTGTGCTACTTGGAACTTTTCATTCCGAGTAGCTGAATCTAAAACAATAACAACCTCGCTCCCATCACAATCGACTTGATAATAGTTCAGGACGGACGGTAATTTCGTCGTGGTCTCATCTTCTGGTGTGTGGATTAGTTCTCTTGTCAGGTAGTGGAGGAAGTTACATTGACGAGGTAAGTAATTACCAAAAGAAATCACCCGGGCACCGCCGGGTACCAAAGATGGTATTCCACAAAATTTAAATTGATAACAAATGTATAACTTTTTATTTACCATACTTATATTTGCGAATGCTATAACAATATAAATTTTTGTCTTACTTTCCTGCATTTCATTCATTGGTAACATGTTTAATATTTTTTACCTCCTCTGATTTAGAAATATCTTCTATTTATACGTTTGGAATTCGGCTGTGTTCAACTAAATACCAATACTCGATTTAGTTTTCAGCAAGGCATGAAATTATACAATCTTTATTTACTCCCATAAACTTTGGTAACCAACTATTTTTACTTAACTTTTGGAGTGTTTTTGTTGAGCCGTATTTCTCGTTGAACTGCTGCAGTAGTCTCTGGTCACTGACTAATTTATAAGACTGGGAGTCCCATCTGGACATCATAGAAAAAAAATCGTAGTTGAACACCTCTACATCAATGCCAAATTATTAAATCATTTTTGTTTCCTTGCTCACTATGTCGTCCTTGTGATCTGTTACCAGTAAGATTAATTTTAGGCCCGGAATCATGTTCTGTGGAATATCAGAGAGATAATGATGCAACAGAAAAATCAACTTCATGTTTTTGGGTCCTGGAAGCCTGCCAAATGTTCGCTTCCAGAACTAAAATCTAATTATTTTGCGAGGAGCCTTTTGGATCATATCAATTGTTGGCAGTTGACTTGACGTAAAGAAATTTATCAAATTATCGGGAATTTAATTTGCAAAATTATCCATCGTGTTTGGCTCATATCCACGAACTCCCGCCATCTTCATCACTCCTTCGTAACAATTAACTTGTTTCAGCAGATTCTCTTCCTTAAAATTAAATTTTTTCGTTTTACCTCCAACCAAAAGGTTTTAGTTCTGTAAAATTATCTCGTTCAATATATGTTTATTTCCGGTTTTCTTCGTGTTCTTTTTGGCGATCATATGTTGTTTATATCTGCTATCTACCTCTGGAGAGCGGGCCCGCTAGACCTCTCCCTTAACAGTAGGCCGGGCCAGCTTGACTTCCACCTCTCCATTGGCACAACAACTGACCCGATTAATCTTCCTTTCTCCCTCGGCTGAAAGTCTAACCCGTTTCGATCCTTGTTTTCTCTCGTCTCCATCAACTGGAGATCCGGCACGTTTCGTCCCTTGTCTTCTCTCCTCTTCCTTTGTAGGTCTCGATCGTTTTGATTAACTTATTCCCTCTGATTTCGTTCTTCTTAATTTATTTTTTCTCTTTTCTATAGACTCTGTCTGATTCTACACATTTTCCATATTTTGCCTCTCTTTCATCTGTTTCTTCCTGCCTTTTTCCCCTTTCTCCTCACTCTCGGTCTATATCATCGCTTCATTCAATTGCTTCATATTGTTTTGATCCAGTAAAAGCATTATTATCTTCCGCGCCCTCATACTAAACTTGTCGACAATAGACATATCGGAACCCAATGTGTCGTGTTCAGACAAACCTATTTACGCCCCTTCTTCATCAAAGGAGAAGGTGTAGGGAAGGTAGAGCTTGCGATTGCTTGAGCTCTGCTTCGGACCACAAACTTCCTTGCTGGAGGTGCGGGAGCATCTGTTGCCGTGGTGTTGCTTGCAGTCACTGTCCATACTGCAGGTGTGGGAGCATCTATTGCCCTGGTGTTGCTTGCAGTCACTCTCCATACTGGAGGTGTGGGAGCATCTATTGCCCTCGTGTTGCTTGCAGTCACTCTCCATACTGAAGGTGCGGGAGCATCTATTGCCCTAGTGTTGCTTGCAGTCACTGTCCATACTGGAGGTGTGGGAGCATCTATTGCCCTCGTGTTGCTTGCAGTCACTGTCCATACTGGAGGTGTGGGAGCATCTATTGCCCTGGTGTTGCTTGCAGTCACTGTCCATACTGGAGGTGTGGGAGAGTGTATTGCCCTCGTGTTGCTTGCAGTCACTGTCCATACTGGAGGTGTGGGAGCATCTATTGACCTCGTGTTGCTTGCAGTCACTCTCCATACTGGAGGTGTGGAAGAGTGTATTGCCCTCGTGTTGCTTGCAGTCACTGTCCATACTGGAGGTGTGGGAGCATCTATTGCCCTCGTGTTGCTTGCAGTCGCTGTCCATACTGGAGGTGTGGGAGAGTGTATTGCCCTCGTGTTGCTTGCAGTCACTGTCCATACTGGAGGTGTGGGAGAGTGTATTGCCCTCGTGTTGCTTGCAGTCACTCTCCATACTGGAGGTGTGGGAGCATCTATTGACCTCGTGTTGCTTGCAGTCACTCTCCATACTGGAGGTGTGGGAGAGTGTATTGCCCTCGTGTTGCTTGCAGTCACTGTCCATACTGGAGGTGTGGGAGCATCTATTGCCCTCGTGTTGCTTGCAGTCACTGTCCATACTGGAGGTGTGGGAGAGTGTATTGCCCTCGTGTTGCTTGCAGTCACTCTCCATACTGGGCGAGCGAGACCAAATCTTTATCCCAGAGTTCATGTTCACCTACTGGATCTCCTAAACATCGGACGGTGTGACAAATAAGGACTTTTGTAAATGCAGATGATTAAGATATGACATCCAAAAAGATTTAATGTTTCAATAAATAATATTATTAACGATTTGAATATTTTTCTTTTACTCATTAGTTTAATAATAATAATAATATATAGAATGCACAAATTTAGTCAGATTGAAACTACTCAAAATATTAAAATATTATCTTACCAGTTTTGATGCTGGAATCATAGTGATCATATTAAGTAGAACAATAGTGTTAGTAGAAGTAAAGTAACGTTAGCAGTAGTACAGTAGTGTTACTATAAGTAGTAGTACAGTTGTCTTAGTACAGTTGTGTTAGTAGTAGTACAGTTGCGTTAGTAGTACAACAATTGTGTGAGTAGTAGTACAGTTGTGTTAATAGTAGTACAGTTGTGTTAGTAATATTACAGCTGTGTTAGTGGTAGTACATCTGTGTTAGTGGTAATGCAGTTGTCTTAGTACAGTTGTGTTAGTAGTAGTACAGTTGTGTTAGTGGTAGTACATCTGTGTTAGTGGTAATGCAGTTGTGTTAGTAGTAGTCCAGTACTGTTAGTAGTAGTACAGTTGTGTTAGTAGTAGTACAGTTGTGTTAGTAGTAGTACAGTTGTGTTAGTAATATTACAGTTGTGTTAGTAGTAGTACAGTTGTGTTAGTAATATTACAGTTGTGTTAGTAGTAGTACAGTTGTGTAGTAGTAGTAGTACAGTTGTGTTAGTAGTAGTACAGTTGTGTTAGTAATATTACAGTTGTGTTAGTAGTAGTACAGTTGTGTTAGTAATATTACAGTTGTGTTAGTAGTAGTACAGTTGTGTTAGTAGTAGTACAGTTGTGTTAGTAGTAGTACAGTTGTGTTAGTAGTAGTACAGTTGTGTTAGTAATATTACAGTTGTGTTAGTAGTAGTACAGTTGTGTTAGTAATATTACAGTTGTGTTAGTAGTAGTACAGTTGTGTTAGTAGTAGTACAGTTGTGTTAGTAGTAGTACAGTTGTGTTAGTAGTAGTACAGTTGTGTTAGTAATATTACAGTTGTGTTAGTAGTAGTACAGTTGTGTTAGTAGTAGTACATTTGTGTTAGTAGTAGTACAGTTGTGTTAGTAGTAGTACAGTTGTGTTAGTAGTAGTACAGTTGTGTTAGTAGTAGTACAGTTGTGTTAGTAGTAGTACAGTTGTGTTAGTAGTAGTACAGTTGTGTTAGTAGTAGTACAGTTGTGTTAGTAGTAGTACAGTTGTGTTAGTAGTAGTACATCTGTGTTAGTGGTAATGCAGTTGTGTTAGTAGTAGTCCAGTACTGTTAGTAGTAGTACAGTTGTGTTAGTAGTAGTACAGTTGTGTTAGTAGTAGTACATCTGTGTTAGTGGTAATGCAGTTGTGTTAGTAGTAGTCCAGTACTGTTAGTAGTAGTACAGTTGTGTTAGTAGTAGTACAGTTGTGTTAGTAGTAGTACAGTTGTGTTAGTAGTAGTTGAGTTGTGTTAGTAGTAGTACATCTGTGTTAGTAGTAGTACAGTTGTGTTAGTAGTAGTACAGTTGTGTTAGTAGTAGTACAGTTGTGTTAGTAGTAGTACAGTTGTGTTAGTAGTAGTACATCTGTGTTAGTGGTAATGCAGTTGTGTTAGTAGTAGTCCAGTACTGTTAGTAGTAGTACATCTGTGTTAGTGGTAGTGCAGTTGTGTAAGTTGTAGTAGATTATTGTTATTAGTACATTAATACGTACTAATAACGTACATAGCAAGGTTGCGTTAGTAGTAATACAGCTGTGTTAGTAGTAGTACAGTTGTGTTAGAAGCAGTACACTTGTGTTAGTAGTAGTTGATTAGTGTTATTAGTAGTTCAGATGTGTTAGTAGTAGTAGAGCTGTGTTAGTATTGCTACAGCTCTATTGATTGAGAGTCACGGTCGCTGCTATTATGCAAGCTGCAGCCCAGTGCGCCCCAATCAACAACAATTACTACCTACTCCGAGCCAAACAACAGTTCCAAGACCGAAGCTGACCCCAAGGGCGAAGCAGAAGCCAACCGACTGCTTCCTCTATTGGAGTGGGAACATGAAGATCCCAGCGAAGGTAATCCTGAAACCCAAGGGGTTTACTTTGAGGGTGCTTAGGGACGAGAGCCGTAACTGCATGCATCCCTGAGTACTTAACTCCTAACAAACGTTCAACACACAGTACCGCTAGGGTCAAAATCCTGACAGGCAATAGAGGTCAGAATAGACAATTGTCCCAGTCAGTTTCCGGTGACGAACCAGCGGTCAGGCGGCCGGCTCGGGTGGATCAAGAAGGGGGGGTTACCTTGAGGTTACCTTGAGGTGCTTCCGGGGCTTAGCGTCCCCGAGGCCCGGTCGTCGACCAGGCCTCCTGGTTGCCGGACTGATCAACCAGGCTGTTGGACGTGGCTGCTCGCAGCCTGACGTATGAGTCACAGCCTGGTTGATCAGGTATCCTGACACACTGATGACATGTTGCTTGTTATCTTGTTTATCTTCGGGGGAGTTTCTAGCCTCTGTTCGGTCTCATGTTGCAATTTTTCTAACAAGAGGGGGTTTGTTTTGGGGCGCCTGCCTCTCTGGGTGTCTAACCTCGGTCCATGGCAGACATGGCAAATTAGTCTCCGTGGTGTAGTGGTAAGACACTCGCCTGGCGTTTCGCGAGCGCTATGTCATGGGTTCGTATCCTGGCCTGGGAGGATTTACTGGGCGCAAATCCTTAACTGTAGCCTCTGTTTAACGCAACAGTAAAATGTGTACTTGGATGAAAAAACGATTCTTCGCGGCAGGGGATCGTATTCCAGGGACCATAGGATTAAGGACTTGCCCGAAACGCTACGCGTACTAGTGGCTGTACAAGAATGTAACAACTCTTGTATATATCTCAAAAAAAAATGAATATACTCTATTACAAGGGAGTTTCCTAGACCAGTACTCCCTGCTCATGGTCCGCGGTAGGTTCGAACTCTGTGTGACTGAAGCCCCAGACTAATATATCTAATATTAGTCCGATTTTTCCAGGGAACTGATGAGGCTATCTTATCTTGAGGTTATCTTGAGATGATTTCCGGGCTTTTTAGTGTCCCCGCGGCCCGGTCCTCGACCAGGCCTCCACCCCCAGGAAGCAGCCCGTGACAGCTGACTAACACCCAGGTACCTATTTTACTGCTAGTTAACAGGGGCATAGGGTGAAAGAAACTCTAAACATTGTTTCTCGCCGGCGCCTGGGATCGAACCCAGGACCACAGGATCACAAGTCCAGTGTGCTGTCCGCTCGGCCGACCGACTCCCCACAAAAAATGTATAACAATGCTATGCAAATAACATGAATTTAAAATTTTAATAAAGTTAAAACCTACATTGTGACTATGACACTTGACAATTTTATGACTGGGAACGGATTTGATGGTGCATTAAGTGACAAGTGATAAATATTACTTTACCTTACTAGCTATATTTAATTATATTTCAATGTGGCTATTAGTCATTATATTTAAATAGTGGTGATGATATTAGTATTTTGACAGTGTTCAAGCCTTGCTAATACAGTACCTAAAGGTCTACTTTTTCTTATCCAGTAAACTACTAATGCACTGCAAAACAGCTTGCAAAGGTTTGTGTCCCAGCTCATGTGTATATAAACTGAGATTATGCAGAGTGTTAGTGGCTTTGGATAAATATAAAAATACCAATCTTATGTAATCTTGCCCGAAACGCATTGCGTAATAGTGGCTTTAGGCATTGTATGTACTAGCTCTATCTATATATCAATCCATTAATGTAACATCACTTGTATGTATGTACCTTACCTGAATAAACATATTTATTTATTTATTTATATTTAATTTCACAAACGCATGTATCTTCTTGGAAACAAAATTATTATTATTATTATTATTATTATTATTATTATTATTATTATTATTATTAGTATTATTATTATTATTATTATTATTATTATTATTATTAGTATTATTATTATTATTATTATGGATATTAGCAATGCATAACAATCTAATTAATTATTTACCCGTGAATACCACTGCTTAATGAAAATATGAACTCTGTCTTGTTATTGTCGAGAAATTGTGAGACAATGAGTTTCTGTGGATGGCAGAGCATCATGGAGCTCACTGGCTACAAAGGGCACTGTAGCCCACTATCTAAAAATTGAGGTAATCTTTTAAAATGTAAATTCTGTTAAAAATGCAGAAATACATTGCAAGAATAACATAAAGTTATTATTCAATAAATCATCATGTATAATGGGTTAAATGCATTTAATGCTTATCAGAATTGAATAATGGTTGAAGGTTGAGGTTGTAGCTTTCTTGATTGTGGGAAGGAATGGAGTACAGAACATCTGTAGCCTTTTCTTCGTTATTAACTAAACTAGCTGTACCCGGTCATGCGTTGCTGTAGCTCAGCAACTCATGTGCGTTGCTGAGCCACAGCAACCCTCCCCTGTCTCCTAGTCCTCCAACCATTCCCCCCTCCCCCCATCCCCTCATCCTCCCAACCTCCTAACCATTCCTCACTCCCTCGTCCCCTCGTTCTCTCAACCATTTCCCACTCCCCATGTCTCCCCTTCCTCCCCATTATTCCCCCCTCTCCCCATCCCTTTGTCCTCCCCAACATTCCCCACTCCACCAGTCCCTCGTCCCCCCCCACCCTCTCCATCTCCCCTGGCCCCTCGTACTCCCCACCATTACCCACTCCCTAGTTCGATACATTCCCAAAGGATCTGATGTTCCCATCAGAAAATTGGGAACATCAATGATCTGATGTTCTCATCATGGAAATATAAGAAAAACAGTTAAAATAACGAAATGAAAAATAAAAAAATTAACTATACTCACAAAATGAACGGTATGGTAAACAACACAGCTCAATTCCAACACAATGTCATACAAAATAATTTAATCAAAATGAAAATAAATCAAAATCTATGAAAATTCAATTTGTGAATGCAATCGGAAACATTGAAATGGAATCGGAAACATTGAAATGGAATCGTAACATATTTATTATAGTGTGTGTTGTTCTTACGTGCAACAGATGGTGCTGATTCTTAAAAAAATATATTTTTACCTGTCACAGATGTGGCATATATACTTATACTTATGAAATGAATGGTATGGTAACCAACACAGCTCAATTCCAACAGTGTCACACAAAATAATTAAATCAAAATGAAATTAAATCAAAGTCTATGAAAATTCAATTTATGAATGCAATCAGAAACACTGAAATGCAATTGTAACATTTAGTATAGCATGTGTTTCTATTACATGCAACAGATAATGCTGTTTTTCAAAAAAGCATGTTTTTTCCTGTCACAGGCGTGGCATCGATACAGTAGGTATATAAAAGCACTTGCGTATTCGAATGGAATGTTGTGTCAAAATTTCAAAGCAATCGGTAAAGAGGTTTCGAAGATTTCCTTCACATGAAAATACATGAAAAATACAGTTAAAAAAAAATGTTTTTCCCGTCTTAGACAGAACATCTATATAGTATGAATATAAAAATCCGTTCGGATGCGAATGGAACGTTGTGTGAAAATTTCAAAGCTATCGGTGAAGAATTTTCGGAGATTAGCGATTTTGAACAAGCGAACATTTACATTTTTATTTATATATATATTTATATATATATATATATATATATATATATATATATATATATATATATATATATATATATATATATATATATATATATATATATATATATATATATATATGTGTGTGTGTGTGGGACTACACTTGCGTTTCAACTTTAGCCAATACCTATGTTGACTTCAGTGCTACACAAGCAGGAGGAGCTGCCAATCACCGGGAAGCGGCCAAGTCACGTAAATACAGAGACCTTGAGCACCACTACAATTTTGTCCCCATTGCCTCAGAGACACTTGGTGCCTGGGGTAAAAGTGCTGCTAGCTTTTTGAAGGAGTTGGGGTCTAAGCTAATCGAAACAACTAGAGACCCTAGAGCTGCCAGTTTTCTTTTTCAGCGCCTTAGTGTGGCAATCCAGAGAGGAAATGCTCACTGCATCCACGGTTCCTGCCCGCCATCTGAGGAGCTAGAGGAGCTGTTCAACTTGTGACAAGCAGCCTTGCACCCTGCATGTAATCAATATTGTAACTTTTTTTGTGTAATGACATTTTCAAATAAAGTTAGATAAATATACACACTTAACAAAGAATAGGGGTGGTAGGAGAAGAAAATATCAAAGTGTTCAGTGAGGATCCACAAGGTCTTCTCTGAGTACTCTTTATTTTCTTCTCCGAGGCTATGGGTCCCTACACTTGCACCAGAGGTGGTACCCCTTCTAGGTATAAAAAAAAAAAAAAAATATATATATATATATATATATATATATATATATATATATATATATATATATATATATATATATATATATATATATATATATATATATATATATATATATATATATATATATATATATATATATATATATATATAATTTACTGGGCCACGTAACAGCTATGGTGAATATGTGTGCAGAATGACGGCTCGTGCTGCTCTGCTTATGGAATGAGGTCCTTGGCTGCACCTCGAACGAGCATACATCGAGACATCGAGCGCCTTGTTTTGATGCGTTCTGAGTAGGCATAGCAAGATGGCGTTCATTACCCCAGGGACGTCCAACACCGCTCGGCAAGCTATCATTGGCCACCTCGACGATCTGCTTGACAAACTTCTTGGTTGTGTACCTAACTTACATTTATGCATAGTTTTATCTATTGTGGCTTTAAACAAGCTTTGAGATGTCCAACACCGTCTCGGACATACCTGAATATAGCGTGCAAATGCAATTCTAAAACTAAGCTGTCCAAGGAACTTCATGCCTAGCTAAACGTCTGTGCATGCTGGAGGCAGTAGGTCCATCTGCAGGTAGAGGCAGAGTAGTCACATCTTGTTTTTCTTCAGGGGAGTTTCTAGCCTCTGTTCGGCCTCAGATTGCATTTTTTCTACCAGGAGGATGTAATTTTGTCTCAGGTTGCAATTTTCTCTAGTCCATAGGATGTAGAGGCAGTGGACCAGAAGTCGCACACAGGGATCATGATTCTTAGCCACAGTGTCACCTGTTAAGCAGATTATAAACGGTAGACACTAACACAGGCACGATATAGTACATAGTATAAGTGACATTCTACTAAAATATGGAGTGCAGCGACGTGGCAGAAACACGAGGACTTAACAGTGAATGGAAGAGACATGATAAAATATAAACTATGACTTATGGCGAACTTTGTAGGTATCATATTATATACATTTGAGACAAAGGAAAGAGAACTGACGTATAAAATCCACTGAGAAAGGCGTTAATTGGTTTAATTTTCTTAGGAAATCCCAGTGAATATGCTGTGGGAATGTTACATAAAAATGTCCAACACATACAATGGTAGAGTACTCAAACAGGACGAGCTCTCTCGTAAAAATATTACTAAAGTTAGTTGAAAAGGGTAGAAGTAAGTAGGCATAAGCTTGTTACTTAGCCTATAATATTGTAAGCAAGATGCAGCTAGAAATAAAAGCTATGAATGTTAGGTGCTAGTTCTTCACGAACGTAGTCATCCTCTGTTACACACTGACAGTCAGGAAGTGGGGAGCTGATATAACGCATCCATTGTCATTTACAGACTGAAACACCACAGGCACACAAGCGTGTATCATCAGACTCTTGTCGGTGTTGTGTCGAAATAACTGATGTAGACCGAAGGTTGTAAGTCTGTGAACCAGGTGTTGTGGTACCATCGTACGAGTCTGTGACCAGAGTGGGTGTCACGGTGGTAGGAACAGTCACAATGTTGTCACAGGTACAGGAGTGTCATTGTCAACAGTCAGTCGAGTTAATTTCATGTGATTGAGATGTTCATTTACATGCTCACCTGAAGCTAGGTTTTCCAGTTTGTACTTGTTACCTGTGATATGCTCAAGAACTCTGTAAGGTCCAAGAAACTATTCGGTCAGCTTGTACATGATACCATCCATTCGCTGGTTGAGGATCATTACTAAAGATCCAGGTCCGATTTTTGTAGGTTTAGCATGAGCGTTTTATAACCGAGTGAAATTGTCAGTAACTATAAATAGGTGTTCCTTGACTCTCTGGAACACCAAATGAGTGTCTCGTTGTTTTACTTTAACATAATTATCATAGTTGTAAAGTAGCGAGGAGGCGAGGATATGAGAGTGTTAGAGAATCAAAGTGGATCAGGAGGCGAGGATATGAGAGTGTTAGAGAATCAAAGTGGAGCAGGAGGCGAGGATAGGAGAGTGTTAGAGAATCAAAGTGGAGCAGGAGGCGAGGATAGGAGAGTGTTAGAGAATCAAAGTGGAGCAGGAGGCGAGGATAGGAGAGTGTTAGAGAATCAAAGTGGAGCAGGAGGCGAGGATAGGAGAGTGTTAGAGAATCAAAGTGGATCAGGAGGCGAGGATAGGAGAGTGTTAGAGAATCAAAGTGGATCAGGAGGCGAGGATAGGAGAGTGTTAGAGAATCTCATGTCTGTCCCAAAAAGCACAAAGTGAGGTGTATCTCACATGGAGGAGTTGACAGAGAAGTTTATAGAGCTTTGGACGATTGGCATAAGTTCATCCCATTTGTGACTGTCCCGAGTGACTGTTACTCTGAGTGCGTCAAGGACTTCCTTATTTGTTTTTTCAGCAAGGGCTATTGTTAGCCGGTTGATAAGGCATTATATTGCTCTTTTTTGATATGGTACAGTTTAGCCAGTTGTTCCAGAACTGAACTATTGATTGCCGAGCCGTTGTCAGAAAGTATAATCCTATGTAACGGGGTCGGGGGGGAAAAGGGTCTCTCTTTCTAACTAACTAGTTAACTAGCCCGCCCTTAGTTAACTATACTTAAGACCCTAGAACTGAGTGGCCTTCAGTCCTCTCCTCGTGATCTTACACGTTTGGTCACTTTTGATACTACAAACACGAGAACTGTACTTGCATGGGATGTACAAGGGATGTACAGGAAAGCATGGAATCTTGAGCCCAGCAACAGAATGTAAAATATGCGTTAGGGAGGAAATTCCACTAAACACCATAAATTCTAAACAAGATTTATTAAACAAAGATTATCAAATGAAAATAAAAGAAACGCGCATCCTATCTGAATTGCATCCTACTAAAATTATTCCTACACTAGAGGCAATGAATGAATGGATTTAAAATTAACTGAACCAAACCCTAAATCACATTACCATTATCTCTTTGGCCTGGTCGACGACCGGGCCGCGGGGACGCTAAGCCCCGGAAGCACCTCAAGGTAACCTCAAGGTAAGCCTGATGTTCGCCTGGCCTTCTGGAGGTGAGATGTTGACCTTCCAGCTCCACACTGATCTACTCTCTGACTCCCCCGACTGTGGAGCAACTAGGATTACTCCACCAGCCTCTCTGGTTCCCAGAATAAGTAAGCAGATTTAATTAATAAAGCTAATCTTATTTACTGGCCACCCAGATGATTGAATCCAAGTTGAAACTGATGGTAATTCTATAGATTCTTAGGCCCAGCTATTTATAATTACAATATTTACTATTGACCTGAATTTTATAATTTATTAATTAACAATACGGAAGGTTGTAGTCCTCCCTAGACCTTGACCGAGGGTGGGTCAGAGACGAACCTTGACTATTTAGTCCCCTATTCTAAATGACGTCACTGTCTCTGACAGCATACGAGCCTTGATATTTGCTCGTCATTCATGTTAACTTAACATAAGTACTTAAACCAGATTGGTTATTACTACAATTACTGTCATTATTGAATTATTCATCAATGTTGAATTAATACAAGGGAAACGTAGCCATTTTATCTTATATCCCCATTAATCATTTAATCTCTGGAGAGTGACCTTTTATCCACGTAAAAGTACCCTTTGACTCCGAACTTGTGTTCCCTGTAACCCATATGATCAAGGAACAATAAACTTCCAAAACCAGCTTAGCTTGTTACACCTAGGTGGAACATACCTGCAAATTATGTTATCATGAAATCCACTATCTATTGTATCCGCAGTTTTGTTTGGAATTGTAACCAGTTCACAGTATCTAGAAGAGTTATCTACCATAACTAGATTTGATTAACTTTGGAAATTTCAGCAAAGTTCGTTAGCAAATCCACAGAAACACGGTTCCAACTTGCATTAGTCGTAGGGTAAGTCTGAATCGGGTTTGGGCCAGCAACTTGGCCTCGGTGAGCTAGGCAGGTTAGACATTGATCTACGTGATGTTCAATATGTTTTGCCATTTTGGTTCAGTAATACTTGAGGCGAGCCTACTTTATGTAGCGGTCCTTGCCAGGATGGGCACTGTGTGGGGCGTCATGGGCAAGTTTCAACACGGTCGGTACTATTGACGCGGGAATATCGTAATCCTTGAGACGGATTACGTGACTTGAGAGTACTGGTTCCTTGAGCGGCACGGGAGGCCCGACTGTAAGAATCGTGTTTGGGCTCATTAGAAAGCTTATGATCGGTTCCCACATTGGGTCTTGTTGTTGTGCCATTTCCACATCTTGTAAGTCTAATGTAGAGTAGTCAACTTGAATAGGAGCGACGTAACAGGAGAGGACATCGGCAACTACATTGTGTCAGCCAGGTAAGTACCCTATATGTACTCACCTAATTGTGCTTGCGGGGGTTGAGCTCTGACTCTTTGGTCCCGCTTCTCAAGTGTCAATCAACTGATGTACAGGTTCCTGAGCCTATTAGCTCAGGAACCTGAACATTCCATGTGGGTTGGAACTCTTGTATTGGGAGCGACCAACGGGCAAACTTGCCTATTGGGTTATTTTCTTTGAACAAGAGAATAATGGCTTGGTGGTCCGTCAGCAAATGGACAGGATAGTTGTAGATGATGTCTCTGAAATATTTGAGGACCCACACTACAGTTAAAGCTTCACCTTCTGATGTCGAGTAATTCTTTTCTGCTTTGGGGAGGACTCGGCTTGCATATGCAATAGCACGCTCTTTCTGTCGCTAGTTTGTGTTAGGACGGCTCCTAACCCAATATTACTGGCGTCGGTGACCAAGACAAGCAGTTTGGAGAAGTCTGGGAACTTGAGAATGGGAGCAGATATCAAAGCCTCTTTAAGTGTTTTAAATGCTTTCTCTTGATCAGCTGTCCACGCGAACGGAGTCTTTCTTAAAGAGGTGAGTGAGAGGAGACGCAATCACTGAATAGCCAGCGATGAATCCTGCTAAGAATCCTGCTAAGAATCGGCGGTAGAATCCTGCTAAGCCTATAAACGTTTGTACAGCTTCAACATTATGAGGGGCAGGATAGTTCTTCACAGCGTCTTTGAGTCAAGAGTGGTGATGCCTAGAGGGGTGACATTATGGCTAAGAAACTTTTTATCTTTTCTCGTGAACGCAATTTTTCTAAGTTTAATTTTCAGATGAGCTTCAGATAGTTTCTGAAGAACACGTTCTTATTAATTAACTTTGAAGGTGGGTTGGTACCTCCTTGGACATGATTATGAAGTCATCAAGGTAAACCATGAGGTTATTCCCTATCTTCGTCGGAACAAGTTTGTCATAAGTCTAGAGAAGGTAAAGGGGCTGTTGCGTAAGCCAAAAGGCATGCGGGTATATTGGTAATGACCGTTAGGGGCTGAAATTGCCGACAGTTCTCGGTATTCTGGGTCAAGTGGTATTAGCCAAAATTCTTGCAATATATCAAGTGTTGAAAAAAACATATTCTGGCATATGTTCTGCAATAAGTCAGTGAGCACAGGAAGTAGAGATCTATCAGGTATCATCACTTGGTTAAGTTTTCTGAAATCAACGACGGGACGCCAAGAGCCATCCATCATAGGTACTAAGATCAATGGATCTTAGAGGTACTTTCGTACCTCTAAGAGGTACTTTCTAAGGGGTACGTACTAAGAGGTACCATGTACTTTTTTTTTTTTTTTTTTTTTTTTTTAGATATATACAAGAGTTGTTACATTCTTGTACAGCCACTAGTACGCGTAGCGTTTCGGGCAAGTCCTTAATCCTATGGTCCCTGGAATACGATCCCCTGCCGCGAAGAATCGTTTTTTTTCATCCAAGTACACATTTTACTGTTGTGTTAAACAGAGGCTACAGTTAAGGAATTGCGCCCAGTAAATCCTCCACGGCCAGGATACGAACCCATGACATAGCGCTCGCGGAACGCCAGGCGAGTGTCTTACCACTACACCACGGAGACTGCTCCACTACACCACGGAGACTGCTTCTCCATGTACTTATATACATGGAGAAGTACTTTCTTCAATAACACCTCCCTGTAACGTCTCGTCAATAAGTCGGTCGGCAACAGCTCGTTGAGAATGAGGCAATCTGTATGCGGGTACATAAATTGGTCGGTCGAGTAATAGTACAGGGAGCCGGTCGGCCGAGCGGACAGCACACTGGACTTGTGGTCCTGAGTTCAATCCCAGGCGCCGGCGAGAAACATTGGGCAGAGTTTCTTTCACCCTATGCCCCTGTTACCTAGCAGTAAAATAGGTACCTGGGTGTTAATCAGCCATCACGGGCTGCTTCCTGGGGGTGGAGGCCTGGTCGAGGACGGGGCCGCGGGGACACTAAAAAAAGCCCCGAAATCATCTCAAGATAACCTCAAGAAGATATAACCTGATTCAAGAGAAATTATGTGAGTGATGAGGTGTGTCAGTCCAAGTTGTTCTCCTGTCAGTGAAACAACAGTACTATGTTTGTTGAGGATACTCAGCAACTGAGCCTGGGCGTCTGGGAATTCAGTGGCACTAAGATGCTCAGGTGAGACCGCTAACTTATTTCGATTCGTCGCGTGAGAGAGTGCATGTACCATATGTTCAGTAGAGGCCTTATCCACTACTCGCACCAGTAACGAATAATGGGTGAAGTCACTGTCAAATATTACGTGAGCGAGGTCAGGTACACCAGGAATTTTGACAATAACCTATGTTAGTGCGTGAGAATGTAGTACAGTGTCTTGCTGTTAAGATACCTCTGACTTGATTGATGGTTGTGAGGGGATGGAATTCCCAGCTAGCTTTCTAGTTTGTGTTAGAGTGTATGGCTGCACTCTAGCACTCTAAACAATAGTTCGCTCACTACATGTCTTTGTTTGGAGTCTGGAGGAAGCCTAACTCCAGACCAGTTCAGTGAAACTACGATGAAGATCCTAGCTTAGCTGTGAAGAAAGTAAGTAATTATCAAAACAAGGCACCAAACCGGGAAGGCTATGTAACACCATCAAATGTGCGGGATAATCAGAGGGCGCTAAATATCACCAAGGAAGCCAATATGAGAACAGAAATGCATAAGGCGAACGATATCAAAAGTATCCGAGTTGCCAAGAATTCTATCGAGGGACAAGTGACCGTGAGGGACGGTCGGAAAACAAGACACACGCTCGTCCTGGAAGTCAGGACATTCAACAAGGATATGCATGACAGTAAGAGGGACAATGCAATTTGGACAATAAGGAGCAGGGCGGCGCTCCATTAAGTGACCGTGAGTTAAACGGGTATGGCCAATATGTAACCTAGCCAGAGCCGTTTCCCACCTCCAGTTACGGTGGTAGGAGGAAGGCCACTGAGACACACGACTCTTAAGAGTACGCAGTTTTTTGCCAATAGCAGAAGACCAACAACTCTGCCAGTGGGCAAGGATGGAGGCATGAATAACTGGGTAAAAGTCGGAATAAGGAATACCTTTACGGGAGATGGGACAAGTGCGGATAGCTTCCTTAGTTGCAGCATCCGCATGCTCATTTAAAGAGGCACCAACATGGCTGGGAACCCAGCAAAACTCAACCAACTTAAATTTACTGGAGATATGAAACAGCCAATGTTGAATCTCGATGACCACCGGGCGGACCGGATCATAGGACATGACATGACATTTCTCCTGACAGAAATCGTCAGGAGAAAGTAGGGTGGCCTCACCGCAATTGAGGCAGCGAGCCTGGGGAGAAGTGCACTCGGACTTAGAATGACTATCGTCCCGACACATGAGGCATAGATACACAGTACTTGTGCATTTGAGGACACCGTGCCCGAACTTCCAACACTTATTGCAAAGTCTAGGAGAGGGAATGTACTCCTGAACGGAGCATCAGGCACCAGCAAGAATAATAGAGGGCGGAAGAGCCCTACTATCAAAGGTGATTTAAACAACTCAAAGGGGCTGACGGCGACGACCACGAGGGGGTCGAGTAAACGTGTCCACCTGGAGGACAGAATGGCCTTGGGCTTCGAGGAATATGTTTAATATCCTCATGGCAATCTTTGAGGTCCCGAACACCAGTTGTAACATGGTGTGGGAGGAGAACAGTGCCAACACTGGCATTTAACCGAGCGTTTTTGGAGACCCAAACAGGGGTCTCTCCAATACAGGACAAAGCAGCTAAGCGAGTAGCTGCATCCTGAGAATGAGCAGCGACGACACCCGTACCGTAACTGGTGGAGTTAAAAGTAACAGAGGCATCTACTGAATCAACAAGGTTTATGGAGGGAGAAATCGTCAGGAGGAGTAGAATCCAGTTGGAGGAGATCAAAGTATTTAGCCCACATAGCGGGACCAAACAAGGCGTTGTAAGTATTAGTACAGGAGGGGATCGTGCGAGTGCGGCTGTGGCGGGGACGGCGTTGAGAACCCCCAGAGAGAGAGGGGGTAAAAGGTGCAGTAGTCACAATGAGAGACGGAGCCGTGCCAGGGGACGAGGTGGTCTCCACTGGGGGCTGGGAACTCGGCCCTACCGCAGAGGAGGGAGGGGAGCTGAGGGGAGTAGTCAGGGGGTCGGGGCCCAATGCAGCAGGGGCTACATGGCCTGGTCTTCCAACACAGTCCGACTCGGGGGCTTGGTCGCCCACCCCACGAGCCTGAGAAGGAACAAGGGAAACATTATTAGCCATGAAAACGAGGAAAAAACTTTCATTCACGAATGTGCCCCCACACCCACCATGGAGCCACAATTAGAGGCAGGACACCCAACAATATGCTATCGCCGATCATGCCGGGGCCCCCCAGGGGTTCGTCGTGAGTATACGCCCCACAAACGCCACCTTAAGAACCATCAGTCCGTCCCCTCTGCTCCTCACGGCGACAACGAACCAGAAAGGGAGGGGGAGCTGTGAAGAAAGTAAAACTGTGTAGAGAGAGAGGTAACTTGTGGTTAGTCAAGTCAACGGCTCTCGGGCGTCGCTACACAGGGCCGGGAAGCTATGACATCACCGGCCGTGACGTAAGGTGAAGAGAAGAGCCGTCACTGGAGCGGCCACCTCTAGGCCTGCTGGCTTCTCTCTGATTGGTCAAGTCAAAAGAAGAGTAGGCAGTGTGCTCCAAGCCAGCAAGGAGCGCACCAAAAGTCATTCTAGGACCGGCGTTTTTTGGGCAGGGTGTACCAGGTGGTGGTGGTGGTCTGTCAGCCACCACCACCACCACCGTTATCATCGTGTTACTTTTCAATTTCCTTATCCTGATTCCCCTCATCTTGCTGTACTAGGGATTTCCGGATTGCTCGTTGCAGGGTGTGGTCACAGCGTTGGCGCTCTCTCACTTGTTGGCTGACGTCTGGTGCGAGCAGGTCGCTGTTGTTGGTGTGTGGTGTGTCATAACGACAGCCTGTGGGGGCGGCTGGCGTTATTGCGTCGTTGGTGACGCGGATTCGGAGGGTGGATTCCGCAGGATCGGAGTTCTCGGCAGCTGCTAATTGGACGTTGGTGGAGGTGGCGCTTTTGGACGTTTTACGGGTGGACCTGCATTCTATTTACAGCCTTGAGAAGATCTATGACAGGCATGTGGTGGTCAAGTTCTCTGCCCCTGATCCATATCAGCACTTCATGAGTGATTTTGCTGGGCATTCTTTCCAGCTCCCGGGCTCTGCTGGTGCTGTTGAGGTGTCGGACCGGTGTGTGGCACCGACGTTTGTCAGCATCCATGGAATTCCCTTGGATTTTCCTGAGGTCCTTCGCACCTCCTTCTCTCGGTACGGTACTGTGTTCCCTCACCGCGTAACTTGTCTCCGCTCAGGCCATCTGTCGGGCTTGAGGACCAATGTGTGGACCCTTGGCATGCGCTTGACACGTGATATTGCATCTCAGGTCACGTTCTTCGGCTTAAACTTATGGATATTCTATGAGGATCAACCGCACATCTGTTTTAGGTGTGGTTTGCGAGGGCATTTAGCGGCCGGTTGCACAGCTTCCGGGGTGGGGAAGCCAGCCCTCTTTCAGGAGGGTGATTTTCCCCCCTTGGGGGTTAGGGGGGCCAAGTCAGGTTATCTTAAGGTTATCTTGAGATGATTTTGGGGCTTTTAGTGTCCCCACGGCCCGGTCCTCGACCAGGCCTCCAACCCCCAGGAAGCAGCCTGTGACAGCTGACTAACACCCAGGTACCTATTTTACTGCTAGGTAACAGGGGCATAGGGTGAAAGAAACTCTGCCCATTGTTTCTCGCTGGCGCCTGGGATCGATGGATCGGCGCCATGATTGTCCCCCGCGACCCCTCCCCATCGATGGTGCCTTCTGATTTGAATAATCCTACTCCGCCTGTTCAGCAGTTTGGCCCACCTGGCCCGTTGATGTCTGATGCGGCGGCCTCGCTTCCTGTGCACGTCATCACTGCGGAGGTTCATTGGGACTCAACTGTCGCTGACATGGAGATGGGTACGCCTGTGGAAGCTGCTCCATCAAGCTGTAGGTGGGAGTGGCGATCCTGCGGGTCCTCCGTGTGGTGTTGCTCCCTCGTCTGGTGGCCGTGCATCCGACATGGTTGCTGTTGCTCCTGAGGCACTGCGATCCTCTCGTGGCTCTAGAGGACTTGCCTCGGTCGCGGCGTCGGATCAGCCCTGTCGTATGCGGGAGGCACGGACGCATTCCTCGGACAAAGGTCCTCCTGTCAAGCGACGGGGGGTCTACAGCTGGGGCTGCTGTGGCGTGCGCCCCTCCTCCTCCTCCCTCTGGTGGCCTGCTGGGCTCTGTTGCTCCCGGGGCTCCATCTGGGAGCAGTGAAGCCCCAAAGGCGGTTGAGGATGCTCAGTGGGTGGTGTCCACTGGTGTGGAAGATATTGGACGGGATACACTGACTATGAAGTGTACGAAGTCTACGAAGAGTGCGGGCACCGACGTTCCTATGAGGCCCTCTGCTGCAGGGTTGCAAGATGATGCACCTACTGTTCCTGTTGCCTCCCCTGTTGGGGGCTCTGGTATGCCTTCGCAGGGGACTGTGGGGTTGGTGGGGTCCTGACTGCCCTTCCTGATGGCGCCCTCTCTGACTTGTGCGACGCTGAATGTGCATGGGTTGCGTGACTTGGCAGTGCAGATGGGCTTGGTGGCTGTGCTTTGTGAGCTGCGTCCGGATGTAGCCATTACTCAGGAGCATAATGTGCATGACTTGGATGCTTTGTCTGGGTTGACTGATGATTTTCATGTAGTACTTAATCCGCTGAGGATGTCTTTTATCAGGAAACAATTTTAAGTTTCCACAACGTTCCTGAAAAGTGTTAGAAAGGAGTGGAAACGTTTGCTTTCACGCATAAGATACGTTATTTTGTGTGGACTTAAATAGGTTTCCAAAACTTATAACCAAAATTTACGTACCTAACCCTAATTTGAAACTTTGTGATACTTTTTGTACCCTAATATGAAACTTTGCAACACCTTTTGTACCCTAATTTGAAACTTTATGACACCGTTTATAAAGTGTTTAAAGTTAAAATGTTAAAATATGAATAAAATAGGAAATGTAAAAATAAAAAAAAATATTTCTACATTTAGTAAAATAAAAAAGGATCATAATAAAGATTGGTTTATCATTTTTAATCATTTTTAATTTGTAGTAGTGTGGTGTAGCAGCCTGGTGTAGTGGTGTGGTGTAGTGGCGTGGTGTAGCAGCCTGGTGTAGTAGTGTGGTGTAGTGGCGTGGTGTAGCAGCCTGGTGTAGCAGCCAGGTGTAGTAGTGTGGTGTAGTGGCGTGGTGTAGCAGCCTGGTGTAGTAGTGTGGTGTAGTGGCGTGGTGTAGCAGCCTGGTGTAGCAGCCAGGTGTAGTAGTGTGGTGTAGTGGCGTGGTGTAGCAGCCTGGTGTAGTAGTGTGGTGTAGTGGCGTGGTGTAGCAGCCTGGTGTAGCAGCCAGGTGTAGTAGTGTGGTGTAGTGGCGTGGTGTAGCAGCCTGGTGTAGTAGTGTGGTGTAGTGGCGTGGTGTAGCAGCCTGGTGTAGCAGCCAGGTGTAGTAGTGTGGTGTAGTGGCGTGGTGTAGCAGCCTGGTGTAGTAGTGTGGTGTAGTGGCGTGGTGTAGCAGCCTGGTGTAGTAGTGTGGTGTAGTGGTGTGGTGTAGCAGCCTGGTGTAGTGGTGTGGTGTAGCAGCCTGGTGTAGTGGTGTGGTGTAGCAGCCTGGTGTAGTAGTGTGGTGTAGCAGCCTGGTGTAGTAGTGTGGTGTAGTGGCATGGTGTAGCAGCCTGGTGTAGTAGTGTGGTGTAGTAGTGTGGTGTAGCAGCCTGGTGTAGTAGTGTGGTGTAGTGGCATGGTGTAGCAGCCTGGTGTAGTAGTGTGGTGTAGTGGCGTGGTGTAGCAGCCTGGTGTAGTAGTGTGGTGTAGTGGCGTGGTCTAGCAGCCTGGTGTAGTAGTGTGGTGAAGCAGCCTGGTGTAGTAGTGTGGTGTAGTGGTGTGGTGTAGTAGTGTGGTGTAGCAGCCTGGTGTAGTAGTGTGGTGTAGTGGCGTGGTGCAGCAGCCTGGTGTAGTAGTGTGGTGTAGTGGTGTGGTGTAGTAGTGTGGTGTAGCAGCCTGGTGTAGTAGTGTGGTGTAGTAGTGTGGTGTAGCAGCCTGGTGTAGTAGTGTGGTGTAGTGGTGTGGTGTAGCAGCCTGGTGTAGTAGTGTGGTGTAGAGGTGTGGTGTAGCAGCCTGGTGTAGTAGTGTGGTGTAGTGGTGTGGTGTAGCAGCCTGGTGTAGTAGTGTGGTGTAGTGGCGTGGTGTAGTAGTGTGGTGTAGCAGCCTGGTGTAGTGGCGTTGTGTAGCAGCCTGGTGTAGTGGCGTGGTGTAGTGGCGTGGTGTAGGAGCCTGGTGTAGTGTGGTGTAGTAATGTGGTGTAGCAGCCTGGTGTAGTAGTGTGGTGTAGTAGTGTGGTGTAGCAGCCTGGTGTAGTAGTGTGGTGTAGTAGTGTGGTGTAGCAGCCTGGTGTAGTAGTGTGGTGTAGTAGTGTGGTGTAGCAGCCTGGTGTAGTAGTGTGGTGTAGTGGCCTGGTGTAGTGGTGTGGTGTAGTGGCGTGGTGTAGTGGCGTGGTGTAGGAGCCTGGTGTAGTAGTGTGGTGTAGTAATGTGGTGTAGCAGCCTGGTGTAGTAGTGTGGTGTAGTAGTGTGGTGTAGCAGCCTGGTGTAGTAGTGTGGTGTAGTAGTGTGGTGTAGCAGCCTGGTGTAGTGGCGTGGTGTAGCAGCCTGGTGTAGTAGTGTGGTGTAGCAGCCTGGTGTAGTAGTGTGGTGTAGTGGCGTGATGTAGCAGCCTGGTGTAGTGGTGTGGTGTAGTGGTGTGGTGTAGCAGCCTGGTGTAGTAGCGTGGTGTAGTGGTGTGGTGTAGCAGCCTGGTGTAGTAGTGTGGTGTAGTGGCGTGGTGTAGCAGCCTGGTGTAGTGGCATGGTGTAGCAGCCTGGTGTAGTAGTGTGGTGTAGTGGTGTGGTGTAGCAGCCTGGTGTAGTAGTGTGGTGTAGTAGTGTGGTGTAGCAGCCTGGTGTAGTAGTGTGGTGTAGTGGCGTGGTGTAGCAGCCTGGTGTAGTAGTGTGGTGTAGCAGCCTGGTGTAGTAGTGTGGTGTAGTAGTGTGGTGTAGCAGCCTGGTGTAGTAGTGTGGTGTAGCAGCCTGGTGTAGTAGTGTGGTGTAGTTGCGTGGTGTAGCAGCCTGGTGTAGTAGTGTGGTGTAGTGGCGTGGTGTAGCAGCCTGGTGTAGTAGTGTGGTGTAGTGGCGTGGTGTAGCAGCCTGGTGTAGTAGTGTGGTGTAGTGGAGTGGTGTAGCAGCCTGGTGTAGTAGTGTGGTGTAGTAGCGTGGTGTAGCAGCCTGGTGTAGTAGTGTGGTGTAGTAGCGTGGTGTAGCAGCCTGGTGTAGCAGCCTGGTGTAGTAGTGTGGTGTTGTGGCGTGGTGTAGCAGCCTGGTGTAGTAGTGTGGTGTAGTAGCGTGGTGTAGCAGCCTGGTGTAGCAGCCTGGTGTAGTAGTGTGGTGTAGTGGCGTGGTGTAGCAGCCTGGTGTAGTAGTGTGGTGTAGTAGCGTGGTGTTGCAGCCTGGTGTAGCAGCCTGGTGTAGTAGTGTGGTGTAGTGGCGTGGTGTAGCAGCCTGGTGTAGCAGCCTGGTGTGGTAGTGTGGTGTAGTAGCGTGGTGTAGCAGCCTGGTGTAGCAGCCTGGTGTAGTAGTGTGGTGTAGTAGTGTGGTGTAGCAGCCTGGTGTAGTAGTGTGGTGTAGTGGCGTGGTGTAGCAGCCTGGTGTAGTAGTGTGGTGTAGCAGCCTGGTGTAGTAGTGTGGTGTAGCAGCCTGGTGTAGTAGTGTGGTGTAGCAGCCTGGTGTAGTAGTGTGGTGTAGTGGTGTGGTGTAGCAGCCTGGTGTAGTAGTGTGGTGTAGCAGCGTGGTGTAGCAGCCTGGTGTAGTAGTGTGGTGTAGTAGTGTGGTGTAGCAGCCTGGTGTAGTAGTGTGGTGTAGTGGTGTGGTGTAGCAGCCTGGTGAAGTAGTGTGGTGTAGTGGCGTGGTGTAGCAGCCTGGTGTAGTAGTGTGGTGTAGCAGCCTGGTGTAGTAGTGTGGTGTAGCAGCCTGGTGTAGTAGTGTGGTGTAGTAGTGTGGTGTAGCAGCCTGGTGTAGTAGTGTGGTGTAGTAGTGTGGTGTAGTGGCGTGGTGTAGGAGCCTGGTGTAGTGGTGTGGTGTAGTAGTGTGGTGTAGTGGTGTGGTGTAGTAGTGTGGTGTAGTGGCGTGGTGTAGCAGCCTGGTGTAGTAGTGTGGTGTAGTGGCGTGGTGTAGCAGCCTGGTGTAGTAGTGTGGTGTAGTGGCGTGGTGTAGCAGCCTGGTGTAGCAGCCTGGTGTAGTAGTGTGGTGTAGTGGAGTGGTGTAGCAGCCTGGTGTAGTAGTGTGGTGTAGTAGCGTGGTGTAGCAGCCTGGTGTAGTAGTGTGGTGTAGTAGCGTGGTGTAGCAGCCTGGTGTAGCAGCCTGGTGTAGTAGTGTGGTGTAGTGGCGTGGTGTAGCAGCCTGGTGTAGTAGTGTGGTGTAGTAGCGTGGTGTAGCAGCCTGGTGTAGCAGCCTGGTGTAGTAGTGTGGTGTAGTGGCGTGGTGTAGCAGCCTGGTGTAGTAGTGTGGTGTAGTAGCGTGGTGTAGCAGCCTGGTGTAGCAGCCTGGTGTAGTAGTGTGGTGTAGTGGCGTGGTGTAGCAGCCTGGTGTAGCAGCCTGGTGTGGTAGTGTGGTGTAGTAGCGTGGTGTAGCAGCCTGGTGTAGCAGCCTGGTGTAGTAGTGTGGTGTAGTAGTGTGGTGTAGCAGCCTGGTGTAGTAGTGTGGTGTAGTGGCGTGGTGTAGCAGCCTGGTGTAGTAGTGTGGTGTAGCAGCCTGGTGTAGTAGTGTGGTGTAGCAGCCTGGTGTAGTAGTGTGGTGTAGCAGCCTGGTGTAGTAGTGTGGTGTAGTGGTGTGGTGTAGCAGCCTGGTGTAGTAGTGTGGTGTAGCAGCGTGGTGTAGCAGCCTGGTGTAGTAGTGTGGTGTAGTAGTGTGGTGTAGCAGCCTGGTGTAGTAGTGTGGTGTAGTGGTGTGGTGTAGCAGCCTGGTGAAGTAGTGTGGTGTAGTGGCGTGGTGTAGCAGCCTGGTGTAGTAGTGTGGTGTAGCAGCCTGGTGTAGTAGTGTGGTGTAGCAGCCTGGTGTAGTAGTGTGGTGTAGTAGTGTGGTGTAGCAGCCTGGTGTAGTAGTGTGGTGTAGTAGTGTGGTGTAGTGGCGTGGTGTAGGAGCCTGGTGTAGTGGTGTGGTGTAGTAGTGTGGTGTAGTGGTGTGGTGTAGTAGTGTGGTGTAGTGGCGTGGTGTAGTAGTGTGGTGTAGTGGCATGGTGTAGTGGAGGAGGAAGAAGGGGAGGGGTAAGAGAAAGGGGATGAGGAGGAAAGGGAAGAGGAGGGGGAGGGGATGGGGTAAGAGAAGGATGGGGATGAGGGGAAGGGTAAGAGAAAGAAGGGGAATAGGAGGGGGGAGATGGAAGGGGTAAGAAAAGGAAGGGGAAGAGCAGGGGGAGGGTGTGAAGGTGTTACACCGTGCGGGTATAAACACTGGACCACCCTGGTGATGGTAACCTCTACTACTGACCCTCGCGTGTTTGGGACCCTCGGCCAACCCGTTCTCGCAAATTCGTAAAGTCAATATTGACTTATTAACTACGTGCATAGGTGATATACTAAACATAATAGATACCCTTAAAAAGATTCATAGAAAACACCAACCTTACCTAACCTTGTTAGTATCTTAAGATAAGCATCTTATTGCTTCGTAATTACAATTATTACTTAACCTATACCTATTATAGGTTAGGTAATAATTGTAATTACGAAGCAATAAGATGCTTATCTTAACATACTAAGTAGGTTAGGTAAGGTCGGTGTTTTCTATGAATCTTTTTAAGGGTATCTGTTATGTTAAGTATGTCACCTATGCACATATTTAATAAGTCAATATTGACTTATTAAATTTGCGAGAACAGGTTGCAACGCCAACCCTCGCTGCCCCACCAACCTCCAGTATTGACTTTATAATAATAATTTAATTCAAAAGTAAAATCAGAGATAAAGTTATATAAAACATTATTATCTGATTCTAGATTTGTATTGCTGTATTTGATGAAGATGAACACACCATAGTCATCTACCAAGACATGTCTGTATAACCCAGCGCCCTAACATGCCATGACAACTGTGTAGGCTTACACAGTACATACCCCAGACGTCACACAGGTCCTGTTATGCTCAATCCCCATCCCACCTCCCCTCCCATCTTCCCTCCTCCCCTCTTCATCCCCTCCTCTTCCCCTTCGTCTTCCTCATTCCCCTTCTCTTACCCCTACCCCCTTCTCTTTTCCTTTCTCTTACCCCCTCCCTTCTTCCCCTTCCTCCTCACCCCCCTTGTCTTACCCCTCCCCTCTCCCCCCTCCTCTTCCTATTCATCCTCACCCTCATCCTCATTCTCTTACCCCTTCTCTTATCCCTCCCCTCCTCCTTACCCCCTTCTCTTAAGGGGAAGGTACGCTCCAACTGGTAATGGTACACGTAGCTCCTCTGGGACCCTCCGTGGCAACGCTCCAACTGGTAATGGTACACGTAGCTCCTCTGGTACCCTCCGTGGCTACGCTCCAACTGGTAACGGTACACGTAGCACCTCCGGTACCCTCCGTGGCTACGCTCCAACTGGTAACGGTACACATAGCACCTCCGGTACCCTCCGTGGCTACGCTCCAACTGGTAACGGTTCACGTAGCACCTCCGGTACCCTCCGTGGCAACGCTCCAACTGGTAATGGTACACGTAGCACCTCCGGTACCCTCCGTGGCAACGCTCCAACTGGTAACGGTACACGTAGCTCCTCCGGTACCCTCCGTGGCTACGCTCCAACTGGTAACGGTACACGTAGCACCTCCGGTACCCTCCGTGGCAACGCTCCAACTGGTAACAGTACACGTAGCACCTCCGGTACCCTCCGTGGCTACGCTCCAACTGGTAACGGTACACGTAGCTCCTCCGGTACCCTCCGTGGCTACGCTCCAACTGGTAACGGTACACGTAGCTCCTCCGGTACCCTCCGTGGCAACGCTCCAACTGGTAACGGTACACGTAGCTCCTCCGGTACCCTCCGTGGCTACGCTCCAACTGGTAATGGTACACGTAGCACCTCCGGTACCCTCCGTGGCTACGCTCCAACTGGTAATGGGGGTGAAATTCAGCCTTCAGTGCTTCAGCTCCAAGGGCGTGAATGGGGAGACTGGTTTATCGTGAAAACTCACATGTATAAGTTTGGTGCTGTAAGCCTCTGTACTGATGTGAAATCAGGTTCCAGTTGTTGTTGTCCCAAGCGCCTGCAAGGCGAGGGAAGTTGCGTGAGGTGCACCATTAATGACGTCAATTATCAGTGTATGAGGCGGGCAAGACTGTGAGGACGGAGTGTGTATGATACACCTTGGGGAACACATTTATAGCAGGAAGCTGCAAGGTCAGTGCTGCAGGGAGGCTGATAGATTATTTGTGCATAAAGTGGTCGGTTTAGTGTAAACCAGACAGTGTGGAGATTTTCCATATGACGGTTTTATATATATATCGTTCAGGGTCAAGGCATGCCATGTATGTATATATCTCATTACAGAGGAAGATCAAGTATTATGGCAGGTCAAGGTAAATAGGGTGATCTGAGTGATGGCCTGTTTTTTTTTTTTTTTTTTTTTTTTACATGCAAGCATACGTATAAGTTACAATAAAAGCAGAAACAAATACAACATAGAACAAAGGTACAAAGCACAAAGCACACATATGTACACGGACAAAGGAACAAATCAAGAGAAGACCAGCCAGAAGGGCTGACCACAAAACAAAAATGCATATACAAACATAACACAAATATAAACACAGCGGAAGACAAACACAGGGGAAAACCCCAGAACAAAATGCACACAAAACAAGCCTACTAACACCTCAAACACAGACAGAGCGGCACCAACACAAAACGAGAAACAAACAATAATAAGGATAATAACAATAACGGAAACAGATCAGCCATAACAAACGGGAGGCAAAACAGAACAAAGAGCACAACCCCTGGCGGGAACACGCCAACAGCCTGAAGGGCACAGAATATGACATAAACAACGCTCACGGCATCCACAACCGAACACACAAACGCACAGGAACCGCACACCCACCCACCAGCCATACAAAGAAAACCCACAACATAAACCGGAGCACGCAGGAACCGGGAAACAAAACCCACTCACACACACACCCCATCTGCACCCCACAACCATGCACAGAACAGGAAACACAGAAATCATTTACGAGGAACAAGGTGAGAAGTGTACTTCTCCGGGAAAAATTCGTAAGGATACTTCCTCTTGTAAGCTTCCCAGACCAACTCTTCAAGGTCGGTAGGGTTTTTGATCCCTCGCTGCCGAGGGGGGGTACCATAAACTCAGGAACATCCAGATCGGGCGGCATCGGCCAACGCCCGAGGTCACTGACGCAAGTCGCATAACGAGGCTGGGGAGCGCCATCCACGCCCTTCGAGGAAGTAGACGATACTGGAGAAGCGGACGAGGGCTGCCGAGACTTACTCGCCATCGTACGCACAGGAGCAGGGGCCGGACGATGAGATGGTAGCACCTCCATGGAGATCACAGGAGACACGGAAGAGACTGCTGGAGACGGAGGAGGCGGCATGACCGCTGCCGAGGAAACGGGTAACAAGGAAGGGGCCACAGAACTCCCAGAGCGAGCATCCTTTCTCAACACCATCACCAGGCCACCCCGCTCGCCACCAACCTCAGCAGGGGGAACCACTCCCCACGAAGAACCAGAGCCATCCGACGCAGGCAACGCACCGGAAGCAGGACCCTTGGACACCAGACCAGAAGGGGAGGCCGAAACACCGGCATCCTCAGGCAAGTGCACCTCCGCCACCACCGTAGTGTGCACCACAACCGGAGCCACTCCACCGTCACCGGAAGGACCACACTCGTCGAAGTCACCAACATCTGCCCACGCAGAAGAAGAAAGCCGGGAACGCTTAGGCTCGGGCCGCATATCCTCAGACCCGGAGGCAGACTCGGCGACACGCGCAACACCAACCGAGCGAACCGTCGCACGCCGCAGTATGGCAGCATCTTCAACCACACGGGGCACCAGGCCAGGCACAGGAGGAAGCGCCGGATCCACCCCAGCTCCCAGCACAGCCAGAACAGATGGCGAGGGTGCAGGGACCGGGACAGATGCAGCAGAGGAAGAACAGGAAAGACGAGGGGTCCGAGCAGACGGCAGTCGGAAGAGGCTCAGGGACACCAGCCGGAGCAGCCTGAGCACCAGGCGAGGACACTACCTCCGGAGGAGAGGCGACAACAACAGGGGGCGCAACAGGCGGAGCAACAGCTGACACAGAGGGGGCACCTCCTCAGCTGAAGAGACATCCACATCCACCGAATCATCCCCCCACAGGAAGCGGCGGAAAATCCTCCTCACTGAAGAGATTCACTGGCGCAACAGCAGGCGCAGAACAGTCAGCAGCCTGATGGCCCAAAAGACCACAACGATAACACGTCCGCGGCTGGCGGGGGTACCCGAACGTTGTACCCCATAAGGCGCACAAAGGACGGAATATCTGCCCAGAGTCTCATGCCCTGGGTGCGAATGTCAGTCCTCACACCCTTAAGTGGACTGGAAGACACCACGTTCACCCGCACACTAACCACTGCGCCAAACTGGCCGAAATATCGCCGTAGCAGACCCTCTGGAAACTCCAAGGGAGCCATGCACACTGACGTAAGTGAGGGCACCACTACGATCAGAGAGGTTATCTTGAGGTTATCTTGAGATGATTTCGGGGCTTTAGTGTCCCCGCGGCCCGGTCCTCGACCAGGCCTCCACCCCCAGGAAGAAGCCCGTGACAGCTGACTAACACCCAGGTACCTATTTACTGCTAGGTAACAGGGGCATTCAGGGTGAAAGAAACTTTGCCCATTTGTTTCTGCCTCGTGCGGGAATCGAACCCGTGCCACAGAATTACGAGTCCTGCGCGCTATCCACCAGGCTACGAGGCCCCTGTGAGAGGGTCACAGTGCCCGCACCATCCGGCAGGGGTAATGCCCGCCCCTCGTATTGCCGGAGAAAATTGCGATACGCCATCTCCTCCGTGAATTTCACTATCGCCCAACTGGCCATTACCAACTCGACCCCATAAATTGCTAACACAGGGATAGATAGCAAATCACAAGCCAGCGCAATCTCCGGCTAACCGGCCCGCACAGAGAATTCGAGTCCCACAGACTGAGCGTGGACGATAGGGGTGAGAGGGAAGAGGGACCCCCATCGTAACTCCACGTCAGCACAGGCGGGCAGAGACACACCCACCCCCCAACCAGCCAAACTGGTAAACAAGCACCAATTGCCGGAGCACCGAAGCAACACGTCTGCCACCTACCGAAGCTAGGGCCAGACTCAACGTCTACTCCTTGCCAGGGGTAATTAGTACAATTTATACAGATCATGCTAGGTACCATATCCATGAGGGTCTCATTGTTGGAGGTCCAGTAATCTGGCAGTAATCATAGGTTGATCACTCATGGTCAACCGACCATGGGTGATCGGTTGACACGGTCATCTATGGTCGTGTCAACACATGACACGTTGTGTCATGTGTTGGGAGGTCATTAACATATGGGTATGTTAATGACACCAGTGTCGTGTGTGTTCTGGAGAGGGAATTTATATATGTATATGTTTATATTGCTGCCTTGTACTGTGTTTGCTTGGTGGAATCATAATCACGAAATTAGGGTTTTAGAGAGTTAATTACGGGATAATTAACTTCACTAAGGGAATTCACATTGCTTTGATGAGAGCAGTGTCGAGTGGGTGACAGTGTGTCGAGTTACTGAAGTTCGTTACGAACTAATTAATTGTCCATGGGGCAATTAATTGGTTACTCTAGTTAATTAGGATAATTAACGCCAGCTGTCGGGAGGGCGACAGCGTGACTGAGCGTATTTTCATTGCTGAAGTAAATATCTGTCTGTCGGACCGTTAATTACTTACTCGGGCTAATTAGGGTAATTAGCATCCATCAAAGTGATTCCTCACAGTAATTAATTGCAGAAGTATTGGGCAGCGATGTAATTGTATAAATTTATTATTGTTAAGGGAGCCGAGCGGACAGCACGCTGGACTTGTGATCCTGTGGTCATGGGTTCGATCCTAAGCGCCAGCGAGAAACAATGGGCAGAGTTTCTGTCACCCTATGCCCCTGTTACCTAGCAGTAAAATAGGTACCTGGGTGTTAGTCAGCTGTCACGGGCTGCTTCCTGGGGGTGGAGGCCTGGTCGAGGACCGGGCCGCGGGGGACACTAAAAAGCCCCGAAATCATCTCAAGATAACCTCAAGATTGTTGCCGAACCACGTGAGACATTATTGTGTGTTCTGATAGGTTAGGTGGGCAGGAAATTCTCATACCGTTTCAAAACGTTATGAAAAACGTAAATTGAAAGTTCCTCTTCTAAGCTGTCCGAGGAGGGCCGGACGACTCAAACAGAAAACGGAACAGTACGTCACTTTTGTGAGTCGATTTCATTGTAAATTACGTCCAAATTTGGCCATAGCGCGCATACGGGCCAAAAGTGACGTTATTTTTAAGAGGACGGGTTAGTGTGTGATGACAGTAATTACCATAGTGCAGACTACTGCAGGCATATTGGGCAGTGACATTTATTTATTTATATGTCACAGTGTGACATGTGGTTCCTTGGTGTGATCTTTATTTGTGACGATTTAAGGATTCATTGATGTTAATTAGGAATAATTATCTACACAAAGGGGGTTGCACACTGCTTTGATGGAAGAACTTCTCAGAGAGTAGCAGCACTGAGTTAACGAGATAAGTTTCAGGTGCAATTATCTGTCCGTGGGACAGCTAATTGATCATTCTAGCTAATTAGAGTAATTAGCACCTGCATAGTGGATTCACACAATGGTGAGGGACTGTTGAAGGAGCTACGGTACTTGAGTTAACGTAATTTGCTCTTGACTAATTATCGGTCTGTGGGATGGCTAATTAGTGGCTCAAGTTAATTGTGGGTAATTAACATCACATGGTTTGACTGTCGGATGGCGAAATCAATTGGGCTAGCATAATTCGTTGGACTAAATATATCTGTCTGTGGGACAGTTGATTAAGCACTTAGGTTAATTATGGGTAATTAACACCTCTACCATGAATTCAGTGTATTGATGAGACCTGCTTAGGCAGTGTGAATTGGGATCTATTCTGTATAGATAATTATTGGTCCAAGGGACAGGTATTTAATTGCTCAAGGTTAATTAGGGGTAATTAAGCCTTACTAAAGCAAGCTGCCACCCTCTCAACAGTCATAGACTGTTGAGAGGGTGGCAGCTTGGTTAGCGTAACTCGTTTGGGTCAAGTGATTGATAGGTCAACTGTGATGTAATTGGGCGAGCGAGTTATTGTTTAACAGTGTACTTGTCTGTGGGAGACAAGTGTTTGTGTTTAAAGTAAACTGTTGCTGACTGCTGTTGACCGTCGATTAACGTAATTAATCACAGATCAATTACGGTAATTAATTAAGGCATTTGCTTGATTATCGTCTTTGGAGACGAGAGTTAAAGTATCTTGGGTCAACCTGTCTTCTTAAAAATAATGTCGCTTTTGGCCGTTTGCCCGTATGGCCGAAAATGGACATAGTTTCAAAATGAAAAAAATGAAAATTATATTTTGGATTTTTTTCCTTAAAACAGTAAGTTAAGGGTCCGCTGGTAGGTTAGGTGGGCAGGAAATTCTCCTTAAGTTTCAAAACTTCATGAAAAATGTTAATTGAAAGTTTCCTCTCCTAACATTTCCGAGTAGGCTGGAGGACTCAAACAGAAAACGGGACAGTACATCACTTTCGTGAGCCGATTTCATTTAAAATTACGTCCATTTTTGGCCATAGTGCGCATGAGAGCGAAGAGCGACGTTATTTTTAAGAGGACGGGTTACTCATGAACGGTTGAAGTCTCGATGGTCAGCTCCCGCACTTCAATGGTCTCTTGCCTAAAGTACAAGCTCTACACCACCATGTTGGCCAAACACTCCTTTCTGTTTAAGGTCAACCTCCTAAGAGAGGTGAACGTAGATAAAAATCTCACAATGGTAGACTCTAGGCCCCCTCTCACCCACGGGAGACATCTCCCGTCACGCAGGGTGCAGTCGCACCTCCACAGATCTCCCGTATCATCTATTGATACTGGTAATGGCTCAAAAGGGCCACAACTTACGGGCTATTCATGCCCGTGCCACCTTTTGGGTGGCTTAATCTTCATCAATCAATCAATCAGACTCTAGGGAAGTAAGGTAATGAACAATGGCTGGGGCCAGAGGCAAAGATTCACTGACTTCACCGACCTGTATGACTGTGTGACTGGGTGCTTGACTGGTGTCGGTGTGTGTGATTGACGGCTTTGTTTGGGTGTGCTGGTATGATGTAGCCTGGCAGCCCGTCCCCCAAACAAGACCCAACAGTGATGGGTCCCCCAAACAAGACCCAACAGTGATGGGTCCCCCAAACAAGACCCAACAGTGATGGGTCCCCCAAACAAGACCCAACAGTGATGGGTCCCCCAAACAAGACCCAACAGTGATGGGTCCCCCAAACAAGACCCAACAGTGATGGGTCCCCCAAACAAGACCCAACAGTGATGGGTCCCCCAAACAAGACCCAACAGTGATGGGTCCCCCAAACAAGACCCAACAGTGATGGGCCCCCCAAACAAGACCCAACAGTGATGGGTCCCCCAAACAAGACCCAACAGTGATGGGTCCCCCAAACAAGACCCAACAGTGATGGGTCCCCCAAACAAGACCCAACAGTGATGGGTCCCCCAAACAAGACCCAACAGTGATGTGTCCCCCAAACAAGACCCAACAGTGATGGGTCCCCCAAACAAGACCCAACAGTGATGGGTCCCCCAAACAAGACCCAACAGTGATGGGTCCCCCAAACAAGACCCAACAGTGATGGGTCCCCCAAACAAGACCCAACAGTGATGGGTCCCCCAAACAAGACCCAACAGTGATGGGTCCCCCAAACAAGACCCAACAGTGATGGGTCCCCCAAACAAGACCCAACAGTGATGGGTCCCCCAAACAAGACCCAACAGTGATGGGTCCCCCAAACAAGACCCAACAGTGATGGGTCCCCCAATCAAGACCCAACAGTGATGCCATGTACCCGCCAAGCCCCCTGTTTATCCACGCGTCTATGGGGACGATCGCTAAATGTAATGGACTTGAGTCGAGGACGGGTTGAGCCTAGTAAGTCTGGGAGTGGGACGGGAGTACGCAGGGAGTGGGAGGGGTGATGGTGGCAGGAGGGGGTTAAGGGAGGGAGAGACGGGGGTGCAGGAGGGGGGGCAGGGAGGGGAGGGGAGGACAATGAAACAAGCGGCCGGCCACTAACCACACCACCGCCGTGGGAACAACACAACCACTCCAGGTGAGGAGAGTGGTCAGGGTGAGGTGCACCACCACGGCTCCTGCTGCCTCACGGACCAGAGGATATCACACAACACTGCTGAACCACTGAGTAGGTGACTGTACTTTGTTTGTGGTGCTCAAGTGTTGGGGTGGAGTATCTTGTTGGTGTGGTGTAGCTGGGGTGGTGGTGTGTGAGGGGGTCCGTGTCTGGTGAGGCTGGGGTGGTGGTGTGTGAGGGGGTCCGTGTCTGGTGGGGCTGGGGTGGTGGTGTGTGAGGGGGGGTCCTGGTCTGGTGGGGGTGAGGCTGGGGTGGTAGTGGTGGGGGGGTCCTGGTCTGGTGGGGGTGAGGCTGGGGTGGTAGTGGTGAGGGGGTCCTTGTCTGGTGGGGGTGAGGCTGGGGTGGTAGTGGTGAGGGGGGTCCTGGTCTGGTGGGGGTGTGAGGGTCCTGGTCTGGTGGGGGTGAGGCTGGGGTGGTAGTTGTGAGGGGGGGGTCCTAGTCTGGTGGGGGTGAGGCTGGGGTGGTAGTGGTGAGGGGGGTCCTGGTCTGGTGGGGGTGTGAGGGTCCTGGTCTGGTGGGGGTGAGGCTGGGGTGGTAGTTGTGAGGGGGGGGTCCTAGTCTGGTGGGGGTGAGGCTGGGGTGGTAGTGGTGAGGGGGGTCCTGGTCTGGTGGGGGTGAGGCTGGGGTGGTAGTGGTGAGGGGGGTCCTGGTCTGGTGGGGGTGAGGCTGGGGTGGTAGTGGTGAGGGGGGTCCTGGTCTGGTGGGGGTGAGGCTGGGGTGGTAGTGGTGAGGGGGGTCCTGGTCTGGTGGGGGTGAGGCTGGGGTGGTAGTGGTGAGGGGGGTCCTGGTCTGGTGGGGGTGAAGGGGTCCTGGTCTGGTGGGGTGAGGCTGGGGTGGTAGTGGTGAGGGGGGTCCTGGTCTGGTGGGGGTGAGGCTGGGGTGGTAGTGGTGAGGGGGGTCCTGCTCTGGTGGGGGTGAAGGGGTCCTGGTCTGGTGGGGTGAGGCTGGGGTGGTAGTGGTGAGGGGGGTCCTGGTCTGGTGGGGGTGAGGCTGGGGTGGTAGTGGTGAGGGGGGTCCTGGTCTGGTGGGGGTGAAGGGGTCCTGGTCTGGTGGGGTGAGGCTGGGGTGGTAGTGGTGAGGGGGGTCCTGGTCTGGTGGGGGTGTGAGGGTCCTGGTCTGGTGGGGGTGAGGCTGGGGTGGTAGTTGTGAGGGGGGGGTCCTAGTCTGGTGGGGGTGAGGCTGGGGTGGTAGTGGTGAGGGGGGTCCTGGTCTGGTGGGGGTGAGGCTGGGGTGGTAGTGGTGAGGGGGGTCCTGGTCTGGTGGGGGTGAGGCTGGGGTGGTAGTGGTGAGGGGGGTCCTGGTCTGGTGGGGGTGAGGCTGGGGTGGTAGTGGTGAGGGGGGTCCTGGTCTGGTGGGGGTGAAGGGGTCCTGGTCTGGTGGGGTGAGGCTGGGGTGGTAGTGGTGAGGGGGGTCCTGGTCTGGTGGGGGTGAGGCTGGGGTGGTAGTGGTGAGGGGGGTCCTGCTCTGGTGGGGGTGAAGGGGTCCTGGTCTGGTGGGGTGAGGCTGGGGTGGTAGTGGTGAGGGGGGTCCTGGTCTGGTGGGGGTGAGGCTGGGGTGGTAGTGGTGAGGGGGGTCCTGGTCTGGTGGGGGTGAGGCTGGGGTGGTAGTGGTGAGGGGGGTCCTGCTCTGGTGGGGGTGAAGGGGTCCTGGTCTGGTGGGGTGAGGCTGGGGTGGTAGTGGTGAGGGGGGTCCTGGTCTGGTGGGGGTGAGGCTGGGGTGGTAGTGGTGAGGGGGGGTCCTAGTCTGGTGGGGGTGAAGGGGTCCTGGTCTGGTGGGGTGAGGCTGGGGTGGTAGTTGTGAGGGGGGAGGTCCTAGTCTGGTGGGGGTGAGGCTGGGGTGGTAGTGGTGAGGGGGGGTGTCCTGGTCTGGTGGGGGTGTGAGGGTCCTGGTCTGGTGGGGGTGTGAGGGTCCTAGTCTGGTGGGGGTGAGGCTGGGGTGGTAGTTGTGAGGGGGGGGGTCCTAGTCTGGTGGGGGTGAGGCTGGGGTGGTAGTGGTGAGGGGGGTCCTGGTCTGGTGGGGGTGTGAGGGTCCTAGTCTGGTGGGGGTGAGGCTGGGGTGGTAGTTGTGAGGGGGGGTCCTAGTCTGGTGGGAGTGAGGCTGGGGTGGTAGTGGTGAGGGGGGTGTCCTGGTCTGGTGGGGGTGTGAGGGTCCTAGTCTGGTGGGGGTGAGGCTGGGGTGGTAGTGGTGAGGGGGTTGGGTCCTCGCCTAGTGCTCCGGCTGGTGTCCCTGAGCCTCTTCCGCCTGCCGTTTGCTCGGACCCCTCGTCTTCCAGTTCTTCCTTCCAGATGCTGTGTCTGTCCCGGCTGTGCTGGGAGCTGAGGTGGATCCGGCATTCCCTCCTGTGCCTGGCCTGGTGCCCCGTGTGGTTGAGGAGGCTGCCGTGCTGCGGCGTGCGTCGGTTCGCTCGGTTGGTGCTGCGCGGGTCGCTAAGTCTGCCTCCGGGTCTGATGATGTGCGGCCCGAGCCTAAGCGTTCCTGGCGTTCTTCTGCGTGGGCTGAAGTTGGTGAATTCGACGAGTGTCGTCCTTCCGTTGACGGTGGAGTGGCTCCGGATGTGGTGCACACTACGGTGGTGGCGGAGGTGCACTTGCCTGAGGATGCCGGTGCCGGCGTTTCAGCCTCAACTTCTGGTCCGGTGTCCAAGGGTCCTGCTTCAGGTGCGTTGCCTGCGTCGGATGGCTCCGGTTCTTCGTGGGCGGTGGTTCCCCCTGCTGTAGTTGGTGGTGAGCGGGGTGGCCTGGTGATGGTGTTGAGAAAGGATGCTCGCTCTGGATGTTCTGTGGCCCCTTCCTCGTTACCCGTTTCCTCGGCTGCGGTCTTGCTGCCTCTTCCGTTTCCTGCAGTCCCTTCCGTGTCTCCTGCGGTATCCGTGGAAGTGCTCTCGTCTCAGCGTCCGGCACCTGCTCCGATGACGAAGGCGTGGCAGGCTCGGCGTCCCTCGTCCGCTTCTCCGGTGTCATCTGCTTCCTCGAAGGGCGTGGTTGGCGCTCCCCAGCCTCGTTATGCGACTTGCGTCAGTGACCTTAGGCGTTGGCCGATGCCGCCAGATATAGATGTTCCTGAGTTTATGATACCCGCTCGAGCGCGGGGGATCAAAAACCCTACCGACCTTGAAGATCTCGTCTGGGAAGCTTACAAGGCGAAATATCCTCGTGATCTTTTCCCGGAGAAGTACATTTCTCACGAGGTTCCTCGCAAGTGATTTCTATGTATTTTGTGTTGCCTGGTTGTGGGGTACTGTGTATGTGAGTGGGTGGGGTGGGTATTGTTTCCCGGTTCCTGCGTGCTCCGGTTTGTATTGTGGGTTTTCTTGTATAGCTAGTGGGGGGGGGGGGGGGGTGCGGTTCCTGTGCGTTTGTGTGTTCGGTTGTGGATGTCGTGTGCGCTTGTTTGTCATCTTGTGTGCCCTTCAGGCTGTTGGGGTGTGCTCTTTGTTATGTGTGCATTATGTGTGTGAGGTGTTAGCAGACTTGTTTTGTATGTTTCTCGCCTCTCTGTTTCCCTTATGTTTGTATTACGCTGTGTTTATATTTGTGTTATGTTTGTATATGCATTTTTGTTTTGTGGTCAGCCCTTCTGGCTGGTCTTCTCTTGATTTGTTCCTTTGTCATTGTTCATATGTGTGCTTGGTACTTTTGTTCTGTTATATTTGTTCTGTTTTTATTGTACATTATACGCATGCTTGCATGTAAAAATAAAAAACTACTGACCCTCGCGTGTTTGGGACCCTCACGCCAACCCTCGCTGCCCCACCAACCTCCAGTATTGTCTTTATAATAATAATTTAATTCAAAAGTAAAATCAGAGATAAAGTTAGATAAAACATTATTATCCGAATCTATATTTTTCTTGCTGTATTTGATGAAGATGAACACACCATAGTCATCTACCAAGACATGTCTGTATAATCCAGCGCCCTAACATGTCATTACAACTGTGTAGGCTTACACAGTACATACCCCAGACGTCACACAGGTCCTGTTATGCTCAATCCCCATCCCACCTCCCCTCCCATCTTCCCTCCTCCCCTCTTCATCCCCTCCTCTTCCCCTTCGTCCTCCTCATTCCCCTTCTCTTACCCCTACCCCCTTCTCTTTTCCTTTCTCTTACCCCCTCCCTTCTTCCCCTTCCTCCTCATCCCCCTTGTCTTACCCCTCCCCTCTTCCCCCTCTTCCTATTCATCCTCACCCTCATCCTCATTCTCTTTCCCCGTCTCCCTCCCTTCATCCACATCCCCCCCTTCTCTTATCCCTCCCCTCCTCCTTACCCCCTTCTCTTAAGGGGAAGGTACGCTCCAACTGGTAATGGTACACGTAGCACCTCCGGTACCCTCCGTGGCTACGCTCCAACTGGTAACGGTACACATAGCACCTCCGGTACCCTCCGTGGCAACGCTCCAACTGGTAATGGTACACGTAGCACCTCCGGTACCCTCCGTGGCAACGCTCCAACTGGTAATGGTACACGTAGCACCTCCGGTACCCTCCGTGGCTACGCTCCAACTGGTAACGGTACACGTAGCACCTCCGGTACCCTCCGTGGCAACGCTCCAACTGGTAATGGTACACGTAGCACCTCCGGTACCCTCCGTGGCAACGCTCCAACTGGTAACGGTACACGTAGCACCTCCGGTACCCTCCGTGGCTACGCTCCAACTGGTAATGGTACACGTAGCACCTCCGGTACCCTCCGTGGCTACGCTCCAACTGGTAACGGTACACGTAGCACCTCCGGTACCCTCCGTGGCTACGCTCCAACTGGTAATGGGGGTGAAATTCAGCCTTCAGTGCTTCAGCTCCAAGGGCGTGAATGGGGAGACTGGTTTATCGTGAGTACTTACATGTATAAGTTTGGTGCTGTAAGCCTCTGTACTGATGTGAAATCAGGTTCCAGTTGTTGTTGTCCCAAGCGCCTGCAAGGCGAGGGAAGTTGCGTGAGGTGCACCATTAATGACGTCAATTATCAGTGTATGAGGCGGGCAAGACTGTGAGGACGGAGTGTGTATGATACACCTTGGGGAACACATTTATAGCAGGAAGCTGCAAGGTCAGTGCTGCAGGGAGGCTGTTAGACTATTTGTGCATGAAGTGGTCGGTTTAGTGTAAACCAGACAGTGTGGAGATTTTCCATATGAGAGGGGCCTCGTAGCCTGGTGGATAGCACGCAGGACTCGTAATTCTGTGGCGCGGGTTCGATTCCAGCACGAGGCAGAAACAAATGGGCAAAGTTTCTTTCACCTTGAATGCCCCTGTTACCTAGCAGTAAATAGGTACCTGGGTGTTAGTCAGCTGTCACGGGCTGCTTCCTGGGGGTGGAGGCCTGGTCGAGGACCGGGCCGCGGGGACACTAAAGCCCCGAAATCATCTCAAGATAACCTCAAGAAGATGACGGTTTTATATATATATATCGTTCAGGGTCAAGGAATGCCATGTATGTATATATCTCATTACAGAGGAAGATCCAGTATTATGGCAGGTCAAGGTAAATAGGGTGATCTGAGTGATGGCCTGTTTTTTTTTTTTTTTTTTTTATTTTTTTTTACATGCAAGCATACGTATAAGTTACAATAAAAGCAGAAACAAATACAACATAGAACAAAGGTACAAAGCACACATATGTACACGGACAAAGGAACAAATCAAGAGAAGACCAGCCAGAAGGTTATCTTGAGGTTATCTTGAGATGATTTCGGGGATTTTAGTGTCCCTGCGGCCCGGTCCTCGACCAGGCCTCCACCCCCAGGAAGCAGCCCGTGACAGCTGACTAACACCCAGGTACCTATTTTTACTGCTAGGTAACAGGGGCATAGGGTGAAAGAAACTCTGCCCATTGTTTCTCGCCGGCGCCTGGGATCGAACCAAGGACCACAGGATCACAAGTCCAGCGTGCTGTCCGCTCGGCCGACCGGCTCCCATAGGGCTGACCTCAAAACAAAAATGAATATACAAACATAACACAAATATAAACACAGCGGAAGACAAACACAGGGGAAAACCCCAGAACAAAATGCACACAAAACAAGCCTACTAACACCTCAAACACAGACAGAGCGGCACCAACACAAAACGAGAAACATACAATAATAAGGATAATAACAATAAAGGAAACAGATCAGCCATAACAAACGGGAGGCAAAACAGAACAAAGAGCACAACCCCTGGCGGGAACACGCCAACAGCCTGAGGGGCACAGAATATGACATAAACAACGCTCACGGCATCCACAACCGAACACACAAACGCACAGGAACCGCACACCCACCCACCAGCCATACAAAGAAAACCCACAACACAAACCGGAGCACGCAGGAACCGGGAAACAAAACCCACTCACACACACACCCCATCTGCACCCCACAACCATGCACAGAACAGGAAACACAGAAATCATTTACGAGGAACAAGGTGAGAAGTGTACTTCTCCGGGAAAAAATCGTAAGGATACTTCCTCTTGTAAGCTTCCCAGACCAAATCTTCAAGGTCGGTAGGGTTTTTGATCCCTCGCTGCCGAGGGGGGGTACCATAAACTCAGGAACATCCAGATCTGGCGGCATCGGCCAACGCCCGAGGTCACTGACGCAAGTCGCATAACGAGGCTGGGGAGCGCCATCCACGCCCTTCGAGGAAGTAGACGACACTGGAGAAGCGGACGAGGGCTGCCGAGACTTACTCGCCATCGTACGCACAGGAGCAGGGGCCGGACGAGAGATGGTAGCACCTCCACGGAGATCACAGGAGACACGGAAGAGACTGCTGGAGACGGAGGAGGCGGCATGACCGCTGCCGAGGAAACGGGTAACGAGGAAGGGGCCACAGAACTCCCAGAGCGAGCATCCTTTCTAAACACCATCACCAGGCCACCCTGCTCACCACCAACCTCAGCAGGGGAAACCACCCCCCACGAAGAACCAAAGCCATCCGACGCAGGCAACGCACCGGAAGCAGGACCCTTGGACACCAGACCAGAAGGGGAGGCCGAAACACCGGCATCCTCAGGCAAGTGCACCTCCGCCACCACCGTAGTGTGCACCACAACCGGAGCCACTCCACCGTCACCGGAAGGACCACACTCGTCGAAGTCACCAACATCTGCCCACGCAGAAGAAGAAAGCCGGGAACGCTTAGGCTCGGGCCGCATATCCTCTGACCTGGAGGCAGACTCAGCGACACGCACAACACTAGCCGGGCGAACCGTCGCACGCCGCAGTATGGCAGCATCTTCAACCACACGGGGCACGAGGCCAGGCACAGGAGGAAGCGCCGGATCCACCCCAGCTCCCAGCACAGCCAGAACAGATGGCGTGGGTGCAGGGACCTGGACAGATGCAGCAGAGGAAGAACAGGAAAGACGAGGGGTCCGAGCAGACGGCAGTCGGAAGAGGCTCAGGGACACCAGCCGGAGCAGGCTGAGCACTAGGCGAGGACACTACCACCGGAGGAGAGGCGACAACAACAGGGGGCGCAACAGGCGGAGCAACAGCTGACACAGAGGGGCACCTCCTCAGCTGAAGAGACATCCACATCCACCAAATCATCCCCCACAGGAAGCAGCGGAAAATCCTCCTCACTGAAGAGATTCACTGGTGCAACGGCAGGCGCAGAACAGTCAGCAGCCTGATGGCCCAAAAGGCCACAACGATAACACGTCCGAGGCTGGCGGGGGTAAAATACCCGAACGTTGTACCCCATAAGGCGCACAGAGGACGGAATATCTGCCCGGAGTCTCATGCCCAGGGTGCGAATGTCAGTCCTCACACCCTTAAGTGGACTGGAAGACACCACGTTCATCCGCACACTAACCACTGCGCCAAACTGGCCGAAATACCGCCGTAGCAGACCCTCCGGAAACTCCAAGGGAGCCCCATGTACAGTGACGTAAGTGAGGGCACCACTACGATCAGAGAGGGTCACAGTGCCCGCACCATCCGGCAGGGGTAATGCCCGCCCCTCGTATCGCCGGAGAAAATCGCGATACGCCATCTCCTCCATGAATTTCACTATCGCCCAACGGGCCATTACCAACTCGACCCCATAAATTGCTAACACAGGGATAGATAGCAAATCACAAGCCAGCGCAATCTCCGGCTAACCGGCCCGCACAGAGAATTCGAGTCCCACAGACTGAGCCTGGACGATAGGGGTGAGAGGGAAGAGGGACCCCATCGTAACTCCACGTCAGCACAGGCGGGCAGAGACACACCCACCCCCCAACCAGCCAAACTGGTAAACAAGCACCAATTGCCGGAGCACCGAAGCAACACGTCTGCCACCTACCGAAGCTAGGGCCAGACTCAACGTCTACTCCTTGCCAGGGGTAATTAGTACAATTTATACAGATCATGCTAGGTACCATATCCATGAGGGTCTCATTGTTGGAGGTCCAGTAATCTGGCAGTAATCATAGGTTGATCACTCATGGTCAACCGACCATGGGTGATCGGTTGACACGGTCATCTATGGTCGTGTCAACACATGACACGTTGTGTCATGTGTTGGGAGGTCATTAACATATGGGTATGTTAATGACACCAGTGTCGTGTGTGTTCTGGAGAGGGAATTTATATATGTATATGTTTATATTGCTGCCTTGTACTGTGTTTGCTTGGTGAAATCATAATCACGAAATTAGGGTTTTAGAGAGTTAATTACGGGATAATTAACTTCACTAAGGGAATTCACATTGCTTTGATGAGAGCACTGTCGAGTGGGTGACAGTGTGTCGAGTTACTGAAGTTCGTTACGAACTAATTAATTGTCCATGGGGCAATTAATTGGTTACTCTAGTTAATTAGGATAATTAACGCCAGCTGTCGGGAGGGCGACAGCGTGACTGAGTTAGCGTATTTTCATTGCTGAAGTAAATATCTGTCTGTCGGACCGTTAATTACTTACTCGGGCTAATTAGGGTAATTAGCATCCATCAAAGTGATTCCTCACAGTAATTAATTGCAGAAGTATTGGGCAGCGATGTAATTGTATAAATTTATTATTGTTAAGGGAGCCGAGCGGACAGCACGCTGGACTTGTGATCCTGTGGTCCTGGGTTCGATCCTAAGCGCCAGCGAGAAACAATGGGCAGAGTTTCTGTCACCCTATGCCCCTGTTACCTAGCAGTAAAATAGGTACCTGGGTGTTAGTCAGCTGTCACGGGCTGCTTCCTGGGGGTGGAGGCCTGGTCGAGGACCGGGCCGCGGGGGACACTAAAAAGCCCCGAAATCATCTCAAGATAACCTCAAGATTGTTGCCGAACCGCGTGAGACATTATTGTGTGTGTGTGTGTGATGACAGTAATTACCATAGTGCAGACTACTGCAGGCATATTGGGCAGTGACATTTATTTATTTATATGTCACAGTGTGACATGTGGTTCCTTGGTGTGATCTTTATTTGTGACGATTTAAGGATTCATTGATGTTAATTAGGAATAATTATCTACACAAAGGGGGTTGCACATTGCATTTGATGGAAGAACTTCTCAGAGAGTAGCAGCACTGAGTTAACGAGATAAGTTTCAGGTGCAATTATCTGTCCGTGGGACAGCTAATTGATCATTCTAGCTAATTAGAGTAATTAGCACCTGCATAGTGGATTCACACAATGGTGAGGGACTGTTGAAGGAGCTACGGTACTTGAGTTAACGTAATTTGCTCTTGACTAATTATCGGTCTGTGGGATGGCTAATTAGTGGCTCAAGTTAATTGTGGGTAATTAACATCACATGGTTTGACTGTCGGATGGCGAAATCAATTGGGCTAGCATAATTCGTTGGACTAAATATATCTGTCTGTGGGACAGTTGATTAAGCACTTAGGTTAATTATGGGTAATTAACACCTCTACCATGAATTCAGTGTATTGATGAGACCTGCTTAGGCAGTGTGAATTGGGATCTATTCTGTATAGATAATTATTGGTCCAAGGGACAGGTATTTAATTGCTCAAGGTTAATTAGGGGTAATTAAGCCTTACTAAAGCAAGCTGCCACCCTCTCAACAGTCATAGACTGTTGAGAGGGTGGCAGCTTGGTTAGCGTAACTCGTTTGGGTCAAACAGTCTCCGTGGTGTAGTGGTAAGACACTCGCCTGGCGTTCCGCGAGCGCTATGTCATGGGTTCGTATCCTGGCCGGGGAGGATTTACTGGGCGCAATTCCTTAACTGTAGCCTCTGTTTAACGCAACAGTAAAATGTGTACTTGGATGAAAAAACGATTCTTCGCGGCCGGGGATCGTATTCCAGGGACCATAGGATTAAGGACTTGCCCGAAACGCTACGCGTACTAGTGGCTGTACAAGAATGTAACAACTCTTGTATATATCTCAAAAAAAAAAAAAAAAAAAAAAAAAAAAGTGACTGATAGGTCAACTGTGATGTAATTGGGCGAGCGAGTTATTGTTTAACAGTGTACTTGTCTGTGGGAGACAAGTGTTTGTGTTTAAAGTAAACTGTTGCTGACTGCTGTTGACCGTCGATTAACGTAATTAATCACAGATCAATTACGGTAATTAATTAAGGCATTTGCTTGATTATCGTCTTTGGAGACGAGAGTTAAAGTATCTTGGGTCAACCTGTCCTCTTAAAAATAATGTCGCTTTTGGCCGTTTGCCCGTATGGCCGAAAATGGACATAGTTTCAAAATGAAAAAAAATGAAAATTATATTTTGGATTTTTTTCCTTAAAACAGTAAGTTAAGGGTCCGCTGGTAGGTTAGGTGGGCAGGAAATTCTCCTTAAGTTTCAAAACTTCATGAAAAATGTTAATTGAAAGTTTCCTCTCCTAACATTTCCGAGTAGGCTGGAGGACTCAAACAGAAAACGGGACAGTACATCACTTTCGTGAGCCGATTTCATTTAAAATTACGTCCATTTTTGGCCATAGTGCGCATGAGAGCGAAGAGCGACGTTATTTTTAAGAGGACGGGTTACTCATGAACGGTTGAAGTCTCGATGGTCAGCTCCCGCACTTCAATGGTCTCTTGCCTAAAGTACAAGCTCTACACCACCATGTTGGCCAAACACTCCTTTCTGTTTAAGGTCAACCTCCTAAGAGAGGTGAACGTAGATAAAAATCTCACAATGGTAGACTCTAGGCCCCCTCTCACCCACGGGAGACATCTCCCGTCACGCAGGGTGCAGTCGCACCTCCACAGATCTCCCGTATCATCTATTGATACTGGTAATGGCTCAAAAGGGCCACAACTTACGGGCTATTCATGCCCGTGCCACCTTTTGGGTGGCTTAATCTTCATCAATCAATCAATCAGACTCTAGGGAAGTAAGGTAATGAACAATGGCTGGGGCCAGAGGCAAAGATTCACTGACTTCACCGACCTGTATGACTGTGTGACTGGGTGCTTGACTGGTGTCGGTGTGTGTGATTGACGGCTTTGTTTGGGTGTGCTGGTATGATGTAGCCTGGCAGCCCGTCCCCCAAACAAGACCCAACAGTGATGGGTCCCCCAAACAAGACCCAACAGTGATGGGTCCCCCAAACAAGACCCAACAGTGATGGGTCCCCCAAACAAGACCCAACAGTGATGGGTCCCCCAAACAAGACCCAACAGTGATGGGTCCCCCAAACAAGACCCAACAGTGATGGGTCCCCCAAACAAGACCCAACAGTGATGGGTCCCCCAAACAAGACCCAACAGTGATGGGTCCCCCAAACAAGACCCAACAGTGATGGGTCCCCCAAACAAGACCCAACAGTGATGGGTCCCCCAAACAAGACCCAACAGTGATGGGTCCCCCAAACAAGACCCAACAGTGATGGGTCCCCCAAACAAGACCCAACAGTGATGGGTCCCCCAATCAAGACCCAACAGTGATGCCATGTACCCGCCAAGCCCCCTGTTTATCCACGCGTCTATGGGGACGATCGCTAAATGTAATGGACTTGAGTCGAGGACGGGTTGAGCCGAGTCACTCAGGGAGTGGGACGGGAGTACGCAGGGAGTGGGAGGGGTGGGGTAGCAGGAGGGGGATCAGGGGGGGAGAGCACGATGGGGAGTGACTGGGGTTCAGGAGGGGTGAGGGAGGGAGAGTCGGGGGTGCAGGAGGGGGGCTTACAATGAAACAAGCGGCCGGCCACTAACCACACCACCGCCTTGGGAACAACACAACCACTCCAGGTGAGGAGAGTGGTCAGGGTGAGGTGCACCACCACGGCTCCAGCTGCCTCACGGACCACAGGATATCACACAACACTGCTGAACAACTGGGTAGGTGACTGTACTTTGTGGTGCTCAAGTGTTGGGGTGGAGTATCTTGTTGGTGTGGTGTAGCTGGGGTGGTGGTGTGTTAAGGGGTCCTGGTCTGGTGAGGCTGGGGTGGTGGTGTGTGAGGGGGGGTCCTGGTCTGGTGGGGGTGAGGCTGGGGTGGTAGTGTGTGAGGGGGTCCTGGTCTGGTGGGGGTGAAGCTGGGGTGGTAGTGGTGGGGGGGTCCTTGTCTGGTGGGGGTGAGGCTGGGGTGGTAGTGGTGAGGGGGTCCTGGTCTGGTGGGGGTGAGGCTGGGGTGGAAGTGTGTGAGGGGGGTCCTGGTCTGGTGGGGGTGAGGCTGGGGTGGTAGTGGTGAGGGGGTCCTGGTCTGGTGGGGGTGAGGCTGGGGTGGTAGTGTGTGAGGGGGGTCCTGGTCTGGTGGGGGTGAGGCTGCGGTGGTAGTGGTGGGGGGGTCCTTGTCTGGTGGGGGTGAGGCTGGGGTGGTAGTGGTGAGGGGGTCCTGGTCTGGTGGGGGTGAGGCTGGGGTGGTAGTGGTGAGGGGGTCCTGGTCTGGTGTGGGTGTGGCTGGGGTGGTAGTGGTGAGGGGGTCCTGGTCTGGTGGGGGTGAGGCTGGAGTGGTAGTGGTGAGGGGGTCCTGGTCTGGTGGGGGCGAGAGGTCCTGGTCTGGTGGGGTGAGGCTGGGGTGGTAGTGGTGAGGGGGTCCTGGTCTGGTGGGGGTGAGGCTGGGGTGGTAGTGGTGAGGGGGTCCTGGTCTGGTGGTGGGTGAGGCTGGGGTGGTAGTTGTGAGGGGTCCTAGTCTGGGAGGGGGTGAGGCTGGGGTGGAAGTGGTGAGGGGGTCCTGGTCTGGTGGGGGTGATGCTGGGGTGGTAGTGGTGAGGGGGTCTTGGTCTGGTGGGGATGAGGCTGGGGTGGTAGTGGTGAGGGGGTCCTGGTCTGGTGGGGGTGATGCTGGGGTGGTAGTGGTGAGGCGGGGTCCTAGTCTGGTAGGGGTGAGGCTGGGGTGGTAATGGTGAGGGGGTCCTGGTCTGGTGGGGGTGATGCTGGGGTGGTAGTGGTGAGGGGGGTCCTGGTCTGGTGGGGGGAGGCTGGGGTGGTAGTGGTGAGGGGGTCCTGGTCTGGTGGGGGTGAGGCTGGGGTGGTAGTGGTGAGAGGGTCCTGGTCTGGTGGGGGTGAGGCTGGGGTGGCAGTGGTGAGGGGGGTCCAAGTCTGGTAGGGGTGAGGCTGGGGTGGTAGTGGTGAGGGGGGTCCTGGTCTGGTGGGGGTGAGGCTGGGGTGGTAGTGGTGAGGGGGGTCCTGGTCTGGTGGGGGTGAGGCTGGGGTGGTAGTGGTGAGGGGGGTCCTGGTCTGGTGGGGGTGAGGCTGGGGTGGTAGTGGTGAGGGGGTCCTGGTCTGGTGGGGGTGAGGCTGGGGTGGTAGTGGTGAGAGGGTCCTGGTCTGGTGGGGGTGAGGCTGGGGTGGCAGTAGTGAGGGGGGTCCAAGTCTGGTAGGGGTGAGGCTGGGGTGGTAGTGGTGAGGGGGGTCCTGGTCTGGTGGGGGTGAGGCTGGGGTGGTAGTGGTGAGGGGGGTCCTGGTCTGGTGGGGGTGAGGCTGGGGTGGTAGTGGTGAGGGGGGTCCTGGTCTTGTGGGGGTGAGGCTGGGGTGGTAGTGGTGAGGGGGGTCCTGGTCTGGTGGGGGTGTGGCTGGGGTGGTAGTGGTGATCGAGGGGGTCCTGGTCTGGAGGGGAGTGAGGCTGGGGTGGTAGTGGTGATCGAGGGGGGTCCTAGTCAGGTGGGGGTGTGGCTGGGGTGGTAGTGGTGATCGAGGGGGTCCTGGTCTGGAGGGGAGTGAGGCTGGGGTGGTAGTGGTGATCGTGGGGGGTCCTAGTCAGGTGGGGGTGAGGCTGGAGGGGTAGTGGTGAGGGGGTCTTGGTCTGGTGGGGGTGAGGCTGGGGTGGTAGTGGTGAGGGGTCCTAGTCTGGTGGGGGGTGAGGGGGTCCTGGTCTGGTGGGGGTGATGCTGGGGTGGTAGTGGTGAAGAGGGTCCTGGTTTGGTGAGGGTGAGGCTGGGGTGGTCGTGGTGAGGGGGTCCTGGTCTCGTGGGGGAGAGGCTGGGGTGGTAGTGGTGATCGAGGGGGTCCTGGTCTGGAGGGGAGTGAGGCTGGGGTGGTAGTGGTGATCGAGGGGGGTCCTAGTCAGGTGGGGGTGAGGCTGGAGGGGTAGTTGTGAGGGGGTCTTGGTCTGGTGGGGGTGAGGCTGGGGTGGTTGTGGTGAGGGGGGGGGGGGTCCTGGTCTGGTGGGGGTGAGGCTGGGGTGGTAGTGGTGAGGGGGGTCCTGGTCTGGTGGGGGTGAGGCTGGGGTGGTAGTGGTGAGGGGGGTCCTGGTCTGGTGGGGGTGTAGCTGGGGTGGTAGTGGTGAGGGGGTCCTGGTCTGGTGGGGGTGAGGCTGGGGTGGTAGTGGTGAGGGGGGTCCTGGTCTGGTGGGGGTGTGGCTGGGGTGGTAGTGGTGAGGGGGTCCTGGTCTGGTGGGGGTGAGAGGTCCTGGTCTGGTGGGGTGAGGCTGGGGTGGTAGTGGTGAGGGGGGTCCTGGTCTGGTGGGGGTGAAGGGGTCCTGGTCTGGTGGGGGTGAGGCTGGGGTGGTAGTTGCGAGGGGGGTCCTGGTCTGGTGGGGGTGAAGGGGTCCTGCTCTGGTGAGGGTGAGGCTGGGGTGGTAGTGGTGAGGGGGTCCTGGTCTGGTGGGGGTGAGAGGTCCTGGTCTGGTGGGGGTGAGGCTGGGGTGGTAGTTGCGAGGGGGGTCCTGGTCTGGTGGGGGTGAAGGGGTCCTGGTCTGGTGAGGGTGAGGCTGGGGTGGTAGTGGTGAGGGGGTCCTGGTCTGCTGGTGATGAGGCTGGGGTGGTAGTGGTGAGGGGGGTCCTGGTCTGGTGGGGGTGAGGCTGGGGTGGTAGTGGTGAGGGGGTCCTGGTCTGGTGGGGGTGAGGCTGGGGTGGTAGTGGTGAGTGGGTCCTGGTCTGGTGGGGGTGTGGCTGGGGTGGTAGTGGTGAGGGGGTCCTGGTCTGGTGGGGGGTAAGTGGGATCCTGGGCTGGTGGGGGTGAGGGGGTCCTGGTCTGGTGGGGGTGTGGCTGGGGTGGTAGTGGTGAGTGGGTCCTGGTCTGGTGGGGGTGAGGCTGGGGTGGTAGTGGTGAGTGGGTCCTGGTCTGGTGGGGGTGTGGCTGGGGTGGTAGTGGTGAGGGGGTCCTGGTCTGGTGGGGGTGAGGCTGGGGTGGTAGTGGTGAGGGGGGTCCTGGTCTGGTGGGGGTGTGGCTGGGGTGGTAGTGGTGAGGGGGTCCTGGTCTCGTGGGGGTGTGGCTGGGGTGGTAGTGGTGAGGGGGTCCTGGTCTGGTGGGGGTGTGGCTGGGGTGGTAGTGGTGAGGGGGTCCTGGTCTGGTGGGGGGTAAGTGGGATCCTGGTCTGGTGGGGGTGAGGGGGTCCTGGTCTGGTGGGGGTGTGGCTGGGGTGGTAGTGGTGAGTGGGTCCTGGTCTGGTGGGTGTGAGGCTGGGGTGGTAGTGGTGAGAGGGTCCTGGTCTGTTGGGGGTGTGGCTGGGGTGGTAGTGGTGAGGGGGTCCTGGTCTGGTAGGGGTGAGGCTGGTGTGGTAGTGGTGAGGGGGTCCTGGTCTGGTGGGGGGGTGAGGCTGGGGTGGTAGTGGTGAGGGGGGTCTTGGTCTGGTGGGGGTGAGGGGGGGTCCTGGTCTGGTGGGGGTGAGGGGGGGGGTCCTGGTCTGGTGGGGGTGAGGCTGGGGGTGGTAGTGGTGAGGGGGTCCTGGTCTGGTGGGGGTGAGGCTGGGGTGGTAGTGGTGAGGGGGGTCCTGGTCTGATGGGGGGGTGAGGCTGGGGTGGCAGTGGTGAGGGGGGTCTTGGTCTGGTGGGGGTGAGGGGGGGGTCCTGGTCTGGTGGGGGTGAGGGGGGGGGGTCCTGGTCTGGTGGGGGTGAGGCTGGGGTGGTAGTGGTGAGGGGGTCCTGGTCTGGTGGGGGTGAGGCTGGGGTGGTAGTGGTGAGGGGGTCCTGGGGTGGTAGTGGTGAGGGGGGTCTTGGTCTGGTGGGGGTGAGAGTGTCCTGGTCTGGTGGGGGTGAGGCTGGGGTGGTAGTGGTGAGGGGGGTCCTGGTCTGATGGGGGTGAGGCTGGGGTGGTAGTGTGTGAGGGGGGGTCCTGGTCTGGTGGGGGTGAGGCTGGGGTGGTAGTGGTGAGGGGGGGTCCTGGTCTGGTGGGGGTGTGGCTGGGGTGGTAGTGGTGAGGGGGGTCCTGGTCTGGTGGGGGTGTGGCTGGGGTGGTAGTGGTGAGGGGGTCCTGGTCTGGTGGGGGTGAGGGGGGGTCCTGGTATGTTGGGGAAGGGGGGGGGGAGGATGTTGTTGGTGTTGTGTTAATACTGTTAACAAACTGCATGCTCTTAAGGTTAGTATCTACCATGACCTTTCTCCTACCACCATAACCTGTGGTGGGAAACGGCTCTGGCGAGGTTATGTATTAATGGAGCGCCGCTCTGCTCCTTATTGTCCAAACTGTATTGTCCCTCATATGGTCGTGCATATCATTCTTGAAAGTCCTGACTTCCAGGATGTGATCTTTCTTTCCGACGGTCCTACGGGGTCACTTGTCCCTCGATTGAATACTTGGGGAATCGGATACCAATGATATCGTTCGCCTTGTGCACTTCTGTTTTCATATTGGCATTCTTAGTGATATTTAGTACCTTTGTGAATCTTCTGCACTGTGATGGTTATCTTGAGATCTTGAGGTTATCTTGAGATGATTTCGGGGCTTTAGTGTCCCCGCGGCCCGGTCCTCGACCAGGCCTCCACCCCCCGGAAGCAGCCCGTGACAGCTGACTAACTCCCAGGTACCTATTTACTGCTAGATAACAGGGGCATTCAGGGTGAAAGAAACTTTGCCCATTTGTTTCTGCCTCGTGCGGGAATCGAACCCGCGCCACAGAATTACGAGTCCTGCGCGCTATCCACCAGGCTACGAAGTCCCCCTTGCCACACAATTCTTCCCAGCTAGGTGCCTTCTTTTGATAATTAGTTATTGGTTGGACCCTCCAAAATGTCTTGCTATGAGCAATACTGGACAAGACTAGTAAACACATTTCCAATGACTAATCGTTGGTTAGTCTGGAAAATACATGATACTATGAGAAGCATTTGACCTGACGAGATAATACGTGTTGGTCTGATTAAAAGCAACAAGAAGTAATGGTATCAGTGTTCTGGGTGTATTTTAAGCTGGTTGAAGGAGGAATTAGAATTATCTTAGAATAGGTTAGGAGGTTTAGCTTGGTTAGGATGATTAGCTGGAGGTGTGCCGAATAGTTATAAGTGAACGCTACAGTTAGGGATTAGATGTTTTAGATTAGGGATTAGATTAGGGATTAGATTAGGTGCAGCAATTACAGGTGTAAACAATGGTGGTGATCCGTAGCGGGAGGTTGACGCTCCTACACAAGAGGTTGAGGCTCCTACACAAGAGGTTGAGGGTCCTACACAAGAGGTTGAGGGTCCTACACAAGAGGTTGAGGGTCCTACACAAGAGGTTGAGGGTCCTACACAAGAGGTTGACGCTCCTACACAAGAGGTTGACGCTCCTACACAAGAGGTTGAGGGTCCTACACAAGAGGTTGAGGGTCCTACACAAGAGGTTGAGGGTCCTACACAAGAGGTTGAGGGTCCTACACAAGAGGTTGAGGGTCCTACACAAGAGGTTGAGGGTCCTACACAAGAGGTTGAGGGTCCTACACAAGAGGTTGAGGGTCCTACACAAGAGGTTGAGGGTCCTACACAAGAGGTTGAGGGTCCTACACAAGAGGTTGAGGGTCCTACACAAGAGGTTGAGGGTCCTACACAAGAGGTTGAGGGTCCTACACAAGAGGTTGAGGGTCCTACACAAGAGGTTGAGGGTCCTACACAAGAGGTTGAGGGTCCTACACAAGAGGTTGAGGGTCCTACACAAGAGGTTGAGGGTCCTACACAAGAGGTTGAGGGTCCTACACAAGAGGTTGAGGGTCCTACACAAGAGGTTGAGGGTCCTACACAAGAGGTTGAGGGTCCTACACAAGAGGTTGAGGGTCCTACACAAGAGGTTGAGGGTCCTACACAAGAGGTTGAGGGTCCTACACAAGAGGTTGAGGGTCCTACACAAGAGGTTGAGGGTCCTACACAAGAGGCTGACGGTCCTACACAAGAGGCTGACGGTCCTACACAAGAGGCTGACGGTCCTACACAAGAGGCTGACGGTCCTACACAAGAGGTTGAGGGTCCTACACAAGAGGTTGAGGGTCCTACACAAGAGGTTGAGGGTCCTACACAAGAGGTTGAGGGTCCTACACAAGAGGTTGAGGGTCCTACACAAGAGGTTGAGGGTCCTACACAAGAGGCTGACGGTCCTACACAAGAGGCTGACGGTCCTACACAAGAGGCTGACGGTCCTACACAAGAGGCTGACGGTCCTACACAAGAGGCTGACGGTCCTACACAAGAGGTTGAGGGTCCTACACAAGAGGTTGAGGGTCCTACACAAGAGGTTGAGGGTCCTACACAAGAGGTTGAGGGTCCTACACAAGAGGTTGAGGGTCCTACACAAGAGGTTGAGGGTCCTACACAAGAGGTTGAGGGTCCTACACAAGAGGTTGAGGCTCCTACACAAGAGGCTGACGGTCCTACACAAGAGGTTGAGGGTCCTACACAAGAGGTTGAGGCTCCTACACAAGAGGCTGACGGTCCTACACAAGAGGTTGAGGCTCCTACACAAGAGGTTGAGGCTCCTACACAAGAGGTTGAGGGTCCTACACAAGAGGTTGAGGGTCCTTCACAAGAGGTTGAGGGTCCTACACAAGAGGTTGAGGGTCCTACACAAGAGGTTGAGGGTTCCTACACAAGAGGTTGACGGTCCTACACAAGAGGTTGACGGTCCTACACAAGAGGTTGAGGGTCCTACACAAGAGGTTGAGGGTCCTACACAAGAGGTTGACGGTCCTACACAAGAGGTTGACGGTCCTACACAAGAGGTTGAGGCTCCTACACAAGAGGTTGAGGGTCCTACACAAGAGGTTGAGGCTCCTACACAAGAGGTTGAGGCTCCTACACAAGAGGTTGAGGCTCCTACACAAGAGGTTGAGGCTCCTACACAAGAGGTTGAGGCTCCTACACAAGAGGTTGAGGGTCCTACACAAGAGGTTGACGGTCCTACACAAGAGGTTGAGGGTCCTACACAAGAGGTTGAGGCTCCTACACAAGAGGTTGAGGTCCTACACAAGAGGTTGAGGGTCCTACACAAGAGGTTGAGGGTCCTACACAAGAGGTTGACGGTCCTACACAAGAGGTTGAGGCTCCTACACAAGAGGTTGAGGCTCATACACAAGAGGTTGAGGGTCCTACACAAGAGGTTGAGGCTCCTACACAAGAGGTTGAGGCTCCTACACAAGAGGTTGAGGCTCCTACACAAGAGGTTGAGGCTCCTACACAAGAGGTTGAGGGTCCTACACAAGAGGTTGAGGGTCCTACACAAGAGGCTGACGGTCCTACACAAGAGGTTGACGGTCCTACACAAGAGGTTGAGGGTCCTACACAAGAGGTTGAGGGTCCTACACAAGAGGTTGAGGGTCCTACACAAGAGGTTGAGGGTCCTACACAAGAGGTTGAGGGTCCTACACAAGAGGTTGAGGGTCCTACACAAGAGGTTGAGCCTCATACACAAGAGGTTGAGGGTCCTACACAAGAGGTTGAGGGTCCTACACAAGAGGTTGAGGGCTCCTACACAAGAGGTTGAGGCTCCTACACAAGAGGCTGACGGTCCTACACAAGAGGCTGAGGTCCTACAAAGAGGCTGAGGGTCCTACACAAGAGGGCTGACGGTCCTACACAAGAGGTTGACGGTCCTACACAAGAGGTTGACGGTCCTACACAAGAGGTTGAGGGTCCTACACAAGAGGTTGAGGGTCCTACACAAGAGGTTGAGGGTCCTACACAAGAGGTTGAGGGTCCTACACAAGAGGTTGAGGGTCCCTACACAAGAGGTTGAGGGTCCTACACAAGAGGTTGAGGGTCCTACACAAGAGGTTGAGGGTCCTACACAAGAGGTGTTGAGGGTCCTACACAAGAGGTTGAGGGCTCCTACACAAGAGGTTGAGGGCTCCTACACAAGAGGTTGAGGGTCCTACACAAGAGGTTGAGGGTCCTACACAAGAGGTTGAGGGTCCTACACAAGAGGTTGAGGGTCCTACACAAGAGGTTGAGGCGCTCATACACAAGAGGTTGAGGCCTCCATACACAAGAGGCTGACGGTCCTACACAAGAGGTTGAGCCTCATACAGCAAGAGGTTTGAGGGTCCTACACAAAGAGGTTGAGGGTCCTACACAAGAGGTTGAAGGTCCTACACAAGAGGTTGAGGGTCCTACACAAGAGGTTGAGGGTCCTACACAAGAGGTTGAGGGTCCTACACAAGAGGTTGAGGGTCCTACACAAGAGGTTGAGGGTCCTACACAAGAGGTTGAGGCTCCTACACAAGAGGTTGAGGCTCCTACACAAGAGGTTGAGCCTCATACACAAGAGGTTGAGGGTCCTACACAAGAGGTTGAGGCTCCTACACAAGAGGTTGAGCCTCATACACAAGAGGTTGAGGGTCCTACACAAGAGGTTGAGGCTCCTACACAAGAGGTTGAGGCTCCTACACAAGAGGTTGAGGGTCCTACACAAGAGGTTGAGGGTCCTACACAAGAGGTTGAGGGTCCTACACAAGAGGTTGAGGCTCCTACACAAGAGGTTGAGGGTCCTACACAGGAGGTTGAGGGTCCTACACAAGAGGTTGAGGGTCCTACACAAGAGGTTGAGCCTCATACACAAGAGGTTGAGGGTCCTACACAAGAGGTTGAGGGTCCTACACAAGAGGTTGAGGGTCCTACACAAGAGGTTGAGCCTCATACACAAGAGGTTGAGGGTCCTACACAAGAGGTTGAGGGTCCTACACAAGAGGTTGAGGGTCCTACACAAGAGGTTGAGGGTCCTACACAAGAGGTTGAGGGTCCTACACAAGAGGTTGAGCCTCATACACAAGAGGTTGAGGGTCCTACACAAGAGGTTGAGGCTCCTACACAAGAGGCTTGACGGTCCTACACAAGAGGTTGAGGGTCCTACACAAGAGGTTGAGGGTCCTACACAAGAGGTTGAGGCTCCTACACAAGAGGCTGAGGTCCTACACAAGAGGTTGACGGTCCTACACAAGAGGTTGAGGCTCCTACACAAGAGGTTGAGGCTCCTACACAAGAGGCTGACGGTCCTACACAAGAGGTTGAGGCTCCTACACAAGAGGTTGAGGCTCCTACACAAGAGGTTGAGGGTCCTACACAAGAGGTTGAGGGTCCTACACAAGAGGTTGAGGGTCCTACACAAGAGGTTGAGGGTCCTACACAAGAGGTTGAGGGTCCTACACAAGAGGTTGAGGGTCCTACACAAGAGGTTGAGGGTCCTACACAAGAGGTTGAGGGTCCTACACAAGAGGTTGAGGGTCATACACAAGAGGTTGAGGGTCCTACACAAGAGGTTGAGGGTCCTACACAAGAGGTTGGAGGCTCCTACACAAGAGGTTGAGGCTCCCTACACAAGAGGTTGAAGGCGTCCTACACAAGAGGTTGAGGGTCCTACACAAGAGGTTGAGGGTCCTACACAAGAGGTTGAGGGTCCTACACAAGAGGTTGAGGGTCCTACACAAGAGGTTGAGGGTCCTACACAAGAGGTTGAGGGTCCTACACAAGAGGTTGAGGGTCCTACACAAGAGGTTGAGGGTCCTACACAAGAGGTTGAGGGTCCTACACAAGAGGTTGAGGGTCCTACACAAGAGGTTGAGGTCCCATACACAAGAGGTTGACCGGTCATACACAAGAGGTTGAGCCTCATACACAAGAGGTTGAGCCTCATACACAAGAGGTTGAGGGTCCTACACAAGAGGTTGAGGGTCCTACACAAGAGGTTGAGGGTCCTACACAAGAGGTTGAGGGTCCTACACAAGAGGTTGAGGGTCCTACACAAGAGGTTGAGGGTCCTACACAAGAGGTTGAGGGTCCTACACAAGAGGTTGAGGGTCCTACACAAGAGGTTGAGGGTCCTACACAAGAGGTTGAGGGTCCTACACAAGAGGTTGAGGGTCCTACACAAGAGGTTGAGGGTCCTACACAAGAGGTTGAGGCTCCTACACAAGAGGTTGAGCCTCATACACAAGAGGTTGAGGGTCCTACACAAGAGGTTGAGGGTCCTACACAAGAGGTTGAGGGTCCTACACAAGAGGTTGAGCCTCCTACACAAGAGGTTGAGGGTCCTACACAAGAGGTTGAGGGTCCTACACAAGAGGTTGACGCTCCTACACAAGAGGTTGAGGCTCCTACACAAGAGGTTGAGGCTCCTACACAAGAGGTTGAGGGTCCTACACAAGAGGTTGAGGGTCCTACACAAGAGGTTGAGGGTCCTACACAAGAGGTTGAGGGGTCCTATCACAAGAGGTTGAGGGTCCTACACAAGAGGTTGAGGGTCCTACACAAGAGGTTGAGGGTCCTACACAAGAGGCTGACGGTCCTACACAAGAGGCTGACGGTCCTACACAAGAGGCTGACGGTCCTACACAAGAGGCTGACGGTCCTACACAAGAGGTTGAGGCTCCTACACAAGAGGTTGAGGCTCCTACACAAGAGGCTGACGGTCCTACACAAGAGGTTGAGGCTCCTACACAAGAGGTTGAGGCTCCTACACAAGAGGTTGAGGGTCCTTCACAAGAGGTTGAGGGTCCTTCACAAGAAGTTGAGGGTCCTACACAAGAGGTTGAGGGTCCCTACACAGAGGTTGAGGGTTCCTACACAAGAGGTTGAGGGTCCCTACACAAGAGGTTTGAGGGTCCTACACAAGAGGTTTGAGGGTCCTACACAAGAGGTTGAGGGTCCTACACAAGAGGTTGAGGGTCCTACACAAGAGGTTGAGGGTCCTACACAAGAGGTTGAGGGTCCTACACAAGAGGTTGAGGGGTCCTACACAAGAGGGTTGAGGGTCCTACACAAGAGGTTTGAGGGTCCTACACAAGAGGTTGAGGCTCCTACACAAGAGGTTGAGGCTCCTACACAAGAGGCTGACGGGTCCTACACAAGAGGCTGACGGTCCTACACAAGAGGTTGAGGCTCCTACACAAGAGGTTGAGGGTCCTACACAAGAGGTTGAGGGTCCTACACAGAGGTTTGAGGGTCCTACACAAGGAGGTTGACGGCTCCTACACAAGAGGTTGAGGCTCCTACACAAGAGGTTGAGCCTCATACACAAGAGGTTGAGGGTCCTACACAAGAGGTTGAGGCTCCTACACAAGACGGTTGAGGCTCCTACACAAGAGGTTGAGGCTCCTACACAAGAGGTTGAGGCTCCCTACCAAGAGGTTGAGGGTCCTACACAAGAGGTTGAGGGTCTAACTACAGAGTGAGGCTCCTACACAAGAGGCTGACGGTCCTACACAAGAGGCTGACGGTCCTACACAAGAGGCTGAGGGTCCTACACAAGAGGATGAGGGTCCTACACAAGAGGTTGAGTGGTCCTACACAAGAGGTTGAGGTCCTACACAAGAGGTTGAGGGTCCTACACAAGAGGTTGAGGGTCCTACACAAGAGGTTGAGGGTCCTACACAAGAGGTTGAGGGTCCTACACAAGAGGTTGAGGGTCCACACAAGAGGTTGAGGGTCCTACAACAAGAGGTTGAGGGTCCTACACAGAGGTTTGAGGGTCCTACACAAGAGGTTGAGGGTCTAACACAAGAGGTTGAGGGTCCTACACAAGAGGTTGAGGTCCTACACAAGAGGTTGAGGGTCCTACACAAGAGGTTGCGGGTCCTACACCAAGGAGGTTGAGGGTCCTACACAAGAGTTGAGGGTCCTACACAAGAGGTTGAGGGTCCTACACAAGAGGTTGAGGGGTCCTACACAAGAGGTTGAGGCTCCTACACAAGAGGCTGACGGTCCTACACAAGAGGCTGACGGGTCCTACACAAGGGTTGAGGGTCCTACACAAGAGGTTGAGGGTCCTACACAAGAGGTTGAGGGTCCTACACAAGAGGTTGAGCCTCATACACAAGAGGTTGAGCCTCATACACAAGAGGCTGACGGTCCATACACAAGAGGTTGAGGGTCCTACACAAGAGGTTGAGGGTCCTACACAAGAGGTTGAAGGGTCCTACACAAGAGGGTTGAGGGTCCTACACAAGAGGTTGAGGGTCCTACACAAGAGGTTGAGGGTCCTACACAGAGGTTGAGGGTCCTACACAAGAGGTTGAGGGCTCCTACACAAGAGGTTGAGGGCTCCTACACAAGAGGTTGAGCCTCATACACAAGAGGTTGAGGGTCCTACACAAGAGGTTGAGGCTCCTACACAAGAGGTTGAGGGCTCCTACACAAGAGGTTGAGGTCCTACACAAGAGGTTGAGGCTCTACACAAGAGGTTGAGGGTCCTACACAAGAGGTTGAGGCTCCTACACAAGAGGTTGAGGGTCCTACACAAGAGGTTGAGGGTCCTACACAAGAGGTTGAGGCTCCTACACAAGAGGCTGACGGTCCTACACAAGAGGTTGAGGGTCCTACACAAGAGGTTGAGCCTCATACACAAGAGGTTGAGGGTCCTACACAAGAGGTTGAGGCTCCTACACAAGAGGGCTGACGGTCCTACACAAGAGGTTGAGGTGTCCTACACAAGAGGTTGAGGCGTCCCTACACAAGAGGTTGAAGGCTCCTACACAAGAGGTTAGAGGGTCCTACACAAGAGGTTGAGGGTCCTACACAAGAGGTTGAGGGTCCTACACAAGAGGTTGGAGGGTCCTACACTAAGAGGTTGAGGGTCCCATACACAAGAGGTTGAGGGTCCTTACACAAGAGGTTGAGGGTCCTACACAAGAGGTTGAGGCTCCTACACAAGAGGTTGAGGCTCCTACACAAGAGGTTGAGCCTCATACACAAGAGGTTGAGGGTCCTACACAAGAGGTTGAGGCTCCTACACAAGAGGTTGAGGCTCCTACACAAGAGGTTGAGGGTCCTACACAAGAGGTTGAGGCTCCTACACAAGAGGTTGAGGGTCCTACACAAGAGGTTGAGGCTCCTACACAAGAGGTTGAGGGTCCTACACAAGAGGTTGAGGGTCCTACACAAGAGGTTGAGGCTCCTACACAAGAGGCTGACGGTCCTACACAAGAGGTTGAGGGTCCTACACAAGAGGTTGAGCCTCATACACAAGAGGTTGAGGGTCCTACACAAGAGGTTGAGGCTCCTACACAAGAGGCTGACGGTCCTACACAAGAGGTTGAGGGTCCTACACAAGAGGTTGAGGGTCCTACACAAGAGGTTGAGGCTCCTACACAAGAGGTTGAGGGTCCTACACAAGAGGTTGAGGGTCCTACACAAGAGGTTGAGGGTCCTACACAAGAGGTTGAGGGTCCTACACAAGAGGTTGAGGGTCCTACACAAGAGGTTGAGGGTCCTACACAAGAGGTTGAGGGTCCTACACAGAGGTTGAGGGTCCATACACAAGAGGTTGAAGGCTCCTACACAAGAGGTTGAGGCCTCATACACAAGAGTTGAGGGTCCTACACAAGAGGTTGAGGTCCTACACAAGAGGTTGAGGGTCCTACACAAGAGGTTGAGGGTCCTACACAAGAGGTTGAGGTCCTACACAAGAGGTTGAGGGTCCTACACAAGAGGTTGAGGCTCCTACACAAGAGGTTGAGGCTCCTACACAAGAGGTTGAGGGTCCTACACAAGAGGTTGAGGGTCCTACACAAGAGGTTGAGGGTCCTACACAAGAGGTTGAGGCTCCTACACAAGAGGTTGAGGGTCCTACACAAGAGGTTGAGGGTCCTACACAAGAGGTTGAGGCTCCTACACAAGAGGTTGAGGCTCCTACACAAGAGGTTGAGGTCCTACACAAGAGGTGAGGTCCTACACAAGAGGTGACGGTCCTACACAAGAGGTTGAGGCTCTACACAAGAGGTTGAGGCTCCTACACAAGAGGCTGACGGTCCTACACAAGAGGTTGAGGCTCCTACACAAGAGGTTGAGGCTCCTACACAAGAGGTTGAGGGTCCTTCACAAGAGGTTGAGGTCCTTCACAAGAAGTTGAGGGTCCTACACAAGAGGTTGAGGTCCTACACAAGAGTTGAGGGTCCTACACAAGAGGTTGAGGTTCCTACACAAGAGGTTGAGGGTCCTACACAAGAGGTTGAGGGTCCTACACAAGAGGTTGAGGGTCCTACACAAGAGGTTGAGGGTCCTACACAAGAGGTTGAGGGTCCTACACAGAGGTTGAGGGTCCTACACAAGAGGTTGAGGTCCTACACAAGAGGTTTGAGGCTCCTACACAAGGCTGACGGTCCTACACAAGAGGCTGACGGTCCTACACAAGAGGTTGAGGCTCCTACACAATAGGCTGTAACCTCCTCTAACGGTCCTACACAAGAGCGTTGAGTGGTCTACACAAGAGGTTGAGGGTCCTACACAAGGGTTGAGGGGTCCTACACAAGAGGTGAGGCGTCCTAACAAGAGGTGCCAGGCCTTCCTACACAGAGTGAGCCTCATACACAAGCAGGTTGAGCCGGTCCTACACAAGAGTTCTGATGGCTCCTACACAGAGGACTGACGTCCTACACAAGAGGCTGACGCACTCCTAAAACAAGTAGGTTTGCAGGCCGTCCCTACACAATGAGGACGAGTGATCCTACACAAGAGTGCAGGGTCTTCTACACAAGAGGTTGAGGGTCCTACACAAGAGGTTGAGGGTCCTACACAAGAGGTTGAGCCGGTCCATACACAAGAGGCTGAGCGGTCCTACACAAGAGGTTGACGGCTCCTTACACAAGAGGTTGAGCGATTCCTACACAAGAGGTTGCGGCGTCCTACACAAGAGGGTTGGACGGCTCCTTCCACAAGAGGTTGAGGGTCCTACACAAGAGGTTGAGGGTCCTACACAAGAGGTTGAGGTCCTACACAAGAGGTTGAGGCTCCTACACAAGAGGTTGAGGGTCCTACACAAGAGGTTGAGGGTCCTACACAAGAGGTTGAGGGTCCTACACAAGAGGTTTGAGGGTCCTACACAAGAGGTTGAGGGTCCTACACAAGAGGTTGACGGTCCTACACAAGAGGCTTGACGGTCCTACACAAGAGGTTGAGGGTCCTACACAAGAGGTGACGGTCCTACACAAGAGGTTGAGGGTCTACACAAGAGGTTGAGGTCCTACACAAGAGGTTGAGGCTCCTACACAAGAGGCTTGACGGTCCTACACAAGAGGTTGAGGTCCTACACAAGAGGTTGAGGGTCCTACACAAGAGGTTGAGGGTCCTACACAAGAGGTTGAGGGTCCTACACAAGAGGTTGAGGGTCCTACACAAGAGGTTGAGGCCTCATACACCAGAGGTTGAGGGCTCCTACACAAGAGGTTGAGCTCCTACACAAGAGGTTGAGGGTCCTACACAAGAGGTTGAGGGTCCTACACAAGAGGTTGAGGGTCCTACACAAGAGGTTGAGGTCCTACACAAGAGGTTGAGCCTCATACACAAGAGGTTGAGGCCTCATACACAAGAGGCTGACGGTCCTACACAAGAGGTTGAGGGTCCTACACAAGAGGTTGAGGGTCCTACACAAGAGGTTGAGGGTCCTACACAAGAGGTTGAGGGTCCTACACAAGAGGTTGAGGGTCCTACACAAGAGGTTGAGGGTCCTACACAAGAGGTTGAGGGTCCTACACAAGAGGTTGAGGGTCCTACACAAGAGGTTGAGGGTCCTACACAAGAGGTTGAGGGTCCTACACAAGAGGTTGAGGCTCCTACACAAGAGGTTGAGGCTCCTACACAAGAGGTTGAGGCTCCTACACAAGAGGTTGACGGTCCTACACAAGAGGTTGAGGCTCCTACACAAGAGGTTGAGGCTCCTACACAAGAGGTTGAGGCTCCTACACAAGAGGTTGAGGCTCCTACACAAGAGGTTGAGGGTCCTACACAAGAGGTTGAGGGTCCTACACAAGAGGTTGAGGGTCCTACACAAGAGGTTGAGGGTCCTACACAAGAGGTTGAGGCTCCTACACAAGAGGTTGAGGGTCCTACACAAGAGGTTGAGGGTCCTACACAAGAGGTTGAGGGTCCTACACAAGAGGTTGAGCCTCATACACAAGAGGTTGAGGCTCCTACACAAGAGGCTGACGGTCCTACACAAGAGGTTGAGGGTCCTACACAAGAGGTTGAGGGTCCTACACAAGAGGTTGAGGGTCCTACACAAGAGGTTGAGGGTCCTACACAAGAGGTTGAGCCTCATACACAAGAGGTTGAGCCTCATACACAAGAGGCTGACGGTCCTACACAAGAGGTTGAGGGTCCTACACAAGAGGTTGAGGGTCCTACACAAGAGGTTGAGGGTCCTACACAAGAGGTTGAGGGTCCTACACAAGAGGTTGAGGGTCCTACACAAGAGGTTGAGGGTCCTACACAAGAGGTTGAGGGTCCTACACAAGAGGTTGAGGGTCCTACACAAGAGGTTGAGGGTCCTACACAAGAGGTTGAGGCTCCTACACAAGAGGTTGAGGCTCCTACACAAGAGGTTGAGCCTCATACACAAGAGGTTGAGGGTCCTACACAAGAGGTTGAGGGTCCTACACAAGAGGTTGAGGGTCCTACACAAGAGGTTGAGGCTCCTACACAAGAGGTTGAGGCTCCTACACAAGAGGTTGAGGCTCCTACACAAGAGGTTGAGGGTCCTACACAAGAGGTTGAGGGTCCTACACAAGAGGTTGAGGGTCCTACACAAGAGGTTGAGGGTCCTACACAAGAGGTTGAGGCTCCTACACAAGAGGTTGAGGGTCCTACACAGGAGGTTGAGGGTCCTACACAAGAGGTTGAGGGTCCTACACAAGAGGTTGAGCCTCATACACAAGAGGTTGAGGGTCCTACACAAGAGGTTGAGGGTCCTACACAAGAGGTTGAGGGTCCTACACAAGAGGTTGAGCCTCATACACAAGAGGTTGAGGGTCCTACACAAGAGGTTGAGGGTCCTACACAAGAGGTTGAGGGTCCTACACAAGAGGTTGAGGGTCCTACACAAGAGGTTGAGGGTCCTACACAAGAGGTTGAGCCTCATACACAAGAGGTTGAGGGTCCTACACAAGAGGTTGAGGCTCCTACACAAGAGGCTGACGGTCCTACACAAGAGGTTGAGGGTCCTACACAAGAGGTTGAGGGTCCTACACAAGAGGTTGAGGGTCCTACACAAGAGGTTGAGGCTCCTACACAAGAGGTTGAGGCTCCTACACAAGAGGTTGAGGCTCCTACACAAGAGGCTGACGGTCCTACACAAGAGGTTGAGGCTCCTACACAAGAGGTTGAGGGTCCTACACAAGAGGTTGAGGGTCCTACACAAGAGGTTGAGGGTCCTACACAAGAGGTTGAGGGTCCTACACAAGAGGTTGAGGGTCCTACACAAGAGGTTGAGGGTCCTACACAAGAGGTTGAGGGTCCTACACAAGAGGTTGAGGGTCCTACACAAGAGGTTGAGGGTCCTACACAAGAGGTTGAGGGTCCTACACAAGAGGTTGAGGGTCCTACACAAGAGGTTGAGGGTCCTACACAAGAGGTTGAGGGTCCTACACAAGAGGTTGAGGGTCCTACACAAGAGGTTGAGGGTCCTACACAAGAGGTTGAGGGTCCTACACAAGAGGTTGAGGGTCCTACACAAGAGGTTGAGGGTCCTACACAAGAGGTTGAGGGTCCTACACAAGAGGTTGAGGGTCCTACACAAGAGGTTGAGGGTCCTACACAAGAGGTTGAGGGTCCTACACAAGAGGTTGAGCCTCATACACAAGAGGTTGAGCCTCATACACAAGAGGTTGAGCCTCATACACAAGAGGTTGAGGGTCCTACACAAGAGGTTGAGGGTCCTACACAAGAGGTTGAGGGTCCTACACAAGAGGTTGAGGGTCCTACACAAGAGGTTGAGGCTCCTACACAAGAGGTTGAGGCTCCTACACAAGAGGTTGACGGTCCTACACAAGAGGTTGAGGGTCCTACACAACACACTTAGAAAAACAAAAATTGATTATCGAGGAATTATGTTGGCAAGGAATTAACTGTTACAACCAATATAGAACAATGTATGTAAATTAAGATTTCATATGGACGAATCATGGTTTGGGAACCATGGTAGGAGACATTACTGGAAATCATCCATTGATTAATCAATTAAAGCATAAGAGTTGAGGTGGCTCTCAATTGTTGTGTATTTTCCTCCGCATCATATGAGATGTAATTGGTCTGTTGTAAAAGGTGTACATGTTTGAGTGAGGTTGGGCGGATGTAAATAGGGCCAAATGCGTTTGGGTCAATTGGCCTGTTCCTTGACTGATATTTAAGATGATTAAAGGATGGACATGTTTATGAGTAAGTTTTTTGGACATAAATAGATGCTTTGGGCAGTTAGGCTGTCTGCAATTTCCTTAATTGTTAAAGGCGAGGAGATAAGTCATTTTAATTTATAAAAGCATATATTTGGATACAAATAATTGCTGCTAAGAATGGGCTAATAGGTTTTCTGCAGGTAACTTAATTCTTGTGTTCAATAAGGATTCTTTGTTGACTATACGCTAAAAAAAATATTTGGTAGCAATCTTTACAAATGAACGGAAAAATCTTTGTCGATGGAAGCTTCGCGTTATCTTGAGGTTATCTTGAGATGATTTCGGGGCTTTTTAGTGTCCCCGCGGCCCGGTCCTCGACCAGGCCTCTGTAACAAACTAGGCTGTTGTAAGAATTATCCAGAGGGGTTTATCGACAAAAGAGAATGGGAAGCTGAGCCGCATGGTGACCTGACCCCCAGGGGAATTCGCGGTGGAAATAACCGACGCTTTGTTCATATCTGCGTATAATGAATCATCCTATAGTATTCAGTAAGTTAGAGAAAATTAGCCTTTATTAATTTTGCATTAAAATTGTATTGTATAATAGTACTGGATACAACATCAAGAGTATTCTAATTATTGAGTTTAAGTCACCATCAGTGACGTCACGAATCGGATCTAACTTTTAAGGCGGAGTGACCGGCGGTCATAGGTCAGCAGGGTTGACATGTCTAATATTTCTCAAAGTTTTAATAACCATTTTTGTGATCGGGAACAGCTCTGCCGTTAGATGTTTGTAATTTAATTCAGTAAAATAATTCAACCAGTCTGGATCAATTCAGTACAAACAGAGTTTAATTGTTATAACTTAAACCTTGCTAGTAACTGGGTAGAACTTTGACTAGGCGGAACAATACAATACTCTGTCTGGGGTAGTCCAGACAAGAAAAAAATCAGTGTGAATACGGGAGCAGCTGGGAGAGGTCAACCATCTTACCTCTCCCCAAACCAGCACAACATCTTAGCTGGAAAACATAGAGGTATAGTTGCTATGGTTATGTATAGAAATAGTCTTCTCATTTGCCATTCAGGTCAAGTAGGGAGTGTTAAAGTGATAGGGAGTGAACCTATTTAGATTTTGTCTTAGTTTTCTTTTAATAAATTAAATTTGTTATTAATTTGCATTTTATTGTTTCCATGTGTTTTATGTGTATACTTGTCCTGGTCACGTGGTCCACCCGAGGCGGAGTTGCATTGGGCGCCGATTCTAACATCGAATCGGAATTATCATTACCGTGTAATTTATTCCACACTCAAGGTCATCGTTTATAGTGGGGATCAAGCCCCTAGGTTGATTAATTAGCGTGATCGATCCAGACCTCGATCATTGCTCTTGTATTACTGGTCTGGTGGTGGCAGCAGAGGTGACTCTAGGGTTTTGTTCAGAGCTTAGGTCACGTCATACTGGGTGTAGAATCCTAAGTCGGTCAATCGTCTTAGGACCACGTGGCGTGGAGTTGGCTTTGTTAAAAGTTTTGGGGTCCCTTGGTTTAGAAATAAAAGTAAGAATACGGGTAGAGGGAGTAGAAAGAAGGAAGTAAAGAGAGAGAGAACCCAAACCTGTGTTACAATGGTGCACAGCGGTGGTTTCAACAATTTTGTTTGAAATTGTTGAAAGGCTCACGCGTCTAGCCGTTCGAACACGTGCGCGGATGCTAAGGAGACAGCCGCGGGCCAGGATTAGCAGTGCGCCCCACAAGTGCGTTTGAGTGGGGATTGGCGAATCTTGGGTCATGCGGGCTGATATGATTAAGGTTAGTTAGTAAGATTAGGTTGTTAAAATTAGATTTATTGAAAAGGAGACCGCTCCGAGTTGATTGGACTGGGTACCATACTCGACCCATTGCAATTAATTCAGAGGTGTTGGGAGCCGCCATACTCTCAACAGCAGTTCCTTGAGGGCTGTCGGGGGCGGATATATCTATGGGACGCCAGTAGATAGTCCGAGGGCGTTATTAGACGACCCAAAACGCTAGGAAAAACGTAATCCGTGAAGGGCGTTGCGGCCTCCGAGGGACGGACTAGTAACCTACCTAGCAGCGATTCAACAACTAAGTGATCGCACACTTAGTGGAGGTTGAGTCGTCCCTAGTCATAATTGTTGCTGAAAGCTGCGTGTCGCTCTGTTGGAACCTAGATGGTGTGGCCTCTAGGCTAGGTGTGGTACGGCGAGCCGGTAAGGACAATTATAGGATTAAGTCGAGTGCATTTTTTTTTAATTAAGTATACTTAAATTTATAAAGTAATTTCCGTTTATTTGCGTTGTTCTAGATTAATTTTTTTCCCTAAATTCAATCCCCGGTTAAAAAATTTTTTTTATCAAAGTGTTTAGCGTTTTCTTGCATATTAGGCTAAGTGCGTACATTTTTTTGCTATTCCCTGTTGTATTAGTCTAAGTCAGAGGCGTTGTTGCTAGAGTGTAGTTAATCCTCTGGACTTAGGGCTATATGTCGGTCACGATAGATAAGTGAAGGACTTTAAGGGATAGTAAAGTTGCGTGTAAATGTTATTTGTCCATGGAATATTTATAAGTATTTTGGGATAAGTTTTCGGCTAAGTCAATGTCGGAAAGTCGTTAACTGTAATTAATTTGTATTCGTGGGTCACGTGTATGTTCTGGGCGTCATTAGGATTCCCCAGTCGATGCGCGTGATATTTTCTAGTTGTTACCAGTAAGACGGTAGAATTGTGTTTTAGACTTAGAACTCTGTTTTCAGTAGAAACGTAGGTGGAAAATTTTCTAAGTCCAGCTTGGGCTAGAATCTGACTTTTTGGCGGAAATTCTAATTTTCATGTTTCGTGTATATTCTGGGGTCAGTATTACTCTCTAGTGCGCGCAAGGGACGTAATTCTGTTCGTAAAGCATTAAACAGTGATAATTACATTTTTGCCGAATTTAGTTATTTTTCGAGAAAATCGTGTCGTAATTTTGTCAGAGTCCATTTGAGGTGAAAATCTCGGATTTTGACGAAAATTCGAATTAATGAGTGTTGAAACCGCCCGATGTGTCAGTATTGTTCTGTATACAACGTCAGTAGTAAATAATAACGTATTTATATCTGGAAACGAGAAACCCAAATTTTTTTTTGAATTAAAGGAGTTTTGTGATATTTGGGGTGATAGAAATTTTTTTTTTCCCTCGGAGTCAGAAAAATTGGCAGAGTCCAGCAATTGAGTAAAAGCGCAGTTTTTTTATAAAAATTCAATTTTTAGTAAGCATTTATAGGTCCTGGGTGTCTATATTAATCGCTAGAGCGGTTTATTAACGTAAAACTAGTTATTTTTCCTTCAGAACAAAAATTTTGATTTTTCAGCGTTTAAGCGAAAAAGCGCGGGACTTAGTTTTTTTTCAGCGCAGCTGGTCCGCTCCATCAGTCATCAGTGGCCACGCTGCTCACTTCAAGCGCGTTTAGTATTCAAGTACAGTAAATATTCTTTATTAATCCATCACGAGTGCTGTGCGTTAGTTGCGTTATCATTTAAATTGTTTTATATAAATTAGATTCTTTAATTTTTTTAACGTAAAGGACTTAGGTTTCAGCAAGAGAACTGCGGGATATTCACGGGCAGACACGAGTGCGGGGCAGACACTCATTCATTGGATTCACTTCAGCGATTCTCTCGATAAATCGTTGTATTTCCTATTTTGGGAATCTAGTAGTTTTCTCTTAGAATAGAGTTGTGATTTTTTTTGTGTAAGATCACGGTTGTAGTGAGTCCGGGTCGAGGGTGTACTAAAGGGTAGTTTAGAAGAGACGTGGCACACCAGGAATCACAGAAAATGTTTAACCCAGATAATGACCAGTCAGTGGGGACCAGTGGGAGTGGAAGTGTAGAGGACAGCACCTCTTCCGACACCACTGGGGACCACCTAGGTACACCTCATCCGTCACTACAACAACCCCAACCCCATCCTCAATTCCCATACCAACCCCATCCTCAATTCCCATACCAACCCCATCCTCAGTTCCCATACCAACCCTTCCCCCAACCCCAGGCCACTCCATACCCATTCCAACCCCAGGCCACCCCATACCCATACCCATTCCAACCCCAGGCCACCCCATACCCATTCCAACCCCAGGCCACCCCATACCCATACCCATACCCATTCCAGCCTGAGGTCACCCACACCATACCTCAACCCCAACCTCAATCCACACCCCAACCCGAGGCCACCCACACCATACCTCAACCCCAACCTCCATCCACACCCCAACCCCAGGCCACCCACACCATACCTCGACCCCAACCCCAGGCCGCCACAGCCTTAGACAGGCAGATGCGCACGGAGACGCCGGGCACTCAGTTGTCGCCATACGTAGAGGCGTTAAGTAAAGGCGAGGGAGCCGAGCAGAGTCACTGTGGCGCGGGTTCATCAGGCGGGAAGCAGCCCTCAGCTGCAAGTTCGAGCCACCCTGCGCGGGGTACCAACAGAGATCCGCGGAGGTGTTACTCCTGCTGGAAGCGCGGGCATATACAGAGGGATTGCGAAGTCACTCCTACGAAAGCATGAAAGCAGGCTCCTAGTGATGGTAGGCCTACGTTTGAGGTGAAAGTGGAAGGTGTGAGATTGACAGCTTTTGTTGATACAGGAAGCCAGGCGACGGTAATTAAAAAGTCAGCCTTCAGCAATTTTAAGTATGCACGTCTTCAACGTTGCGCAAAGACATTAACAGCAGTCAATGGGGAAAAGATTGAGGAAGCAACCCGTGACAGCTGACTAACACCCAGGTACCTATTTTATTGCTAGGTAACAGGGGCATAGGGTGAAAGAAACTCTGCCCAATGTTTCTCGCCGGCGCCTGGGATCGAACCCAGGACCACAGGATCACAAGTCCAGCGTGCTGTCCGCTAGGCCGACCGGCGTTGCAGAGGTTCGTTGAATAATTCAGGATAACTGAAACGAAGAATTGCAAAAGTTAATAGAAAAAAAAGCCATTAACAAAGTTTCCGAAAAAATAAGCGGTCATTATTTGCACACTTTATCTCTTTGATACTGCCTGGTTTTTCCTACCCGTTTCCCCGCTCCCACAGTTTTTTCCTACCTGTTTCCCCCCTCCCACAGTTTTTTCCTACCCGTTTCCCCCCTCCCACAGTTTTCCTCCATTCCTGGAGCCCTTTTCTCCTCCTCCAGGGAGCCGGTCGGCCGAGTGGACAGCACGCTAGATTTGTGATCCTGTGGTCCTGGGTTCGTTCCCAGGCGCCGGCGAGAAACAATGGGCAGAGTTTGTTTCACCCTATGCCCCTGTTACCTAGCAGTAAAATAGGTACCTGGGTGTTAGTCAGCTGTCACGGGCTGCTTCCTGGGGGTGGAGGCCTGGTCGAGGACCGGGCCGCGGGGACACTAAAGCCCAGAAATCATCATCTCATCTCAAGATAGTCCATCCCCCCTCCCAGGTGTCCCTTACCGATCCCCCTAGCCCTTCCCCTCCCAGGTGTCCCGCCTCAGTTCCCGCTAACCTTGAGAACCTCTTGTACCCTACTCGCTGCCCATTCCACATTGTTCCCATCCGCGTTTACCATACGCTTTGCCAGAGCCCTCATTCCCGAGCCGTTGCTGACCTCTTGTGTGTATCTCCAGGAGTGAGTATCGGGGAGAATGAGTCACAAGATGGAAGCAAGGTTCGCAGCCCGTTTCCACTTGCGTCTTCCTCAACCTTTACCCAGACAAGTCACGGACTTCACCTGCAGCTACAGCAGTGAGTACAGGCCGGGTCCCCAGCATGGTTACCATCACCCGTGGGGCTCGGTGGGCACCCGTGGGGCTCGGTGGGCACCCGTGGGGCTCGGTGGGCTCCCGTGGGGCTCGGTGGGCACCCGTGGGGCTCGGTGGGCACCCGTGGGGCTCGGTGGGCACCCGTGGGGCTCGGTGGGCACCCGTGGGGCTCGGTGGGCACCCGTGGGGCTCGGTGGGCACCCGTGGGGCTCGGTGGGCACCCGTGGGGCTCGGTGGGCACCCGTGGGGCTCGGTGGGCACCCGTGGGGCTCGGTGGGCACCCGTGGGGCTCGGTGGGCACCCGTGGGGCTCGGTGGGCACCCGTGGGGCTCGGTGGGCACCCGTGGGGCTCGGTGGGCACCCGTGGGGCTCGGTGGGCACCCGTGGGGCTCGGTGGGCACCCGTGGGGCTCGGTGGGCACCCGTGGGGCTCGGTGGGCACCCGTGGGGCTCGGTGGGCACCCGTGGGGCTCGGTGGGCACCCGTGGGGCTCGGTGGGCACCCGTGGGGCTCGGTGGGCACCCGTGGGGCTCGGTGGGCACCCGTGGGGCTCGGTGGGCACCCGTGGGGCTCGGTGGGCACCCGTGGGGCTCGGTGGGCACCCGTGGGGCTCGGTGGGCACCCGTGGGGCTCGGTGGGCACCCGTGGGGCTCGGTGGGCACCCGTGGGGCTCGGTGGGCACCCGTGGGGCTCGGTGGGCTCCCGTGGGGCTCGGTGGGCACCCGTGGGGCTCGGTGGGCACCCGTGGGGCTCGGTGGGCACCCGTGGGGCTCGGTGGGCACCCGTGGGGCTCGGTGGGCACCCGTGGGGCTCGGTGGGCACCCGTGGGGCTCGGTGGGCACCCGTGGGGCTCGGTGGGCACCCGTGGGGCTCGGTGGGCACCCGTGGGGCTCGGTGGGCACCCGTGGGGCTCGGTGGGCACCCGTGGGGCTCGGTGGGCACCCGTGGGGCTCGGTGGGCACCCGTGGGGCTCGGTGGGCACCCGTGGGGCTCGGTGGGCACCCGTGGGGCTCGGTGGGCACCCGTGGGGCTCGGTGGGCACCCGTGGGGCTCGGTGGGCACCCGTGGGGCTCGGTGGGCACCCGTGGGGCTCGGTGGGCACCCGTGGGGCTCGGTGGGCACCCGTGGGGCTCGGTGGGCACCCGTGGGGCTCGGTGGGCACCCGTGGGGCTCGGTGGGCACCCGTGGGGCTCGGTGGGCACCCGTGGGGCTCGGTGGGCACCCGTGGGGCTCGGTGGGCACCCGTGGGGCTCGGTGGGCACCCGTGGGGCTCGGTGGGCACCCGTGGGGCTCGGTGGGCACCCGTGGGGCTCGGTGGGCACCCGTGGGGCTCGGTGGGCACCCGTGGGGCTCGGTGGGCACCCGTGGGGCTCGGTGGGCACCCGTGGGGCTCGGTGGGCACCCGTGGGGCTCGGTGGGCACCCGTGGGGCTCGGTGGGCACCCGTGGGGCTCGGTGGGCACCCGTGGGGCTCGGTGGGCACCCGTGGGGCTCGGTGGGCACCCGTGGGGCTCGGTGGGCACCCGTGGGGCTCGGTGGGCACCCGTGGGGCTCGGTGGGCACCCGTGGGGCTCGGTGGGCACCCGTGGGGCTCGGTGGGCACCCGTGGGGCTCGGTGGGCACCCGTGGGGCTCGGTGGGCACCCGTGGGGCTCGGTGGGCACCCGTGGGGCTCGGTGGGCACCCGTGGGGCTCGGTGGGCACCCGTGGGGCTCGGTGGGCA
>NC_091204.1:9615352-9626500 GCF_040958095.1 Procambarus clarkii
GCACATCTCCAGTTTCCCTATAATGATCCTTTTTCCTCTTTCAGAACTCCAGTCTGTCCTGATCATCTGTGGTACTTCAACAGGGAGCTCAGATGACGTTCAGTGAGTTACTTCTCCATCTCCTTTACCACATTTCAGTAATTACTGGATATTTATAACAGTATCTGGGAGTCGTCGTCAATTCCTGAGGACTATAGCTCGAGGTGGTTGTTTTTCCTATTCGGAAACCCGGGTTTCTAGGGACATCTCTAAGGACTTACGCCTCATTGCTCTCATGAGTTGCATCTAACTCTTTGAGCGTATGGTCAATGTCCGTCTGATGTGGTTCTTGGAACACTATCACAACCTCTCACCTTCACAATTTCGCTTTCGCAAGTGTTGCAACACGACTGATATCTTGGTGAACTTGGAGGTCTATATTCGTACTGCCTTTGCTGTGAAGATCTCTGTTGATCTTACCCTCTGTTGTCGCGGTGATGACTCCCCTTTCCTCCAACGGCGGCTTCATCTTGCGATTGATGTCGTGTCGTCGTGGACCACCAATCATGGCTTCAAGTTCTCTCCGGCTAAGACTTGTGCTATGACCTTTACTTGGAAGCAGGTCGTCCTTTGACCCCCCCTCCCAAACTTCGTGGGTAGGTGATAGGCGCACGCTCCTCTCTCTACATTACTCTCTCGTGCTGTCAACACTCGATCACGGCTGTTCTGCTTAATCGTCTGCCTCTGCATTTTGGTGCTCTTCACCATACTTGGTTTCGCCTCAGTTCCGGTGCTTCTCGTTCGAGTCCCACCGTGAGCCTGTATGTTGAAACTGGCATCCTGTCTCAACAGGACCGCCGTGATCGCTGTCTTCGCTACCTTGCGCGGTCCCTACAACACCCTCGCTCGCTTGTGTCGTGTTTTTTATTATTATCCTTCCTGTGGGCCCCTGTTCACTTAAACCACCTTCCTCTTTCTGTACGGTTGTCTCACTTGTTCTCTCTCTCGGTTCGTGTTACCAATGTTTATTTCTGTATCGCTCCATCCTTGCCTCCAAGGAGAATCCCTCTAAGTTTTGTAAAACCTTGACCCCACATCACCTACGGAGCCGGTCGGCCGAGCGGACAGCACGCTGGACTTGTGATCCTGGGTTCGATCCCAGGCGCCGGCGAGAAACAATGGGCACAGTTTCTTGCACCCTATGCCCCTGTTACCTAGCACTAAAATAGGTACCTGGGTGTTAGTCAGCTGTCACGGGCTGCTTCCTGGGGGTGGAGGCCTGGTCGAGGACCGGGCCGCGGGGACACTAAAAGGCCCCGATATCATCTCAAGATAACCTCAAGATAACCACATGACTAAGCATCTTTCTCTCCTACAGTTTTGAAATGCCCTTTCCTTGCACAGTTTTCTTCACACTCCCGCTCCGTCGCCGTTTTCACAGATGGGTCTAAGTTTGCACACGGTGTAGGCTACTCTGTTGTGTTTCCTGACTGCACCTGTATGTCTCGCCTGCCTTCAGAGACTAGCATCTTTACGGGCAGAACTTTATGCAATTTTATTTGCTCTTCAACTGCTTTCTCCTTGTCAATCTTCCTTTGTTGCACTTAATTCTCGCAGTGCCCTCGTGGCTCTGGAGTACTTTAATCCTGTCCATCTTGTGGTAGTCGAAATTCAGTATTGGCTGTTTATCTCCAGCAGACTCATGACTGGAGTTCTGGGTTCCCAGACATATTGGTGTGTCCTTAAATGAGCGTGCGGACGCTGCTGCTAAGTAGGTTATCCGCACTTGTCCCATCCCTCGTAAAGGTGTTTCTTATTCTGACTTTTACCCGGTTAATCATTCTTCTATCCTTGCCCATTGGCAGTGTCGTTGGTCTTCCGTTACTAGAAACAAACTGAGTGCTCTTAAGGGGGGTATCTTCTTGAGGTTATCTTGAGATGATTTCGGGGCTTTTTAGTGTCCCCGCGGCCCGGTCCTCGACCAGGCCTCCACCCCCAGGAAGCAGCCCGTGACAGCTGACTAACACGCAGGTACCTATTTTACTGCTAGGTAACAGGGGCAGAGGGTGAAACAAACTCTGCCCATTGTTTCTCGCCGGCGCCTGGGATCGAACCCAGGACCACAGGATCACAAATCCAGCGTGCTGTCCGCTCGGCCGACCGGCTTCCCTAGTGGGGTAGTGTCCCTGTGGCCTTCCTCCCACCACCGTAACGGTGGTGGGAAACGGCTCTGGCAAGGTTGCGTATTGGCCATACACGTTTAACTCACGGACACTTAATGGAGCGCCGCCCTGCTCCTTATTGTCCAAACTGCATTGTCCCTCTTATGGTCTGGCATTTCTTTATTGAATGTCCGGACTTCCACGACGTGTGTGTCTTGCTTCCCGATTCTCTCGCGGTCACTAGACCCTGAATAGTATCCTTGGTGAATCAGATACCTTTGATATCGTTCGCCTTATATACTTTTGTTCTAGCATTGACATCCTTATTGATATTAACACCTTATGAATATACTGCATTAGAAGGTGCTACGGTCTCCCTGGCTTGGTGCCTTCTTTTGATAATTACTTATTTGCTTCCTTACCCGTAAGCCCTGTATTCAGTCGCTCCTTCGACTTTCACATTAATCTGCAGCTTGGCTATAACACACTATACTTTTTCTGATCTTAAGCTCTCATCTGTAATTTTACGGATGCTGTGCTCTCCGAGTCTCGTCCAATTTCACGGTGCGTACTAAGAGAAGCTTTGTTATCTTTCTTTGTGCACCTTATAGTATATACCTCATATTTTTAACTGCATTTGAGAGACATCTGTTTTCATGACTGGCTCTAGGCACTTGTTCTTGCCATTAAAAACCTGGTACCCAAGGCAATTTCCTTAAAAATTTTCGCCACTCACCCAGACGCGTGAGTAGGAGGGTGTTACAATCCCCCAGTAAGTGTTACAGCTCCCAGTAAGTAACTGGGGCTGTAACACTTATAGCCCCAGTTACTGGGGGTTACTGGGTTACAGCACTGGGGCTGTTGACGGGTTCGACTTGCACCCGTCAACATTTTAATATATGTTAACATATCTTCCATGATTTTAATATCAGCAATGGCTCTTAACCCAACCCCGACTCAAGTTAATTTTCTCAAGTGTTGCAAAGTGACTGACATCATACTGGGCTTTGTGGTTTAAACTACCATGCCCTTCACCTTCGTGTAGTGAGGAGGGCTCACGAATGACCCCCTGGGGCCATTGGAGGGTTTGCTTTGGTTCTCGCAAATGCCCTTCTTGGGGCATTTGTGTAAAGAAACCATATATGATACTGGTCAGGTCATTGGACCACCTGCCAGAGGGGTTACCCTTCAGAGGCAGCTGCAGAGGAAGTAGGTTTGGGTGTCCGGACTGAAGTGTGAGGGACACACAGGTCTTTGCCCAGGTGTTAGATTATGTTCAATGCAGTAGGACCCTCATATTAAAACCGTGAAGCACAACTTCAGACGATACGCCTTATCCTGCACCAGCCAGCACTCAGCCTCCCTCCCCTCTTCATACTGGGGGCTGTAACACCAGCCCCTCTTCATACTGGGGGCTGTAACACCAGCCCCTCTTCATACTGGGGGCTGTAACACCAGCCCCTCTTCATACTGGGGGCTGTAACACCAGCCCCTCTTCATACTGGGGGCTGTAACACCAGCCCCTCTTCATACTGGGGGCTGTAACACCAGCCCCTCTTCATACTGGGGGCTGTAACACCAGCCCCTCTTCATACTGGGGGCTGTAACACCAGCCCCTCTTCATACTGGGGGCTGTAACACCAGCCCCTCTTCATACTGGGGGCTGTAACACCAGCCCCTCTTCATACTGGGGGCTGTAACACCAGCCCCTCTTCATACTGGGGGCTGTAACACCAGCCCCTCTTCATACTGGGGGCTGTAACACCAGCCCCTCTTCATACTAGGGGCTGTAACACCAGCCCCTCTTCATACTGGGGGCTGTATCACCCTCCCCTCTTCATACTGGGGGCTGTAACACCAGCCCCTCTTCATACTGGGGGCTGTAACACCAGCCCCTCTTCATACTGGGGGCTGTATCACCCTCCCCTCTTCTTACTGGGGGCTGTATCACCCTCCCCTCTTCATACTGGGGGCTGTATCACCCTCCCCTCTTCTTACTGGGGGGTGTATCACCCTCCTCTCTTCTTACTGGGGGCTGTATCATCCTCCTCTCTTCATACTGGGGGCTGTATCACCCTCCTCTCTTCATACTGGGGGCTGTATCATCCTCCTCTCTTCTTACTGGGGGCTGTATCACCCTCCTCTCTTCTTACTGGGGGCTGTATCACCCTCCTCTCTTCATACTGGGGGCTGTATCACCCTCCTCTCTTCTTACTGGGGGCTGTATCACCCTCCTCTCTTCATACTGGGGGCTGTATCACCCTCCTCTCTTCTTACTGGGGGCTGTATCACCCTCCCCTCTTCTTACTGGGGGCTGTATCACCCTCCCCTCTTCTTACTGGGGGCTGTATCACCCTCCCCTCTTCTTACTGGGGGCTGTATCACCCTCCCCTCTTCTTACTGGGGGCTGTATCACCCTCCTCTCTTCTTACTGGGGGCTGTATCACCCTCCCCTCTTCTTACTGGGGGCTGTATCATCCTCCCCTCTTCTTACTGGGGGCTGTATCACCCTCCCCTCTTCTTACTGGGGGCTGTATCACCCTCCTCTCTTCTTACTGGGGGCTGTATCACCCTCCCCTCTTCTTACTGGGGGCTGTATCACCCTCCCCTCTTCTTACTGGGGGCTGTATCACCCTCCCCTCTTCTTACTGGGGGCTGTATCACCCTCCCCTCTTCTTACTGGGGGCTGTATCACCCTCCCCTCTTCTTACTGGGGGCTGTATCACCCTCCTCTCTTCTTACTGGGGGCTGTATCACCCTCCCCTCTTCTTACTGGGGGCTGTATCACCCTCCCCTCTTCTTACTGGGGGCTGTATCACCCTCCCCTCTTCTTACTGGGGGCTGTATCACCCTCCTCTCTTCTTACTGGGGGCTGTATCACCATACTAGTAATCGAACACGCACATTTTCCTCAACCAGTGTTGTTTCATGATATGTTTTGTCCCACCACATGACCTAAATATTTGACGTCACAATTACCTTGTCCATCCTGATGGTTTCCACATATTACATCATCTGGTTGACCCTTAAATCCTTCCAAACTGGAACACGTCTCATTTAGGCTTTTTTTTAAGTAGGAATGCTGCCATGTCTGGAATTGAAGATACTCCAGTTAGTCTGCAAAAAATCCAAATAAATACCAGCACTGTCATCCTCCTGATGACAGGAGGATGACTGCGATGTGGAATAGGGAACCAAAACTGCCATATTAAATACATCGTCTAAGCTCAGTTATCCTATCCACCAGGTTGACATTCGTTGTATTCGGCCCTCCTGCAGCCATCTCCTTAGCTATTAAGATCACTTTTGATAGTCACAACCTCTCGCCTTATATTCTCGCTGGTGTCAGGTTCAGTTGAGGAGTTCATCCCCCTCTACACACACCTGTAACAGGTGCTGGAAATATGAGCATGGAACCTCGAAGTGCAGTAGCATGGTGTTCCCCCCTTGTGTGGTGACTCCGACCATTGTAAATCAGATTTTCCTGTTCATGTTCACTGTATTTTCACGCTTATTTTCTCGCTGATGCATGCTTTGTAAATGTCAACATGCCTTCCTCAACTTGAAACGTTGAGGTCGAATGTTTTCCCGAGGTTCGACGTCCTTCCTCCTGTACTGCATTACACTCATCTTCGCACACTTCTTTGCTTCCTCAGCTCCACACCAGTTTCTAAGCTTAAGCCACGACACCTCCACCATCTCCGCTTCTTCTCCTTCTGTGATCTGATGTCAGGGAAATTCCTTTGGTATTTCCAGCCTATGTTTCCATCATTTCTTCCCTGTCCGATGTATTTGTCTCGTTTCTGCGAGTCCTTACTCTTCCATCTTCATTATGAACCCCCTCCTCATACTCTTGGTTCTGTGTTCCTCCATAGTCCTCCCCTCCATCTTTTGTCCCTCCTCATGCTATCATCTGGAGCCACGACGATAACCACTCTCCTCTCAACCATCTTTGTTTCACCTCCTCTTGTTCTTATTCCCTGCCTGAGACAATAGTCTGCGCAGCTGAACGTGAGAGGTGAAAGTCCTATGTCTCGACCATATCTGTTGACACCTCTCTCCAGGCCTAGAAGAAAATCCATAAAATTATGGGTGGATTTGTTCTAGACATTGCCTGTCCTTCACCTTGGTGGCTCCACTATTGAGGCAACCCGTCCTCTTAAAAATAACGTCACTTTTGGCTCGTATGCGCACTATGGCCAAATTTGGACGTAATTTGAAATGAAATTGACTCACAAAAGTGACGTTCTGTTCCGTTTTCTATTTGAGTCGTTTGGCGTACGCACAGAGGTTATGAGAGGAAACTTTCAATTCACGTTTTTCATAACGTTTTGAAACTTTGAGAATTTCCTGCCCACTTAACCTACCAGAGGACCCTTAACTTACTGTTGTTGAAAAAAAAAAATCCCAAATTTATTTTCCATTTTTTTTTATTTTCAAATTACGTCCAAATTCGGCCATACGGGCAAACGGCCAAGAGCAACGTTCTTTTTAAGAGGACAGGTTGGTCGAGGACTCGGTGGTGGCCGCAAACGAGCTGGTTGACACTTCTCAGTCATTAGTTCTGGTTCTCGTCTTCCTCTTAATTACCTTTCTTATGATCCATTTACTCATTCTCACTCTTATGGACTTAAACATTCGCCTCCAGCTCTCTAATAATGATCGACTCACACTTTCTGAACATCAGTCTACAAGTTCCTCTACAAATCAGAGGAACTCTGGGGCCGGATTCACGAAAGCACTTACGCAAGCACTTACGAACGTGTACATCTTTCCTCAATCTTTGACTTCTTTGGTTACATTAATTAAACAGTTTACAAGTATGAAAACTTGCCAATCAACTGTTGTTATTGTTATAAACAGCCTCCTGGTGCTTCGGAGCTCATTAACTGTTTAATAATTGTAAACAAAGCCACCAAAGATTGAGAAAAGATGTACAGGTTCTTAAGTGTTTGCTTAAATGCTTTCGTGAATCTGACCCCTGATTTGTAGGAGGGTGATAAATCAGTGGCAGACTCTGGCAGCATTTACAAGATGGCGAGTCGTCTCCCTCTGTATTCTGTGCCGTATTTGCTGCATATCCACAGCAGTTGCTGGGAGACTTGAGCCCCTGAAGACTGACTCTGAGCCCCTGAGCCATCCCATTCCCTAACTCAGGGAACTTCCCCTAAATGTTTTCGCCATATTGCCCTGACAAGTTGTCTGCAAACTTGATAAAACTGTTAATGTACGTCTTATGTGGTTCCTAGAACACAATCGCATTCCCTCCCCCCCCCCCCCTCTCAATATGACTTTCATAATTGTCCCAGCATGACTGATATCTTATTGGATTTGGTCTACATTCATTCTGCCTTTTCTGCGATTACCTTTGTTCTTGTTGTGCATCATATTGGGTTATGCCTCGGCTCTGGTGCCCTGTGCTTATCCTCCACCCAGAGCTTGAAGGTTGCCATTGTGATCGTTACTGCTACCTCGGATGGTCCCACTTCTGAAAGTTTGCATTCACCCACATGGTGAATGCTCCTTCTCTTCCTACTCTTTAAGAAACATCTTTTCATTGAATGCTTCATTGCTCTCTTCATAAATGCGTCTCAGTCTGCCGACGACGTTCGCTACGCTGTTTTTCCTGACCAAGTCAATAAGTGCTGCCTGCCAGGGAGACTGGCATCTTCGCATTGTAACGTTATCTTGAGGTTGTCTTGAGATGATTTCGGGGCTTTTTAGTGTCCCCGCGGCCCGGTCAAGCAGCCCGTGACAGCTGACTAACACCCAGGTACCTATTTTACTGCTATTTTACGTTACGCAATTTTTCACGCTCTTTGCCACCTGCTGCTTTATCAACGTTTCTTTACTAATGTGATTGACGCCATGTAGTGATCCTATGGCTCTGGAACAGTGAAAACCCAATACCTGCCGCTTCTTATATCTTGCTAATTTAACACAGTCGAATTTTGCCAGGTTCCCAACCAAATTGGGTCTCCGTGGTGTAGTGGTAAGACACTCGCCTGGCGTTCCGCGAGCGCTATGTCATGGGTTCGTATCCTGGCCGGGGAGGATTTACTGGGCGCAATTCCTTAACTGTAGCCTCTGTTTAACGCAACAGTAAAATGTGTACTTGGATGAAAAAACGATTCTTCGCGGCAGGGGATCGTATTCCAGGGACCTGCCTGAAACGCTACGCGTACTAGTGGCTGTACAAGAATGTAACAACTCTTGTATATATCTAAAAAAAAAAAAAAAAAAAAAAAAAAAAAAAAAAATATTGGAGTTATTTCAAGTGAATCTGCAGACACTGATACTAAGGCCATCACAATTACAACATTTCCAAGAAGGGGGCTTCCTTATTCAGGTTTCTACCCAGTCAATCATTCCATAATCCGTGACTATTGGCAGTGCCGTTGAGTAGGCATTACAGGTAACAAAGTGTGTACTCTTAAGTGATCTTTCCCCTCTGGTCTTCCTCCTACCACCATAATATATGGTGGGAAACGGCTCTTGCTAGGATGTGCACTGCTCGCACGTACCTAACTTGTGGACAAGTAATGGATCACCTTTCTTTCCCCCCTGTTGACCTAATGGAGCTGCCCCACTTAAGAGGCAGTAGAATGCACCTCCATGGAGAATGTTCTGATTCTTAGGATGATCATTTGTTTTGTTTTTCCTATTCCCTCCAGGTCATTTGTCTTCATATGCCCCTTAATGAATCCTTTACCTGTAGTGTCACTTGCATCGCCCGCTCCCTTCCCAGCCCGTTGCCGTCGTGAGGGGGGCTTAGTGGGCTCCAGCCCGTTGCCGTCGTGAGGGGGGCTTAGTGGGCTCCAGCCCGTTGCCGTCGTGAGGGGGGCTTAGTGGGCTCCAGCCCGTTGCCGTCGTGAGGGGGGCTTAGTGGGCTCCAGCCAGTTGCCGTCGTGAGGAGGGCTTAGTGGGCTCCAGCCCGTTGCCGTCGTGAGGGGGGCTTAGTGGGCTCCAGCCCGTTGCCGTCGTGAGGGGGGGCTTAGTGGGCTCCAGCCCGTTGCCGTCGTGAGGGGGGCTTAGTGGGCTCCAGCCCGTTGCCGTCGTGAGGGGGGGCTTAGTGGGCTCCAGCCCGTTGCCGTCGTGAGGGGGGCTTAGTGGGCTCCAGCCCGTTGCCGTCGTGAGGGGGGGCTTAGTGGGCTCCAGCCCGTTGCCGTCGTGAGGGGGGCTTAGTGGGCTCCAGCCCGTTGCCGTCGTGAGGGGGGCTTAGTGGGCTCCAGCCCGTTGCCGTCGTGAGGGGGGGCTTAGTGGGCTCCAGCCCGTTGCCGTCGTGAGGGGGGCTTAGTGGGCTCCAGCCCGTTGCCGTCGTGAGGGGGGCTTAGTGGGCTCCAGCCCGTTGCCGTCGTGAGGGGGGGCTTAGTGGGCTCCAGCCCGTTGCCGTCGTGAGGGGGGCTTAGTGGGCGACAGCCGGAGTGTGTGATGCTCTTTGGGACGGCTTGTCCTCTCTCCTTTCGAAGCCTTATGCTCCTGCTCCTGTCCTCTCCAATTTTACTGGTAGTTTTCCTCTTCCTCGTGTTTCCTCCCCATCTCTTCTCCTTTCAAATTGTGCCCTTCCTGTCGTTCTCTACTGTTCTTTCTGATGTTTTCTTCTGTTTTGATGCCGGGTGTTTGGGGGGGCACGTGCGCACACCCATTGAACTGTGGTACCCGAAGTTGTCGAGCGAGGGGGCGCTCTTATCGTCAACCTTTGCCTTCGTTGCAGAGCCCATTCTCGACGGACTGACGGCTGCTTAGGTGCCGATTGCAGGGTGTATATCCACGATACACCCCTGGGGGGGGGCCTCTGTGTTGTCAGGTGTCCTGTCATCTAATTGTGGCTCCATAGTGGGTTTCGGGGCTTATTCGTGGATTATTTTTTTCCGTTCGTTCTTATGCCTTTTTTCAAACCCTCTTTTACCATCTCAGACTCGTGGTGTACGCGACCTGGACCTAGATTCAGGAAGCTCTGTGTATTTCTTCGTAAGTGGGTTTGCTACGAAGGTTCCTAAGTGCGCCCTAAGAAGATGCTTAGGTGCGATTCAATAACGTCCACTTAGGAAGAAATTTGTTGGTTCACCTGCGTGCCGATAGAGGTCACTACTGTGTTTCGTTTGGCCAATCAGAGAGCAGCAACATTCTTCATATTGAAGATTTAGCGCTGGCTTATCGGAGCTCTACTGCCTCCTATTTACGTCGAATTTTCTTATAAAATTAGTATATTTCGAAGTAAAACAATGTTTTTTCAACTTCTACAGACAGCACCGACATTGTAGTAAACAAATATGTTACATTTGTTGTGTACCTACGTAATTCTAAGAGATGCTGTGTAGCTGTCCTTGTTGCTCGGAAGATGCGCTGACAATTATTGTATATATTTACTGAATTTACCCAAGGGCCACTAACTATCTAGTGACCTCGAAGAGGACAAAAAGCCGGCGGCTTGTTAAAGGGCCCGCCAATTGTCTTAATGATATTTTTTAGCTGGAATTTGGCATTTACGGCTTCAGCGGGTAGGCGGTTCCATGGGTTTATAGCCCTCTTGGTGGAAAAAAAAATCTGTTTTCAGTCCTACTTGAGAGAACATACTCTCCAACACTATATCTGTGATTGCCCTGTTATCAGTGACGTCATACCAAATGGTATGAGGTATTTTGAGCTCTGTAATTACTTCATACACTCAGGAATATTGGAAGATATTCTTGTGCTGCACCCAGATTTTGTCAGTGGAGGCTAATAGATCAGCATTAAGTATTTTGTTCTCTCCTAATTCCATGTATGACTGGCCATCCTGTGAGGTGAGGACGTTGGGTGAGCTTGTAGTTGGTTTTTGATCTACACTGTGTGGTCCTTTATACAGAATAGGGAAGCAGCACATTGCTGTGTATACCTAAACATGTTTAAAAATACATTGTTTGAGAGGAGTCTTGTAGAAACTGGTAAGAGTAATTATAATATAAAGTTTTCATGATTCAGTGCTTACCTCTTGTGAAAATCGCGAAGAGTTGTTTAGTCAGAG
>NC_091204.1:9627000-9632000 GCF_040958095.1 Procambarus clarkii
CGTCGCTCCGTGCTCCTCCCTCTTCACTCTCCTATTTCAGGCCTTCTGCCTTATTAAAACATGTCTAACCTATAAATAAACATCGCTACTGTCGCTGGGCACGCGACCAACTACAATGCAATCACTATGAACTGGCGTATATCGTGCTTACCACAGATTAACTGGTCGAGGGCGCTTTTCCTCTGACGGCGTCTGGTCAGGGCGCTCCACACAGCCCACAATAATGCCTCCGGGCGGCTTAATATTCACTAATTATCGTCCACGACTTGAGACCACACGTCCCCAGCTCGATTCCACAGCTGGCACGTCTGCACACTTCTCTTCTCTTAGAGATATATCACTAGGGGTTCCCTTCTGACGGGAGCTCAACGGAGCGCGGCTTCCCCCTGCGATGTCTGGCACTCAAGTGAGGTCAAGGTCCTCCAGAAGCGAGCCTCAAGCCTCCAGCAAAATGTCCACATCTCCTAGCCAGTCATTTATCTATTTTCTTCTGCATTGCCCATAATCTCAAACTGTTACACATATCCAACCAACTATTTTACATATGCGTTATCACCTCAATACTTGCTAGACCTTCTAGTCAGGTCAGGCTTGACGAATAACTCTCAAGGAGGGAGACTCGTTTCTCCTGTAGGCTGAGATCATAACACTCCCCTCCCCTTATTTTTGAGAGTTATTCCAGTGGCAAAGCTCGGGATAATACATCCGCCACTACACTGTCTCGTTCTTCACCCCATATACTCTCTTAGGAGTCTGCAATTAATCCGTTGCACCTTGCAACATCTGGCTCACAACTCTCCAGAAATATGATCTTCTCACAAACGATTTGACTTCTCTGGCACCTCTTGGCTAGGCTGTCCTTCTTGGACGCCTGCACTCCATTGGTCCACTCTACTTACTGTCTCCACCCTCCGTTTCCTCGTCTTCTTCTCTTCCCGTCCAGAGTCAGACATCTACTGTCTGTATCTCCTCTGTCGCCTTCATACTTCCATCTACTGCCGTTATACTTTCGTCTCCTGTCATCATACTTCACTTCCTCGTCTTCACTGACGATCCTCCCTTTTGTCTCCTCATTTATCCGAGACCTCATCCTGTTCGACTCCCATCGAGTCCTCGGCTTTCTTCTATTCCTCCATGCTTGCATCATCATCCTCTTCCCACACTTTTCACTTCTATACCACTCCATTTCTTCTCCTTCAACTCTTCTTCGTTCCCTAAAAGTTTCTTCGGGCACTATACTACATCCAACAGCACTCGACCATACATGTCGCTTTGCCTCTCCCAAAGTGCTCGTAAGCATCTCTCCACACATACTGTCTCTTCTCCTTTCATTTTCTCGGCTACTACTCTTCTTCACTATCTCTCCGCCACGTTTTCTGTGAAACCTGTCAACTCCTGACATCTCAAACAACTTAACTCCACTATCCCTATGCCTCTGTGCTCGTGGACAACGTGACGCTCTACTCCCGCCCTCAGTATGTCCACATCTTCCCTCATTCATACTCAGCACAGTTGCATTCACCTTCTGACCCTTAATTTCAGCAGTCTGGGCTCTACTCAGGTCAACTCTCTTCACATGATTCTTCTTCGGCTGGGTCATCCTCACTTTCGACCTCACCGAGACTCCATTCTCCTGGGCTGGACCTTCATCAAACAGCCATGCTATATCTACATCAATATCTTCTACCGGTTTAATTGACACTGTCTCATCTCCTCCAGCGTCTTCCTTGTCGGCCACCTCTGTCTTCATCACTACCGAGACAGGGTTTTCAATGGCTTGGCGGTCTCCTGACTCATCTCCTCGGATGTCAGTCAGGTTCACACTCTCAGGTGTCCCACCCGTGCAGTGGCCTTCTGGGCACTCCTCTGGCACAGTCTCCGCTATGACTCTTGGCAACACCTTTGTCCCACACAAGTCATTCCCCAGGATCACTTGGACTCCTGGAATAGGTATGTCGGGGCACACTCCCAACATCACCTCTGCCGACACATATTCCGACCTTAGCTGGACAGTACATACGGGCATGTCACTCTCCGACAATAACCCATATACTTTCATCTTCCCACTGCCAGCTAACCGTCGATCATTCCCAATCAGGCTTCTCGTAATCAAGCTCTGATTAGCTCCGGTATCTCTTAAGATACCAACTTCTACCTCAGGTTGGCCTCCTATACTGATCCAACCTTTGCTCATGAACGGCCTATACCTCTCGTTCACTAAGTTCACTTTCTGTGGTTTGTCTCGGAACACATTGATATATTTGCTTCGGGGGTCACACATGGCCAGGGTCACAACTCTCTTGCCCTGCCGACAATCTCGCATCACGTGACCCAATCCGTTACAATTGTAACATCTCATCTGGGAGAAATCTCTCCTATACGTACCAAAGCGGCTCTGACTTTGTCCACTCACATGAGAGTTCCTCGGGCCAGGCACACTATTTGTACTCTGTGGGGCTTTACTGGACTCTTGATTCCCTGGATCACGAATAGTTTCTCGTTTGGCTCCTCCATCCTCACTTTCAGATGAAGTGCGCGACCTACTCTTCTGAGTTTTTGGGTACTTACTTTTATCTGCCCATTTATCAAAATTTTTCTCACCCCAAACTCTTCTGGGTCTTTCATAATTTCTTCCTCCCCAGACTCCATTGGATCTGCTATTGCTGCGTCTCACCTCATTCTGCACTCTGTTCTCCCTCAAGCTCTCGTATGCTTCAGTAATCATATCTGCCCTATCTGCGGCATCTTTCACCTCCATTATCCCTGCTTCTTGGATCTTGAACTTTGTTTCGGGATGCATCATCTCCAAGAACTTCTCCATGACCATCAGTTGCTTCAGGTCAGCGTAAGATCCAACTCCAGCAGCCTCAATCCACCTCTGGAATCGTCTTTCCAGATCTCTTGCTGTCTCAGCAAACGTACATGCTCCAACTTTCACCATCTCTCTGAAGCGCTTCCTATAAGCTTCTGGGGTTAACTGAAACGAGCGCAAAATGCTGCTCTTTACCGTGGCATAATCCTGGCACTCTTCCAGTGACAATTGGGTGTATGCCTCCCTGGCTGCACCGGTCAATCTTAACTGGACCAGCTGGGCCCATTCCTCCTGTGGCCACTCCTTGATGCTGGCTACTTTTTCAAAGTGCTCGAAAAAGCTCTCTGCCTCTTCGGGAACAAACAAGGGAATGTCCTTCTCCCTAACCCTAACATCTTGTGAGTGTGATACCTGGGTGGTGCTCTCTGGCAACCCATGTTCAATCCTTTGCTCAGCCAAGGTTCTATTCGCTTCTATCTGCATTTGTTTTGTTCTCTCTTTTTCTTTTTCGACCTGGGCTTTTTCTTTTTCTTGTTCCAACTCCAGTTCCCTTACTCTGGTTTTCTCTTTTTCTACTTCCAACCTGGTTTTCTCTTTTTCTACTTCCAGCCTGGTTTTCTCTTTTTCTACTTCCAGCCTGGTTTTCTCTTTTTCCTTCTCGGCTTCATTTTTCATCTGGAGTTCTAATTTCATCTTTTCCAGCTGGAACTGTCTCTCCTCACGCTGTTGTTGGATCTGGAGCTCTAACTGGAATCTCTCCAAGCTCCTATTCCGGCTACTCCTGCTACTGCGGCTACTCTTGCTGCTCCTACTCGATCCCTGGGATCTCACTTCATCCTGCCCATCATCCTCCTTTCCACTTTCAGCTCCTTTCTGGGCTCCTTGTTCTGCCGCTTCACTTCTGGCTCTCAACTGCCTCAGGATCTCATCCTTCATCCCAGCTACTTTAGATGCTTTCAACCTGATGCCACATTTTTCTGCTATTTGTTTCAATTGATCCCTCGTGCAACCTTCTAAATCCTCAGGCTTGCCTGACTCCACAAATGCTTGCACCTTATCCATCTTTGTCCTGCGAGTCTTCCCAAGAGAGAGAGTATACACCTGCGGTCACACAGTTTATCTCAGCAGGGGTGTACAAATCCACTCTTGGACAGGGTGTGGGTGTGTCAGTTCACTATCCCGGACAGGCCCCCAATTTATTATAGACTGTGGGTTGGTTGGTGTTGTCGTCGTTGATCCTTCTCTATGGACAACCCAACCCACAACTCGGCAGAGTGCTTATACTAGGAGATCACCCTTGGCGCTTCTGGCTCTTGGAGAGGGGCTCAACGTCACACGTTCAGGGGATGCGGCTCCAACACTTAGCCTCGTTGTCACGTGCACACACCCACTCGAGCCGCTGTGACTCCCCACTCTCTCCTTATGAGATATGATCTCCTCAATCCCCCTATGACTTACTAGTATTACCTCCTACCCTGTCCACAGCAGTGGTTCATGGTTCTTCCTCTCTCTCTCTCCTTCTTTACTACCTCCTGGGAAGCCTCACTAGGACAAGGGCAAACACCAGCAAATTGTGACACATTTACTGAACAAAGCACATACACGATACATACACACATATAATAATAATGAATCCTATACTCTATAATGTCACAATCAGGTTGCACTCCAATACCATCAGAACTCTATTATCAGCTTATCAAGTGGTATCCTATCTCCTGGTTCACCACCTGATACTATTAACCTCCTCAAGTTGGTCAAGCATACACACTGTTGCACCATCAGCAAGATAACATATATATATAGGAAAACCAGCATTTGAATGCAATAACATATACCAGTATAAATGTTCATTGATACTTCAGTATAAAAAACTCCTTGACATAAGAATGCCAACAGTCACTCACCTCTCACTGCGTCTTGCACGCTAATGACAACCAAACACTATCAACTCCCTACTAGTAATCCACCAGAACTTCCCCTTCCACCTCTGGAAGTTCACAACCCTAATATCCTTAGGTTCTTCCGGGCTTCACTACCAGGATCCTCTGCAGCTCCTCCCGGCTGCTATCATGAAGTTTCCTTGTGCAACTACGGTGCTTCACCCTTCTGTTAGGTTCTTCCACAGCTCTCTTGGCTGCTACACCACCTCTACAGAAGCACGTGACACTCCTCTTCACTGCTGCTT
>NC_091204.1:9637000-9672000 GCF_040958095.1 Procambarus clarkii
GCCAGCAGGTCTCTCAACCTCGTCACCTCTCTCCAGAAACAACCTGTTGGATAGCAAAGTAACTTGTAATTCGAAGATAATGGAAGACGATGGCACTGAAGTAGTATGGTCAGACACCAGGCCTGGGGCTAGCACTCAACAGCTAGATGGAGGGGCTGGACGACCAGGCGAGACAGGAGCCGAGGAGATGTACGCAAGATCCACGCTCTGTAAGCACATACCGAAAGCAAATATGGAGCAGCAACGCTCAAAAATTAGAGGAAATTCTTTTGATATGAACGTTTCAAGGAAAGCAATATCTGGAAGTGATGATGTCGAGGGGCGTGCTGAAGGGAGAAATAGTTCTGCAGGGCCACCAAATGGCTTCAACAATAATAAAGAAGAGCATTCATATGAAGATGCTGAAGCGCTAACTAATGACAACGCTGGCAGGAAGTTGTGTAGTCACACCACAACACGGACACAGTTAAATAAAGAAACACAAAAGCATGTTTGTTGTGTAGCTGAAGACGAAGACAGACCAGGTGGTGAAGGCTTGCAGAACGCCCTTAATGTGGCAGAACACAAACAAACCTTTCCAAAGAGGAAAGTTGCTCCTCAAAAGCCACCTCGAAGAAGTAGAGACGAGACAAGTCGACCTCCAGACACAGGCCCACTTGTTGAAGCTCGACAAGCTGTACAGGTCGCAGTTTCTGGCGATGGCATGAATGATTACTACGAGAACAACAAATTAGCCTTGAGTGACCAACCTGAGAAACCTCGGATAACATCTAGTATCTCAGACAGAATTACTGCCAAGATTGAAAAGTATTACTTAGGGAGAGCGTTGAAGCTGTCATGCAAGCAGCGTGTCTGCAGCTTCTCACTCCCAGGGTATCGGGAGACGGTTGCCAATCCATATCAAGAAGTGTTTTGGAGGAAAACTCGGTCTCGCAGCCCTTCCAATAGACTGGATAAAGAAGTGAAGATAAGAGAAAACAGGAAACCCTGAACACAAGATAACAAAACAACACAATTGCCAAAATCTCCATTCAAAATGTCAATGATAACTACACTTGGAAAAATCTGGAGGGAGGAAGGGGTGACAGTGACGGCTTAGGCGGCCGTTGCTGTAGGTCAACATATAGATGTTTGGTCTCTACTCAGACTCGTCGGGGCATCATCTTCCTCCTAGTCTTCTACCATTGTGGAGCGGAGGTTGTCGTCCCCCAACCACATTAAATGCAGCAAGCCGTCGACTTGCTGCACAAAATTATCAAAGCCAGCCTGTCTCCCATTTCATCTTCGACAGACGTCAGTACAATACATCATCAAAGTGGCCTATGGCAGAAGGTGGACCTTGAGGTCTTACATTTATACTCTAGAACTGCCTATTCCAGTGACTTGCACTGCTAAGCCATCTCGGTTAAAGCAGCGGCCTGCCTGCAGGATTCTTGTTCTATATAGACGAGCAGCCTGTAGGGTTCTTGCTCTATATAGACGAGCAGCGTGTAGGGTTCTTGCTCTATATAGACGAGCAGCGTGTAGGGTTCTTGCTCTATATAGACGAGCGCCTGTAGGGTTCTTGCTCTATATAGACGAGCAGCCTGTAGGGTTCTTGTTCTATATAGACGAGCAGCCTGTAGGGTTCTTGCTCTATATAGACGAGCAGCCTGTAGGGTTCTTGTTCTATATAGACGAGCAGCCTGTAGGGTTCTTGCTCTATATAGACGAGCAGCCTGTAGGGTTCTTGCTCTATATAGACGAGCAGCCTGTAGGGTTCTTGTTCTATATAGACGAGCAGCCTGTAGGGTTCTTGCTCTATATAGACAAGCAGCCTGTATGCAGGTTCTTGTTCTATATGGATGAACAGTCTGCCTGTAGAGTTCTTGCTCTATATAGACGAGCAGCCTGCATGCAGGTTCTTGTACTATATGGATGAACAGCCTGCATGTAGGGTTCTTGCTCTATATAGACGAGCAGCCTGCATGCAGGTTCTTGTACTATATGGATGAACAGCCTGCCTGTAGGGTTCTTGCTCTATATAGACAAGCAGCCTGCATGCAGGTTCTTGTTCTATATGGATGAACAGCCTGCCTGTAGGGTTCTTGCACCATATAGACGAGCAGCCTGCATGCAGGTTCTTGTTCTATATGGATGAACAGCCTGCCTGTAGGGTTCTTGCACCATATAGACGAGCAGCCTGCATGCAGGTTCTTGTTCTATATGGATGAACAGCCTGCATGTAGGGTTCTTGCTCCATATAGACGAGCAGCCTGCATGCAGGGTTCTTGGGCAAGAGAGGGAGTGACGAAAAAGTGTTTCATCGCTGCCTTCCTGTCATATCTGCCATTATAAACGGCAAAAAGGAATGCTTAATGCACATACGAACTTTATTATTCTTGTAGACCCTTTTTTACATTATTTTAGTTACTTTAAACCATTATATTTTTTCAAAATATAGTGTGTGTTTTTTTAGCAAATAAACATTTGAAATAAATGATGTATTAAGACACCAGTGAACAACAGGTGTGGCTGGTGGTAGATAGCAACAAAGAATGGGAAATTACTATCAACATGATGACAGGATGCATACAATCTCTCTAAATTATGTATGGTATGCATACCCTAATGTTTTAAAGTATTAACTATTCTAGTAGTATAAATATTACTTTATCTACTTCTTCCCCCCTCACTGTCTGGCCGTTGTCGCCGTGAGGGGGCTTGGTGGGCAGCTGCCGGAGTGTGATGCTCTGTGGGTCAGTCCTCTGTCCTTTTGTGGCCTTATGCTCCTGCTGCTGTCTTTACCAATTTTGCCAGACCCCTTTTCCTTTTCCTCTTGTTTCATTGTTCTCCCTCCTCTTCTCCTATCAAATTGTCATTTCCTGCCGACCTTTTGCCTGTTTTGATTATTCTTTCGACCTTCTTTTGTTTTGACGCCCGGGTGGTTGAGGAGGCATACTCTTGCACCAGTAGAACTGTAGTACCCAACGTCGCTAGCGAGGTGATCCTTTTATTGTCAATCCTCCTTTCGTCACTGAACCCGCTCTCGACGGGCTCACGGTTCTTAAGGTGGCGTTTGTGGGGCGTATACTCACGACGCACCCCTGGGGGGCCCCGGCAAAGATCGGCGATAGCTTCTTGTTGGGTGTCCTGCCTCTAATTGTGGCTCCATGGTGTGTGTGGGGACACATTCGTGAATGAAAATTTTCCCTTGTTTTCATGGCTGATAATGTTTCCCATGTACTTTCTCAGGCTCGTGGGGTGGGCGACCAAGCCCCTGAGTCGGACCTGTGTTGGAAGACCAGGCCATGTAGCCCCTGCTGCATTGGGCCCCGACCCCCTGACTACTCCCCTCAGCTCCCCTCCCTCTACTGCGGTAGGATCGAGTCCTTAGCCTCCAGTGGTGACCACCTCGTCCCCTGGCACGGCTTCGTCTCTCATTGTGACTACTGCGCCTTTTACCCCCTCTCTCTCTGGGGGTTCTCAACGCAGTTCCCGCCACGACCACACTCGCACGTTCCCTTCCCGTAATACTACTTACAACGCCTTGTTTGGTCCCGCTACGTGGGCTAAATACTTTGATCTCCACCATCTGGATTCTACTCCTCCTGACGATTTCTCCCTCTATAAGCACCTTGTTGATTCAGTCGATGCCTCTGTTACTTTTAACTCCACCAGTTACGGTACGGGTGTCGTCGCTGCTCCTTCTCAGGATGCAGCTACTCGCTTAGCCGCTTTGTCCTGCATTGGAGAGAGACCCCTGTTCGGGTCTCCAAGAATGCTCGGTTAAATGCCAGTGTTGGCACTGTTCTCCTCCCACACCATGTTGCAACTGGTGTTCGGGACCTCAAAGATTGCCATGAGGATATTAAACATATTCCTCGAAGCCCAAGGCCATTCTGTCCTCCAGGTGGACACGTTCACTTGATGCCCTCGTGGTCGTCGCCGTCAGCCCCTTCGAGTTGTAAAAATCACCTTTGATAGTAGGGCTCTTCCGCCCTCTTATTATTCTTGCTGGTGCCAGATGCTTCGTTCAGGAGTACATTCCCTCTCCTAGACTTTGCAATAAGTGTTGGAAGTTCGGGCACGGTGTCCTCAAATGCACCAGTACTGTGTATCTATGCCTCATGTGTGGGAACGATAGTCATTCTTAGTCCGAGTGCACTTCTCCCCAGGCTCACTGCCTCAATTGCGGTGAGACCCACCCTACATTTTCTCACACGTGTGTACACTACAAACTCGAAGAAGCCGTCCTCAACTTGAAGCACCGTGATCGTCTGTCTTTTCCTGAAGCGAGACGCCAAGTTGGTCGTTTCACCCCTTTTGCAGGCGTATCCTACGCTCGTGTGTTGCGTTCTACCTCTCCTCGTCCTTCCCACCTTCCTCAGTCTGATAACCGTTTCCAGGTTAAACCCGACCACAACCACCACCTCCTCCCCTATTCCTTTGCTTCCTGCCCCAGATGGTCACTCTCCTGGTTCTCCATCTGGGGTTTCCCCCCTTCCCATCCAGTCCACCATATCTCCTTTGTCTTCTTCCCCATCTCCCCCCCACTCTTTCTTCCCGACCCTCCCCCCCAGTCTCTTGACCCTCCACGCCACCTGTCTGTCCAGGCTGATATCCATCATCCTCCCAGCAATGTTCGTGCTATTCGCTCCCGCTCCTCTTCTCCTGCTGAGACCATTGAGTCTGTCGCCCGGTACGTTGTTACTGGAACGCCTGCCTCTTCGAGTCAGAAGTGTAAGCCTGGCTCCTCTCCTTCTTCCTCTCCAGCAGGTAAGAAGGCTTCGTTGTCTTCCTCGCCCCCTCCCTCTGACTCTCACTACGTCCCCTCCCATTTCAGTGGTCGAACCCCCTGTCCCAGATATGCAGGTTTCTTTCACCCCTGAGACCCTCTCGGTTGCTGCCCTTGCTGAGGCGCAATCCCTACCCTCGCCCCCCCCCTCCTCCAGCTGTCCTTGCCTGCCCCCCTCAGTTGTCTCCTCCTCCGGACTCCGTCAGTCCGCCTCTGGTCTGTCCTCTTGCTCCCTTCCCTCTAACCTTACTAAATTTCCCCATACCCCCTAACCCTGATTTTGCAGACCCTGCTCTAGATCCTGGCCCTGATCCTGAGATTTTTTAATAAACTGTATTCTTCTATACCTTTATTTCTTTCTTGTTCTCTGTTACTGTCCTTTCTCTTTGGTAATGTCTATTCTTCAGTGGAATATTCGTGGATTTTATGCCAACTTCCATGAACTTCAATTTTTAATTACACAGTTTTCACCGTTTTGTGTTTGTCTCCAGGAACCCATGCTTGGTGCTCGTCCTGGTCACTTTTGTGGGTATTCCTTTCTTCCCCCCCCCCCCCCCAGCACTCGATGGGGCCCATAACTCTACTGCTCTCTTAATTCGATCCCTTAATTCCCTTCGTCCCCCTACTTCTTCTGTCATCTTTCCATTGTTCTGCTGGCTGTGTTTTAGTGGGTAAATGGTATACAGTCTGTTCCAATTATATCCCCCCAAATGTCCCGCTTTTCCTTCCTGATCTAAAGCACCTCCTGGACTCCTTGCCAGAGCTGGTGCTCATTTTGGGTGATTTCAACTGTCGACATTCCCTCTGAGGTGATGTTCTGACAAACACCCGAGGCCGTCTTCTCGAACCGTTCGTCCTCGTTTCTTCTCTATCTCTTTTGAATTCTGGTGAGCCCACTCATGTGAACTCTCGAACTCGCACCCTTTCCTGTCTTGATCTTTCTCTCTGCTCGTCGTCCCTTTACGACTTGATTTCACGTGGCAGGGTCTTGACCTCCATAACAGTGATCATTTCCCCATCCTCGTTTCCTTCTTCTCTTTCCACCCTCCCCTCTCCTTCCCTAGGTGGCAGTTTGCCAAGGCTGACTGGTGCCTATTCATCCCACGTGCTACTCTCTCTGACCTCTCCTCTCTGCCTCTTCCTCGCACCCTCCTTTTTTATGACACTGCCTTCAACGCTGCCCTCCATTCTATTCCTCGCTCTTCCTCTCGGGGCACACGGAAGTGCGTTCCCTGGTGGAATGCGGACTGTGCTCAGGTTGTCCGCTGTTAGCGTGAAGCCTGGAAGAAACACCGCCACCGGCAGAAGGCTGATTCTTTTATTCTGTTTCAGAAGGAAAGTGCGGTGGCCCGTAGAACCATCCTTACAGTTAAACGTGAGAGTTGGAATTCTTATCTTTCCACCATTACGTTCGATACTCCTCTGCCGCAGATCTGGAAGAAGATCCGCAAGATTGCGGGCAAGTTCGTTCCAGATGTCTCGCCGGTTCTCCACACCCGTGGTACTTTTGTGGCGAATCCAGTGCAGGTCGCGACCGAACTGGGTTCCCACTTTTCTTCTGTTAACTCTGGCTCTCATCTTCCTCAATCCTTTCTTCCTTCACAAGTCTGTTCTTGAATCTTATCCTTTAGATTTCCGCACTCATCTCAGCCTTCCCATTAATGATCCTTTCTCTTTTTCTGAACTTCAGTCTGCCCTGGCCCTCTGCGGATCTATGGCGGCGGGTTCGGATGACGTTCATAATGAGATGCTTCGCCATCTCCCTCCGTGCACGTCTCAGTATTTACTGAGTCTGTATAACCAGGTCTGGGAGTCGTCGTCCGTCCCTGAGTACTGGCTTGATGCCATTGTTCTCCCTGTTCGGAAACCAGGGTCTCTCGGTACGTCTCCTAAGGACTTCAGTCCTATTGTTCTCACGAGTTGTGTTTGCAAGCTGTTTGAGCGTATGGTAAATGTCCGTCTGATGTGGTTCTTGGAACACCATCACCACCTCTCTCCTTCTCAATTTGGTTTTCACAAGTGCCGCAACACGACTGATGTCCTGGTGAACTTGGAGGTCTATATTCGTACTGCTTTTGCTGCGAAGACCTCCGTTGTTGCCGTCCTTTTTGACCTGGAAAAGGCTTACGACACCACTTGGCGTTATCATATCCTATCTCAACTTCATTCTTTTGGCCTTCGTGGTCATCTCCCTCTCTTTCTCCGCAGCTTCCTCTCTCGTCGTTCCTTTCGGGTGCGCCTTGGTACCGCTCTCTCTGCCTCTTTTCAGCAATACGAAGGTGTGCCCCAGGGTAGTGTTCTGAGCACTACTCTTTTTCTGGTTGCCCTCAATGGTCTTCTTTCCTCTCTTCCTTCTGTTGTCTTCTCCGCTCTCTATGTCGATGATCTTACCCTTTGTTGTCAGGGTGATGATTCGCCTCTCCTTCAGCGCCGGCTTCAACTTGCAATTGATGCCGTGTCGTCTTGGGCCACAGGTCGTGGCTTCAAGTTCTCTACTTCTAAGACTTGTGCCATGATTTTTACGCGGAAACGGGTCGTTCTTCGTCCCTCTTTGTCACTTTATGGTCATCCCCTTGAATACAAAGATTCCGCGAAGCTTTTGGGGTTATTCCTTGACACTCGTTTGTCTTGGTCTCCCCATATCTCTTACCTCCGTGTTGAGTGCTCTAAGGCCCTTACCCTCCTTCGGGTCTTGTCCCATACTTCTTGGGGGGCAGATAGGCGCGCACTCCTTGCTTTACATTCCTCTCTCGTCCTGTCTAAGCTCGATTATGGTTGCCCTGCTTACTCGTCTGCTTCTCCTTCTACTCTTCGCCGTCTTGATGCTTTGCACCATACTGGGTTGCGCCTCAGTTCTGGTGCCTTTCGTTCGACTCCCGTCCTTAGCTTGTATGTTGACACTGGCTTCCTGTCTCTCCAAGACTGCCGTGATCGCTACTGTCTTCGCTATCTTGCGCAGTCCTTACAACATCCTTCCTCTCGTTTCTGTCGTGCTTTAACTTTTACCCCTCCTGCGGTTCCTGTTCCTCTTCACCACCTCCCTCTTTCTGTCCGGTTATCTCGCCTACAGGACTCTCTTTCCGTTCTTATTTCTAATGTTTCTCCTCGTGTTGTTCCTTCTTTGCCCCCGTGGAGAGTCCCTCTTCCACGGTTTGGTACATCCTTGACCCGTATCACTAAAGCTTTTACCCCTCCTACGGTTCTAAAACGCCGTTTCCTTGAGCACTTTTCTTCTCACTCCCGCTCCGTTTCTGTCTTCACCGATGGGTCTAAGTCTGCGGACGGTGTTGGCTACTCTGTTGTTTTTCCTGATCGCACTTATATGTGTCGCTTACCTCCGGAGACTAGCATCTTTACAGCGGAACTTTATGCTATTCTCTATGCTCTTCGTCTCCTGCTTTCTCGTTGTCAGTCTTCCTTTGTAGTTGTTGTTGACTCTTGTAGTGCCCTCATGGCTCTCGGGTCCTTTAATCCGGTTCATCCAGTAGTTGTCGAGATCCAGCATTGGCTGTTTCTTGTTCACAGTAAATTTAAGTCGGTTGAGTTTTGTTGGGTTCCCAGCCATATTGGTGTGTCTTTAAATAAGCGTGCGGATGCTGCCGCCAAGGAAGCTGTCCGCTCTTGTCCCATCTCTCGTAAAGGTATTCCGTATTCCGACTTTTACCCGGTTATCCATTCCTCCGTCCTTACCCGTTGGCAGGCTTCTTGGTTGTCTGTTACTGGTAACAAACTACGTACTCTTAAATGTTGTGTTTCCTCGTGGCCGTCCTCCTTCCACCATAACCGGCGGTGGGAAACAGCTCTGGCGAGGTTGGTATTGGCCATACTCGCTTAACCCATGGTCACTTGATGGAGCACCGCCCTGCTCCTTATTGTTCTAGTTGCATTGTCCCTCTTACGGTCGTGCATGTCCTTCTTGAATGTCCTGACTTCCAGGACGAGCGTGTGTCTTGCTTTCCGACCGCCCCTCGCGGTCACCTGTCCCTCAATAGAATTCTTGGTGACTCGGATACTTTTGATATCGTTCGCCTTATGCGTTTTTGTTCTCGTATTGGCATCCTTGGTGATATTTAGCGCCCTCTGATTATTTTGCGCATTTGATGGTGCTACATAGCCTTCCCGGTTTGGTGCCTTCTTTTGATAATTACTTACTTACTTACTTTCAAAGCTGGAGAAATTGATGACCTGGAGAGTGTGCAGAGATCCTTTACTGCTAGAATCCACTCGGTTTAACATCTAAACTACTGGGACCGACTAAAGAGCCTAAATCTGTATTCTCTTGAGCGCAGGCTGGAGAGATGCATAATAATTTATACGTGGAAAAATATTAGAGGGCTGGTCCCACACCTGCACACAGAAATAACATCACATGAGACCAGAAGGCATGGCAGGATGTGCAGAATACCCCCGTTGAAGAGCAAAGGTGCAACATGTACTTTGAACTCCATCAACAACAGAGGCCCGAGACTGTTCAACACGCTTCCACTACACATAAGGGACATGAAGCTAGTTCATGTGAACTAGCTTAAGCATTGCTTTACAACTTCAGACTTGCTTTTAATTATAAGGATAGTGAAAGACTAAAGAAAATGTTCATGACTTTGCCAGACCAAAACTGAAACATGTTCATTTGATCTCTACAGTAATCTGGCCTACACATTCACCTGACCTCTACAGTAACCTGACCTACACATTCATCTGACCTCTACAGTAACCTGACCTACACATTCATCTGACCTCTACAGTAACCTGACCTACACATTCATCTGACCTCTACAGTAACCTGGCCTACACATTCACCTGACCTCTACAGTAACCTGGCCTACACATTCACCTGACCTCTACAGTAACCTGGCCTACACATTCATCTGACCTCTACAGTAACCTGGCCTACACATTCATCTGACCTCTACAGTAACCTGGACTACACATTCATCTGACCTCTACAGTAACCTGGACTACACATTCATCTGACCTCTACAGTAACCTGGCCTACACATTCATCTGACCTCTACTGTAACCTGGCCTACACATTCATCTGACCTCTACAGTAACCTGACCTACACATTCATCTGACCTCTACATTAACCTGGTCTCCATTTTGACCCCCTCCCCCCCACTCACCACATTTCTCCAATCAGATATATTCCTATTTAGCACCACTCTTTGTTTTACCCCATTGTTTAATCCAGTCTAGTATTCTTCATTTTTTATTTATATAAGAGTTCTTACATTCATTGTTCTGCACGCATAGAGTTTCGGGCAAGTCCTTAATCCTAATTTTCATACACACAAACACATGCCCATGAAGCAGCTGTCTAACTCCCAGACACTTGTTTACTGCTAGGTGAACAGGGCAGCACGGTGAAAGAAACTTCCAATTTGTTTTTACCTCCGCCGGGGATCTAACCCGGACCCTTAGGACAACGAACCCCGAGTTCTGTCCACTGAATCGTCAGGCCAGAAAATTTTAGTTTTAAGTTCTAGTCTAAATGTTTTCCCAAAATCTTGTCCCAAAACGCTGTGCGTCTTAGTGGCTTTGGGCATAGTATGTACTTTTTCTATCTGGAAATCCAACATTATGTATGTATGCATTATATTATGTATGTATGTATGTGCTTTTAACTTAATAAACATTTATTATTAAAAAAGTAAATAGAAAAGTTATTGCTTTAAGTGTAATAGAAAATGGACAAAAAATATATTTTCAGTTTTCTAGTGGTGGATCAGAAGAAACAGCAGATATAATTGTAATTTATTCTGCTTGATTATATCATTAAAATCATTATTATTCTATTAAAGTAAAAATTATAAAATTACGTAGTTACATACAAATGCAAATACATCATATTTGCTTTTAACAAGCTTTATAATATATAAAATATTCTAATTTATACAATTTCGATAATTATTTTAATTTAGTATAATATTGTTCATGGAATTTCTTTACAAAGGATAATTTTAGATGCCCGCGAGGCTACTAATTATTATAAGTTATTGTTGAACCATATTAACCTATAATGTTAAATATTGCCTCGAGGGGCGAGTTTATTGGGCAGCGCCACTCATCTTGTGAGTGGACACACCACCAGCCTTGTACCCAGACACAGCTGGGACTTAACTGTCTCAAGTGAACAGCTCCTCAAACAAGAAGATTAACATCAGTCAACCCTTAAAAGCTTACATTATCTTGCGGGTGCAAAATGGGGGAATCTTTTAAGAACATTATCAATATTTGATAAATAGTGTAATCCTAATTCCAACAATGTGGGGTTTATTATTCTTCAGATACTTCTAATGTCTCTAAAGGGTTCACATTCACGTAGATAGTGGTCTAGGTGGTGTCCATCACTCTCACCACAGATTCTGCAACTTTGCTGATCAATGTTGGTTCCATTCCGTATCTCCATGGATATTTGTATCCAAGACGGATTCTCGCTATTACTGATTCTCTCCCTCGTCCTCCTCCTCTTCGTCCATAATGATTGGGATTGCCAGCTGCAACCATGTTGTACCATCGTACAGACTCACTGGTTTGTGCTTCTATTCTCCTTTCCTCAGTTACCTTGTCACGGTGATGTTGCCTGACAATACCTCTAATTTGTAGTAGTGTCTTGGGTATGAAGTATTCAATATGGTCTCCTTCAGCAGCCAGCACATCTGTTCGTTCATTCCCACATATTCCAACATGGGAGGGGGACCCACAGAAACTTGACGACTCTTCCCTGATTGGTAAGTACTCTCACAGCTCTCTTAATTTCAGCAACTATTGCAAGATTTTCTGCCCGATTTTTACTTAAGCTTTGAGGTGCTGCTTTTGAATCAGTGCAAATCACTGCACCATTAGTGTTCCGTTCAGGAAACCTTAACAACATTTCAATGGCGGTTAGCTCTGATTGCATTGAAGAGGCATAGTTCTCAATACGCACTTTTTTCATTTCTGCGTTGGAAAGCATTATCCTTAATTACAGTGTATGCTGCACCAGCCCTGTCATTGACAGGATTAGATGACCCGTCAGTATAGATTTGATCTAGTTTATCTCCGGCTTCTTTATAAATTTCATCGAGATACTTGTGCCTCATTTCTTGTGGAATCATGTTGGATTTTTGCTTTGCTATTTCATTGATGATAATCCTTCATGAGTCACCCTCCCAGGGAGGTAACCTCTCTACAGGCAGGAGCTCACGGGCTTGCTCAAGCAGGTGAAGCTCTTCAAGGTAGCAGACTGATGGGTGATGCCAGTTTTTACTTCTCCTGTTTCCCCCTGAAAGTAGCACAGAACTCAGTTTTTTCTTAGCAATATCATTGTAATGAGGATCTCTGGCTATCCTAATTGCAAGCTTAGCATTCAGCTACTTAATTCTGCTTTTAACATTGGGGAGGGACAACTCCTCTCGTAGATTGGACGTTTTCACAGTTCTTGGAACTCCAAGAATGATTGTCATTGCTTCATTCTGAATGCTTTCAAGCCTTTTCATATCACTTTGGGAGTAGGTGCACAGAACTGGTGCGGCATAGTCTATGACGGAGCGCACATAGGCTGTGTACATCACTTTAAGCACGGCAATAGAGGCTCCATGCCTCTTCCAGGTCATAGCTTTCAGTGCCCTGAGTCGACTTCTGCATGTTCCTATGAGTTGGTTGAGTTCCTCTTTCTTCCCCTTGTTAGAGCCGACAGTGACGCCAAGATACCGATAGTGGTCAACCCATTCAAGTGTTACACCATTAATTTGTAGTTCTTCATTTTCTCCCCTCTTGTGATGAGAGTATGATTTTGTTTTGTTTGTGGAGTGAGTGAAACCGAGCTCAATGCATTTCCTTCCAAGAAGTTCAATGGACTGTTTAATTTTTCAAAAGGTGGGAGCTTGTATTAGAACATCATCTGCATATCCCACTTGTTGTGTTCCTTCCGGAAAATCAATATTTACAATGGCATTCATAAGTACATTGAATAGTGTGGGGCTTATGACCCCTCCTTGGGGAGTCCTGAGTTCCATATGCATTGTTCTTGAGATTGCTTCATTGAAGCAGACCTTGGCTTTCCTCCCTGTGAGATAGTCTGCAATCCATTTCATGAGTCTCCCCTTGACACCCATGCATGCCAGCTCGTCCAGGATCGCAATCCCCTGTGCTTTGTCGAAAGCTCTTTTGATGTCAACAAATACAGAGTACTTAGCTGTGTCATTAGCCAGGTAATTAACTATACAATTTGCTGTGCTCCGTTCTTTAACAAATCCATTGACCCCCTCCCCTAACCTGCCTATTAAAAAATAATAATTAAAAAAAATATCATTAAGACAATTGGCGGGCCCTTTAACAAGCCGCCGGCTTTCTGTCCTCTTCGAGGTCACTAGATAGTTAGTGGCCCTTGGGTAAATTCAGTAAATATATACAATAATTGTCAGCGCATCTTCCGAGCAACAAGGACAGCTACACAGTATCTCTTAGAATTACGTAGGTAAACAACAAATGTAACATATTTGTTTACTACAATGTCGGTGCTGGCTGTAGAAGTTGAAAAAACATTGTTTTACTTCGAAATATACTAATTTTATAAGAAAATTCGACGTAAATAGGAGGCAGTAGAGCTCCGATAAGCCAGGGCTAAATCTTTAATATGAAGAATGTTGCTGCTCTCTGATTGGCCAAACGAAACACAGTAGTGACCTCTATCGGCACGCAGGTGAACCAACAATTTTCTTCCTAAGTATACCTTATTGAATCGCACCTAAGCATCTTCTTAGGGCACACTTAGGAACCTTCGTAGCAAACCCACTTACGAAGAAATACACAGAGCTTCCTGAATCTAGGTCCAGGACCCTAAGGTTTTCACTTCCCTTAAAAAAGAGTGACAGTTTTCGTCCATTGATATTCGGCTGATGACAGTTGGCATCAAAGTGTGGGTGCTTGGCATTAAGGTCACCGACCAGCAGGGTAGGTTCTTCATTAACAAATTCAGGCAGTGTGTCAAGGTCAAGTTTACTCTGTGGCACATATAGGTTGATTATATGTAGGGTATTATTGTTTAAGTAAAGAGTTACCTCCAGTGACTCATAATCATCCCTCATGTGGTCATCAATAATCTGTGCAGGAATGTTGTTACTTAAAAATGTAGTGTCGAGGCCCCGTTTTCTTTCCCCAGCTGGAAGGGAGAACTTCTCATAACCGCTAAATCTTGGGTTGAAGTCCTCACCCACCAGTGTTTCTTGTAGCACTGTGATGTCAGTTTGATGTTCACGGACGTACTGTATGATGTCATTAATTCTATTGCGAACTCCATTACAATTCCATTTTAGTATAGTGAGATGTTCTTCACTGTTAGTATCCATTTTGAAGTTATTTGCTAACAGATGCACTTTGAGCATTATTATGATGTTCACTTGCGTTATTATGTATTCTGTGGTGACCGGTGAGTGCACTGGTGTTACGAATCCGGATCCAGCGTCCGAGCCTGGAGCAGTGACAAACACGCCATCTGTGGGTCAGCTCCAGAAACCCCCGCCAAACGATCGACGACACCTAGTGAGGACAGCGTGTACTGGCCTCGAGGACCAGTTTCCAGTCTGGTTCAGCGCTCAACACCGCCGCTCCTGACCTCTGGTGAGGTGGTGCTCCGACGACAGCGCCATCTATAGAGTGGATATGTCGGGCGTTTGTATCTGAGCCTGTGAGTGTGGTGTATTAGTGTCCCAGTTATTGATGACGTGTCTGCTTACAGAGCCGACCTGGGACCACTGTGTTGAAGGTGTAGTGAGTCTACCCGAGGCAGCCAGTCTCCATACCTTGAAGTTTGCTGCAGTTGTTGTGACGTCGTCCCCCCGGAAGAACACTGTGGTGTGTTAGCCTGCCAGTGGAGTGGCAGTAAGAGGATTTACCCGGGACCGACGGTTGGAGACGGTAATCCACTGGGGTATTGAGGACAGGAGGGTGATTGGTGATATCACACGAGACTCCTGTCTAGGGCGTACCCCTTATATCGTTCGTGGAGTGGCCGTACCAGCCTTGTTGGCTCAGTACCTGCCAGCAGACCTGCTGGACGTGTGGTTGACGGCCTCCACGACGGTGCCCCCAGTGGACCTGTGTTGTGGCTGACCTGTGGCCAGGGTAGGCTCGGGGTTCTCAGAGGACACGTCTTGAGGCCACGAAGAAAGCACCGCGGACTCAGCACCTAGCTTCTTGATCAAGAGTCTTCAGCAGAAGACTAGATTGTGCACGCCCCCCTTGTAAAGTGTTAATACCCCTCCCCCTTGTGTACTCTTTTATTATATATATTAAATCGGTGATGGTGAACATTATAATATTAAGTTCTTAACTTTCTTTCCCTACTCCCTTTTAAGTTACTTGCGTCACGGATCTCATCCCTTGATAGCCACTACTGGCTTGGGAACGGATACATATATCTTCCTCTAACAACATCAGAGTAAGAACCCCGTTGCGTCCCGAGAGGGCCGTAACATAATTGGCATCCCCAGCGGGATCCGTCCCCTTGTTAAGTATGTTTGACAGGGGTGGTGAAGTGGCGTAATCCCTGTATATAATTCCCCCTGTGTGACGATTGTGACGTTATACGTCCTGTGCGGTGCTCAGAGTGACTAAGTGCGATATTGTGCAGTGCGGTGCTCGCTGTGATTAAGCGATTAAGTGCAATATTGACTAGTGCGGTGCTCAGTGATTTAGTGTAATATTATAGAGCGAAGTGTTCGCTTGGACTCAGTGCAATATTGGGTAGTGCGGTGCCCGGAGTGTTTACGTGCAATATTGGCAAGTGCAGTGTTTGGTGCGATAAAGTGCAATATTGGTGTAGAACAGTGCTCGGTGTGTTAAGTGCTAACGTGTAAGCAGTGTGTTAAGTGCTAAGTGTTCCATCTGTGACAATGGCAGACAAAGCTACCATCGATGATCTGGACGAGGTTCAGGCTTTTCTGAACAGAGAAGATTGTCTTGCCAGATTAAAATATTTGAGCAAACCAGAGCTTGTACTAGTGAGCGCCTACCTGGAGATCAAGATGCGTGCCAGTGATTCCCGTGTGGAGATCTTGTCCAAGGTACACCGGCACCTGAAGGCAGAAGAGAAACAGGAAGGTGAGACTCCTAGTACAAAGGAAAGTGCAGACATAGCTTCCACAGAAAAGGAAGATAAGGCCAGTGACATTGACAGTGATGCAGGTGAGCTTAATATCAGCTTCCTAACAGTCAAAATGCGTGCACTAGAAATTAATCGGGAAATTGAATGGAAGAAGTTAGAATTAGAACGAGAATTAAAAGATAAAGAAGTGGAGATGAAAAATAAAGAAATGGAGATGAAAGAAAAAGAATTGGCGATGAGGCGTTTAGAATTAGAAAGAGAAGAAAGAAGAGAAGAGCGAGAAAGAGAAGAGAAACGAGAAAGAGAAGAACGAGAAAGAGAAGAGAGACGAGAGAGAGAAGAACGAGAACGAGAGAGAGAAGAACGAGAAAGAGAAGAGAAACGAGAGAGAGAAGAACGAGAAAGAGAAGAGAAACGAGAGAGAGAAGAACGAGAAAGAGAAGGGAGACGAGAGAGAGAAGAACGAGAACGAGAGAGAGAAGAACGAGAGCGAGAAAGGGAGGAAAGAGAGAGACAACATGAACTAGAAGTGTTGCGATTAGGCGGTGGTCGGAGGCAAACAACGGACACCAGTAGCTTCGATCCGGTACGCAACATCAAAATGGTCCCCAAATTCCATGAGAAGGAAGTGTCAAAATTCTTTGCAGCCTTCGAGAAAGTCGCTGCCTCTTTGGAGTGGCCAAGGGAGAATTGGGCCATCATGATACAGTCAGTCTTGACTGGGAAGGCCCAAATCGCCTACTCTACGTTATCCCTTGACGACTCCAGCGATTATGACAAGGTGAAGAAGGTTGTGCTCATGGCGTACCAATTGGTACCTGAGGCGTATAGGCAAAAGTTCAGAAACCTGAAGAAGACCTCAGAGCACACTTTCACAGAGTTCGCCACGATCAAGGAGCGACTTTTTCAAGAATGGTGTGCCTCTCGGAAGGTGGAGACCAGGGAAGACCTCGAACAGCTGATTCTGCTCGAAGACTTCAAGGATTGTTTGTCTGGAGACCTCAAGACATACTTAGAAGAGCAGCAGGTGGAGACCTTGAGTGCAGCAGCCACCATGGCTGAAGAGTATATCCTGACTCATAGGCCGTCTGCTAAGTACGTCCCGAGGAATTACCAGCGCCGGTTTGACAGACCTCACGACGAAGAAGAAAGACCCGTCCCACAAAGTGCTAAGAAGACGCCCCCCAGGTAGCCCTCGAAGAACAAGTCCTAGTAGTCCGAAACACCGTAGTCCGAGGAGGAACATGGTGTGCTGGACTTGTGGGCAGAAGGGACACATAGCTGCTAGGTGCCGAGGCAGAAGAGGTGGCAGCGCACGAAGGGAGGTGATGTTGATGAGCTGTGTTACACCACCAGCAGGAAACCAGTCTACGATGACGCAGGAAAGACCAAGTTTGTTTGCCCCTCACACTTCATGCGGGTATGTAACGAGTGATCATACTGGTAGATCAGTTGTAGTGCTCAGAGATAGTGGAGCAGCCCAGTCCCTGATCGTGAAGAGCTCGTTACCCGAGGGAGTAAGTGTGGACGGGAGACGACAGGTTGTCCTGGTTGGGTTTCCGAGAACGCAGTATATCGCCCCCTTAGTGCCAGTACATCTTGACTCGCCTTATTTCAGCGGCACAAGTGAGTTGGCAGTAGTCGATACCCTCCCTGTGGCTGGGATTGACGTGGTACTAGCCAACGACTTGGTGACAGATTGGAGCATCAATCTTCCCAAGGTTGCGGACGAGTCTACCGGAACAGCACGGTCTGAGGTAACAGGCAATGGTACTGTCCAGGTAAAGACAGACCCGGATGTAAACATATTTAATTTGTCCTCTCACCCGCAGATCGACAGTTATTTAGCAGTGTCTCCTGATTCTCTCGACGAGGAACATGAGGTTACGATGGCAGAGGTACCTGAGCAAGAAGAGAGGCCTTGTGTGCGGGCACCCACGGATACCAACGAGTCTGGAGCGAAGGCGGATGTGTGCTTGCGGTATGGCAAGTTACAGCATGTAGTGAACCAGCCAGAGATTCCCCAGACGTCAGAGGTAGGTGCGGTGTGTCCAAAAGGTCTAGTGCCCTCTTCGGTCCAAGCCAGGCGTGTGGATGTGGCCGGCTATGGACATGACTGGCTCGGGAAGCTTATCCCTCAATTGGCCTCGTGTTTCTTAGCGATACTTTGTTTGGTTCTCGTATGTGTTCTCGTTTGTGCTCTCAGTGAGGACCGGTGGACGACCCGACGAATGATGGCTCCCAGGAACATCGCGAAGAGGTCCCAGGGATTGGAGAGTTGTACTGCAAGTGTTGCAGTTGAAGAAGGGACCTGGGAGGTAATAGATGATACAGGAGGTACGATATGTGATAATATGAGTGACTGTTTCCGACAGGTTGACACCCCCCGCGTGACTGCTGAGCCTCAACACAGCGTTATACGGAACGTTGGTCGACCTGACGGGGGCAGAGCGAATGCCATCTTCGGTGAGCAAGCAGCCCTGTTGGAACTAGGTGCGGGCCTAGTAGAAGAGTATGTAGTAAGTACTGCCTTGCCCACTGTCGCTATCACTCTGAATTATCAGACCCCTGTATTCCAGGTTCCCGTCTCCCTGAAGGACTACCGGATCGGTACCAGAAATGCCGTCTGTGTTCAGCCATCATCAGTGCCACGACATAGGGAAGTGTCGAGTCACCCCAGATCGTGTCGAAACCAATCCGTACTCGAGAGAGGTGAGATGATGCCCCTGCTTGACATCGCAGTGGAGATGTGGACGATTATATCAGGCAGATCATTGCCTTCTATCTACAAGTTCCCTTTGTGCCAGGGTTCCTCAGTACAGTTCTGTAGACGTGACAGCCTCGACATCCCAGATTATAAAGCATGTGTGTCCATTTGGAGTTGTGTCGTCGTACTAATTTGGTTTGTGTTTCTTTTTATAGAACCCCAAACCAAATTCTTTTTGGTGGGGAGGTGTTACGAATCCGGATCCAGCGTCCGAGCCTGGAGCAGTGACAAACACGCCATCTGTGGGTCAGCTCCAGAAACCCCCGCCAAACGATCGACGACACCTAGTGAGGACAGCGTGTACTGGCCTCGAGGACCAGTTTCCAGTCTGGTTCAGCGCTCAACACCGCCGCTCCTGACCTCTGGTGAGGTGGTGCTCCGACGACAGCGCCATCTATAGAGTGGATATGTCGGGCGTTTGTATCTGAGCCTGTGAGTGTGGTGTATTAGTGTCCCAGTTATTGATGACGTGTCTGCTTACAGAGCCGACCTGGGACCACTGTGTTGAAGGTGGAGTCAGTCTACCCGAGGCAGCCAGTCTCCATACCTTGAAGTTTGCTGCAGTTGTTGTGACGTCGTCCCCCCGGAAGAACACTGTGGTGTGTTAGCCTGCCAGTGGAGTGGCAGTAAGAGGATTTACCCGGGACCGACGGTTGGAGACGGTAATCCACTGGGGTATTGAGGACAGGAGGGTGATTGGTGATATCACACGAGACTCCTGTCTAGGGCGTACCCCTTATATCGTTCGTGGAGTGGCCGTACCAGCCTTGTTGGCTCAGTACCTGCCAGCAGACCTGCTGGACGTGTGGTTGACGGCCTCCACGACGGTGCCCCCAGTGGACCTGTGTTGTGGCTGACCTGTGGCCAGGGTAGGCTCGGGGTTCTCAGAGGACACGTCTTGAGGCCACGAAGAAAGCACCGCGGACTCAGCACCTAGCTTCTTGATCAAGAGTCTTCAGCAGAAGACTAGATTGTGCACGCCCCCCTTGTAAAGTGTTAATACCCCTCCCCCTTGTGTACTCTTTTATTATATATATTAAATCGGTGATGGTGAACATTATAATATTAAGTTCTTAACTTTCTTTCCCTACTCCCTTTTAAGTTACTTGCGTCACGGATCTCATCCCTTGATAGCCACTACTGGCTTGGGAACGGATACATATATCTTCCTCTAACAACATCAGAGTAAGAACCCCGTTGCGTCCCGAGAGGGCCGTAACAACTGGTGTTATTGGGGGTACTGTGTGCACTGATGTTATAGGATCATTGTTGTATCCGCTGTCATATACCATGACAGTATGTGCTGCATCACCTTGTACCAGACTCTGGCATGTTGGCCCTTCACATGATGGACTCTGATGCTGTTGCAGGAGCTGGAGGATTTGATCCTGTGTCCTTTTGATTTGATCAAGGTGGTTCCCAAGTTCAGGTTGCTTTTGCATTATTTCTTGGACCGCTGGATGATTTCGTATCATATTATCAAGTATTGTTTTGATGTGAGTCAGGGTGATTTCCTTATATGAATAAGTCTGTGTTCTGTACCCTGTGTTTCGTTTAAGTTCCTCGTTTCTACTATACCTAAGAACCTGAAACTTATCACCGTTTAACATCAAGTTAATTTCAGTTGCCCAATTGAATACTTTATATCTGCCTGTAGTTCTTCAGTGTCATCTGCTCCTTATTGTTCTAACTGCATTGTCCATCTTACAGTTGTGCATATCCTTGTTGAATGTCCGGTCTTCCAGGACGAGCGTGTGTCTTGCTTTCCGACCGTCCAATGTCGGAAAGTGACTATCGTACAGGGACAAGTGACTATCGCGGTCACTTGTCCCTCGATAGAATTTTTGGTGAATCGGATACTTTTGATAACGTTTGCCTTATGCGTTTCTGTTCTCGTATTGGCTTCCTTGGTGATATTTAGGGCCCTCTGATTATTCCGCACGCTTGATGGTGTTACATAGCCTTCCTGGTTTGGTGCCTTCTTTTGATAATTACTTACTTTTCAGTGTCATCTACAGTGGCAATTTGATGCTGATTTTTGTATCATCTGCAAATAATGACACGAATCTTTGTCTTGTGTTTTTGTCTATATCAGAGATAATAATGAGAAATACCCTGTTGCAAGGATTGCCCCCTGAGGCAGAGCTTTTCACGGCATTTGGACTTGATCTTACTTGGTTTACAGTCATTTTCTGTATTCTATCTAGAAATCCAACATTATGTTTGCAACTCATCTTGTATGTATGTATGTATGTATGTATGTATGTATGTATGTGTCATGTTCACAGAAAATGGTACCATCCGTTTTCTATGTGTGGCGTAGCAGACGCCAGAGAGAGAAGGTAAACAGAGCGTACTGGACGCCCGCCAAGCTTGGAAGCAGCTAGTCATGTAATTGTGTATATACGTATTAAAGTCAGTAACCAAGTCATGACTTTATATCACCCTACAATCAAGACTTCCTCAGTAACACATAAACACCACAGTATGTATGTATGAATGTATGTATTTACTTTAACTTAATTATGATGAAGAAAGTAAATAGAAAAGTTATAAATTTAAAGTGTAAAAGAAAATGGACAAAATATATATTTCCAGTTTTCTAGTGCTGGATCAGAAGAAGCAGCAGATTTAAATGTAATATATTCTGCTTAGTTTTATCATTTAAATCATCAATATTTTATTAAAGTAAATAATATAATATTACAGCGTTACAGAAAATTGAAATTACGTTATAATTATTTTGTAACAAACTTTATAATTATATAAAATATTGTAAATTATAACGTTTTATAATTATTTTCATCTAGGGTAATATGATTCTGGGAATTATTTAATTGTTACCTAATTAATTTATTTACAATAATTTTGGATGCCCGCGAGGGTATTAATTATATATTTTTGTTGGACCATATTAAACGGCTCAGTTCTTTCTCGGACTCAATAATGGCCATTCCTGCATGCAATATTCCATATTAAAATAATCATGTTTATGAAGCAAATTGTTCAGTTTGTTAGTTTACCTGAGAGCAACTAGCACTAGTGGCCTCGACGAGCACAGAAAGCCGGCGACTTGTCGAAGGTTCCTCTCCCTCCCCTTTTGGGTCCCCCAATTTTTCCTTCAACGTTAAGAGTGCATCTATCAGTGGTGAGTACAACGGCTCTGGTGTCCCACGTTGGTTGCCGGGCAGGACGGTTGGGCACGTTTACCTTCACCTGATGCTTCCTATCACCAAACAGTAAATAGGTTTGCGGACTTTAAGTTTTTCACCTAATATGTAGGTTTTGTATGACCTATTTTCTGCTATTTAACATTCCATAATGTGGCCTTTATTGACATTAAATTGCATCTGCCAAGTGTTGCTCCATACACTTTTTTTGTCCAGGTCTTCTTGAAGGGCAAGGGAAGGGAACTGTCAGGGGGAAAGCGCCAAGCCATTACGACTATATAGCCCTAGGAAGGGGTCAGGATAAGGATTTAGGATGGACGGGGGAAAGGAATGGTGCCCAACCACTTGGACGGTAGGGGACTGAACGCCGACCTGCATGAAGGGAGACCGTCGCTCCACCCTCCAGCCTAAGTGGTTGGGTTCTTCAAGAACAAGACAATCGTGTAAGTTTCTTAACTTCACAAGTATCTTAACGTCATCAGCAAAGATGTTCACATAATTCTGTATTCCTTCTGGTAAGTCACTCATATAGACGATTAACATTACGGGTGTTGGAACTGAGCCCTGTGGCAATCCTTGGTAATACTTTTCCGGTAATGTTGGGGAGACGCGTCACGATGTACAGTAACCTGGCCTACACATTCATCTGACCTCTACAGTAACCTGAACTACACATTCATCTGACCTCTACAGTAACCTGGACTACACATTCATCTGACCTCTACAGTAACCTGGACTACACATTCACCTGACCTCTACAGTACACATTCATCTGACCTCTACAGTAACCTGGACTACACATTCATCTGACCTCTACAGTAACCTGGACTACACATTCATCTGACCTCTACAGTAACTTGGCCTACACATTCATCTGACCTCTACAGTAACCTGGACTACACATTCATCTGACCTCTACAGTAACCTGGACTACACATTCACCTGACCTCTACAGTAACCTGGACTACACATTCACCTGACCTTTACAGTAACCTGGACTACACTAGGAAGGAGAACACGCTGGACCTCATTTTCACTAATAATGATGAATTGATCAGGAACATAATGATTACAAATACCTGTTACTCAGATCACAACTTAATTGAAGTTATGACAACCATGGGGAGGTGACCTTCAAAACCAGTCCAGATTCCCGGTGGAGGAAATTTCAGCAAATTCAACTTCAATAATAAACAGATAAACTGGGAGCGAATAAACCAGGACTTCACAGAAATAAACTGGGAAGAACAGCTAGGAAATGCAAACCTGAACCAGTGCCTGGAAAAAATAAGCTCAGTAGCACTAGAAATATGTTCAAACCGCATACCTCTAAGAAAAAAGAGGAAGAGATGCAGATTGGAACGGGAACGTCGTTCCCTATATAGGCGAAGAAAACGAATCGCGGAACAACTTGAGAGTCGCACCCTATCTCAAGAACGGCGAAGAAGGTTAGATAGAGAAATAGAAACAATTGAACGGAAGCTACAAGAATCATACAGAACCCAGGAGAGGCAAAGAGAGCAAAAGGCCATCAGTGAAATAGAAAGAAATCCGAAATATTTTTTCTCCTATGCAAAATCAAGATCAAAAACCACATCTAGTATCGGGCCCCTGCGAAAGGGAGATGGAACTTTCACCGATGACAACAAAGAAATGAGCGAGCTACTGAGGACGCAGTACGACTCTGTTTTCAGCGAGCCATTAAACACACTAAAGATTGATAACCCAAATGAATTTTTCATGGATACGATACCAACATCAAATCATATATCAGACGTCACCCTATCCCCACTGGATTTTGAAGAAGCCATAAACAGTATGCCTATGCACTCTGCACCAGGCCCGGATTCTTGGAACTCCATATTCATAAAGATCTGTAAAAAACCACTATCGCAGGCCCTCAACATTCTGTGGAGAAAAAGCCTAGATACTGGCGTTATTCCTGATATACTAAAAACAGCAGAGATAGCACCACTTCATAAAGGAGGAAATAAGGCAGAGGCAAAAAATTACAGACCGATAGCGCTAACATCGCACATCATAAAAAATTTTGAGAGAGTGCTAAGAAGTAAAATCGCAAAATACATGGAATCACAGCAACTCCATAACCCCGGACAACATGGTTTCAGAACAGGGCGCTCTTGCCTGTCGCAGTTGCTGGACCACTATGATATGGCATTAGATGCTATGGAAGACAAACATAACGCGGATGTAATTTACACAGATTTCGCAAAAGCTTTTGATAAATGTGACCATGGTGTTATTGCACATAAAATGCGTTCAAAAGGAATTACCGGAAAAATAGGCAGATGGATCTACAATTTCCTGACCAACAGAACCCAATGTGTAATAGTCAACAAAATAAAATCCAGCCCATCAACCGTGAAGAGCTCAGTTCCCCAGGGTACTGTGCTTGCTCCAGTACTTTTTCTCATCCTCATTTCGGACATAGACCAGAACACAACCTATAGCACTGTATCATCCTTTGCAGATGACACTAGGATCTTCATGAGAGTAGGCAACATAGAGGACACGGCAAACCTCCAGTCAGATGTAGATCAGGTCTTTCTATGGGCTACAGAAAATAATATGGTGTTTAACGAAGATAAGTTCCAGCTCATGCGCTATGGAAAAAATGAAAATATAAAAACGGAAACCACGTACAAAACTCAGGCAAATCATAACATAGAACGAAAAGGCAATGTAAAGGATCTGGGTGTACTCATGTCGGAAGACCTTACCTTTAAAGAACACAATAAAGTAGCCGTCACAACTGCAAGAAAAATGACAGGTTGGATAACAAGAACTTTTCACACTAGAGATGCTATACCGATGATGATACTTTTCAAAACGCTTGTGCTCTCTAGAGTGGAGTACTGCTGCACAATGACAGCACCTTTCAAAGCTGGAGAAATTACTGACCTGGAGAGCGTGCAGAGATCCTTTACTGCTAGAATCCACTCAGTAAAACATCTAAACTATTGGGACCGACTAAAGAGCCTAAAACTGTACTCCATTGAGCGCAGGCGGGAGAGGTACATAATAATTTACACGTGGAAAATATTAGAGGGGCTGGTCCCAAACCTGCACACAGAAATAACATCACATGAGACCAGAAGACATGGCAGGATGTGCAGAATACCCCCGTTGAAAAACAGAGGTGCAACGGTACTCTGAGAGAGAACTCTATCAACATCAGAGGTCCGAGACTGTTCAACACGCTTCCACTACACATAAGGGGCATAACTGGCCGACCCCATCACAGTGTTCAAGAGAGAACTGGATAAGCACCTCCAAAGGATACCTGATCAACCAGGCTGTGACTCGTACGTCAGGCTGCGAGCAGCCGCGTCCAACAGCCTGGTTGATCAGTCCGGCAACCAGGAGGCCTGGTCGACGACCGGGCCGCGGGGACGCTAAGCCCCGGAAGCACCTCAAGGTAACCTCAAGGTACACATTCATCTGACCTCTACAGTAACCTGGACTACACATTCATCTGACCTCTACAGTAACCTGGACTACACATTCACCTGACCTCTACAGTAACCTGGACTACACATTCATCTGACCTCTACAGTAACCTGGACTACACATTCATCTAACCTCTACAGTAACCTGGACTACACATTCATCTGACCTCTACAGTAACCTGGACTACACATTCATTTGACCTCTACAGTAACCTGGACTACACATTCATCTGACCTCTACAGTAACCTGGACTACACATTCATCTGACCTCTACAGTAACCTGGCCTACACATTCACCTGACCTCTACAGTAACCTGGACTACACATTCATCTGACCTCTACAGTAACCTGGACTACACATTCACCTGACCTCTACAGTAACCTGGACTACACATTCATCTGACCTCTACAGTAACCTGGACTACACATTCATCTGACCTCTACAGTAACCTGGACTACACATTCATCTGACCTCTACAGTAACCTGGACTACACATTCATCTGACCTCTACAGTAACGTGGACTACACATTCATCTGACCTCTACAGTAACGTGGACTACACATTCATCTGACCTCTACAGTAACCTGGACTACACATTCATCTGACCTCTACAGTAACCTGGACTACACATTCATCTGACCTCTACAGTAACCTGGACTACACATTCATCTGACCTCTACAGTAACCTGGACTACACATTCATCTGACCTCTACAGTAACCTGGACTACACATTCATCTGACCTCTACAGTAACCTGGACTACACATTCATCTGACCTCTACAGTAACCTGGACTACACATTCAATGTAATATTCAATTCAGTGTTCGATGTAGCAACTGTGTATATGACAAAAAGGGTTGGCCCCAAAATGGACCCCTGTGGTACCTCACTAACCACATTTCTCCAATCAGATTTATTCGTAATTAGCACCACTCTTTGTTTTACCCCATTGTTTATTCCAGTCTAGTATTCTTCCTTTTTTTTTATTTATTCAAGAGTTCTTATATTCCAGTAGCACACAGAGTTTCGAGCAAGTCCTTAATCCTAATTTTCACACACAAACACATCCCAGGAAGCAGCCGTTGCACCTGTCTAACTCCCAGGTACTTATTTACTGCTAGGTGAACAGGTGCATCATTGTTACGGCCCTATTGGGTCGCAACTGGGTTCTTCTCTGATCTTATTAGAGTTTGGGTATCCGGCCCCAAGCTAGTAGTGGCTTTCAAGAGGTGTGTTCTTTAACGCAAGTAAATTAAAGGGGAAGGGATAGAACTGCACTAAATTAAATATATAATTATTCCACCACCATACATATATAAACAGTCAAACGCGGTTACTATGACTACAGTTATGTACAATAACTTCTTCTTCCGAAGACTCAGGATGTTTCACGGTGCTCAAGACGAGTAGCCCTGGCGCTCTCCTTGTGGCCTCACGATGAATCCTTAGATTTCCTAGGCGAGTCTACCTTGGCCACAGGCCAGCCAAATCACAGTCCCACTGGGTGCACCGTCGTGGAGGCCTTCAACCACAAATCCAGCCTGTAGCTGGCAGGTTCCAATCAGCTCTGCTGCATAGGCCACTCCACGACTGATACTAGGGTTGCAAGCCCTAGGCAGGAGCCTCGTGTGATTCCGCTGATCACTCTCCTCACCACAACACCCCAGTGGCTAGTCTTCTCCACCAGTCAGCCCCGGGTACGACAATTCCTGGTTCTGCTACCTCACAGGCAGGCTAACACAACAGTGTTCATCCAGGGGGTGACTCACAGCTTCTGCAGCAAACACGTGGAGATACTATGGCTGCCTTGGGTAGACTCATCTAACGTCGAATACAGCAGTCTCAGGTCGACTCTGTAATCAGACACGTCATTAGTACTGGTTACACTCTAGGGCACCTCACTCACAGGCTTAGACACAAACGTCCACCTATCCAATCCATAGATGGCGTTGCTGCCTAAGCGCCACCTCACCAGAGGTCAGCAGCGGCTATGTCACGACCTGATTAGGACGGGAAACCAGCCCCTGTGGCCGGTATATCCCGCCCTCGCTAGATGGCGTCGTCCACTTGTAGGGGGTTTCGGGAGCTAACCCACAGATGGCGTTGTCGTCACTGCTTCGTGCTCGGACGCAGGACTCGGGTCCGTAACAATCATGGTGAAAGAAATTTCCAATTTGTTTCTACCTCCGATGGGGATCGAACCCGGACCCTTAGGACAACAAACCCCGAGTTACACCGAGTCGTCAGGCTTCAAAATTTTTGCTTTAAGTTTTACTCTAAGAGTTTTTCCCACATCTTGCCCCAAAACGCTGTGCGTATTAGTGGCTTTGGGCATAGTATGTATTAGCTCTATCTAGAAATCCAACATTATGTTTGCAACTCATCTTGTATGTATGTATGTATGTATGTACTTTAACTTAATAAACATTTACTAATTATAATGAAGAAAGTAAATAGAAAAGTTATCAATTTAAAGTGTAATAGAAAATGGACATAATATATATTTCCAGTTTTCTAGTGCTGGATCAGAAGAAGCAGCAGATTTAAATGTAATATATTCTGCTTAGTTTTATCATTTAAATCATCATTATTCTGTTCAAGTAAATGACATAAAGTTACGGCGTTACAGAAAAATAAAAATATGTATAATTATTTTTTTAACAAACGTTATAATTATATAAAATATTGTAATATATACAGTTTTGATAATTATTTTCATCTAGGGTAATATGATTCGTGGAAATACTTAACTTAGGATAATTTTGAATGCCCGCGAGGGTACTAATTATTATAAATTATTGTTGAACTATATAAAACGGTTCATTTCTTACCAGGACTCAATAATTGCTATTCCTGCATGCAATATTCCATATTGCAATTATCATGTTTATGAAGTAAATTGTTCAGTGTTTTAGTTTACCTGAGGGCAACTAGCACTAGTGGCCTCGACGAGCACAGAAAGCCGGCGGCTTGTCGAAGGGTTCCCCCAATTTTTCCTTCAACGTTAAGAGTGCATCTATCACAGTGGTGAGTACAACGGCTCTGGTGTCCCACGTTGGTTGCCGGGCAGGACGGTTGGGCACGTTTACTTTCACCTGATGCCTCTTATCACCAAACAGTAAATAGGTCTGCGGAAGTTAAGTTTTATTCAACCCGTTCTCACACAAGACAGCACATATATGACTTAATGCTTAAAGTCAATATGTTGAATATGAATTAGTAAATATGTGATATATTCCCAGTTACTTTTTTTTACCAAGGCCCAAACTCTTCCTCACGTACCAATTTACGTGTCACAGTACCCGTCCGTCAACATAGATAGCAGAATATTCGTGATTGGTTCAATTATAAGGAAAATTGTAGTTTTCAGGTCCCACATGGGTTGTGAAATTTACCTACTGTTGTCCATGCTCTTATAATATTACAGATCAGCTATATTCTATTGAAGGCTCGTAGTTTTGTTTTGAGAAATATTAGTTGTTCTTAGTAAATTATAATAAGCATTATAAATTATTACATAGAATAACAGTGCTTCACCAATCAATATTATATACCATAGTTTGGCTTTAAAAATCTTTAAAGAATGTTTTGTAGGAACGCTAACAGAAAACTATGTTACATTTGAATGTCTATGGGGTAAACTACGGCAAACAGGACGGTATTGTGTCTACTATACCAACTATAGCTAGGATGGGTATATTGTCACCTACCGCCTGTTAGGTGGGAAAGGGGTCCAATACCACCCACGGGATGGGTATGAGGGTCACATCCACCCACAGGATGAGTATGGGGATCACATCCACCCACAGGAAGGGTATGGGGTCCAATACCACCCACAGGATGAGTATGGCGTCCACTACAACCCACAGGATGGGTATGGGGCTCCAACCACAAATAAAATATGTATAGGGTCCAATAACACCCACTGGATGTGTATTGCGTCCATTGCCGCGCGTCGAGCTCGAAAACAGCAGCATTCATCTCAGAACCATGCCTATTTCACACAGATTCCTTAATAAACGTAAGAGTTTTATATGTCACAAGAAAGATAGAAATATAAGCTTCATTCTAAATACCTTACCATGGGCATATTTAAATTTAAAGCTAAGATACGTGTACTTTTATAATAGCCGAGCTTTAACCCCGGACAGATTGATCGACCGAGCAACTCTCTCTCAGAACAATGTTTATTTCACGTGAATTCGTTAATAAACATATATGTTTTATATGTCTCAAGAAAGGCAGACATATAAGCTTCACTTTAAACACTTTACCATAGACATATTTAAAGTTCTAATGAAGATACATGTATTTTAAAAATTACGGAGCTCCCACCCCGTACAGACTGAACGACAGAGCAACTCTCTCTCAGATCAATGTTTATTTCACGTAAATTCGTTAATAAACACAAATGTTTTATATGTCTTAAGCAAGATAGAAATAAGAGCTTCATTTTCAATACATTACAATAGACATATTTATAGCTCAAGTGAAGATACATATGTTTTTATAGTAGCGCTCAGTAGCTTGTCGGGCATGGAGTGCAGACGCCTACGCACTTGCCGATATATTGTATAATTATGAAAGATACGCTAATAAAGCCTAAAATCTTATATGCCTCCAGAAAGACCGAGATATGAACATTATTATGATTTCACCAAATGAAATATATCATGTTCGAGAACAAAGATATATCAATTTTAAATTAAGTTTCGACTCTTGCTCGGGCGAGAGAGAGGGAGCGACTCTCGCCCCATCTATTGGAGATTCTGTCCACTAAAGACCCAAAGCTACTCAAACCCTCCTAGCATTATTTAAGTAATGAAGTAATATGGTATATTTACTATAATGTGGGTGCTGAATGTAGAACACGAGAAAACATATATTTACTCCAAACTAATATAATTTCATTATGAAATAAGTAAATAAGTAGCATCAAAGGAAGTCGACGGTCCAAGCGTCAATGTTGTGGAACGACTTATCCAAGATATATCGTTGTTTGGAAAGTGTTTGTTGGCATATCCAGTTGTCGCACTTCTCTGCACAAATTATCACAAATTTAAATTATAATGTTAACAAGTAGAATACGTATTTTTAATAAAATCTAACATAGCTAGCCAGAAAACATTTAACATTTATTAAAAAAATATATGTTTGGAAGTTAAATCGACTTCATAGGACAATAGTGTTGTTATATATACTCGTTATTCGTTGACATGCGTTCGCTACTTAAACTACCATGTACTGTACTTATGTGAAATCTCCCATGTCTCTTCGCTCATCTCACCGAACCCTACAGGCTCTGTGATATATTGCTTAATTAATTGAGATTCACAAATAAAGCTTATAATTGTATATGTTATCAAAAAGGCAGAGCTTATTTTAGTTCATTTATTATGCACCCCATACCCATCCTATGGGCGATAGTGGAGTGTTACAGAGGCGCATAATGGGCTCAGGGACTGAGCCCCACAATTCATATAGCCAAGGAAGTTATAATCTTGATAAGCTAGTTACAAAAGTCAATGCACATTGTCACATCAACAATGGGCTCGAGACCGACCACAAGTACAGTTTATAATTTAAGCAACTGACATATATGGAGGGCTAGTGTCACAATTGATTTGTTTATCCTACACATAACCCCCTCTCCCCCATCCAATGGGCAGCGGTGGATAGGTTACAATCAAGTCGTTTTTTGCGTTTTATTCAGAGATTAGATCTTATTGGGTGAGGAAAGATATTCATATTTTAAAGAAGGCTTCTTGGCTGATGCTCTCCATTGATGGAAAATATACAACCTTTTGAAAATCAATGTTAGTTTGATCTAGATATTGTAATTAACGAAAGTATTTATGTCATCTGAAAGGTAGAAATATAGGCTACATCTAAAATCCTTTGTCATAAATATAACTGAAGTGAAAACGAAGATATATGCGTTTTGATAGTTACTTGATGGCTAGCTCTGAGAGTGTGAAGCCCTGCACACCAGCCAATAAATTGTATAATTAGTTTCCATATATTTTAATTAATCTTAAAAATCTATATGTCAGAAGAAAGGAAGATGTAGCCGTTAATGTGACAACATTTAAAAATATATATATCTTAAGTTAAATAAATAATATCACCTTATCGCCGGTGTCCGGACACATAAAAATTACCTAGGTATCAGTATCCAGCCAGGCGGGGATCACAGGCTGCACAATACTGATAAATTATGTAATGCACTACTTGTGGTCCATCTCGAACCCATTTATGATGTGACGACTTATAGCGAATTTTGTAACTAGCTCATCAAGATTGTAACTTGCTTAGCTAAATGATTTGTGGGGTTCGGTCCATTCATTTTCTTTCTTTATTATGCACCCCATAATACACATCCCGTGGGCGGTGGTGTAAAGGATTACAGAGGCACATAATCGGTTCAGGAACTGAACCCTCTAGTTCGTTTAGCTAAGCAAATAACAATCTTTTGACGCTAGTTACAAAATTATTAATGTACACATACTTATGCATACATGTACATATTCATACGTATACATATATACATACACATACATATTTAATCACCACCACAAATACACACATCAGTAATCTTTTGTGTCACAAGTGATTCAACAAGAGGCTCACAACAGTCACTATACAAGGCACTTTACATTTATGAGGAGTCGCACAGTTACTAGTCTTGCTGCACACCCACCCAACTGGGCGGCAGCTTTACAGTCATGTGCTCCACATCCACCCAACTGGGCGGCAGCTTTACAGTCATGTGCTCCACACCCACCCAACTGGGCGGCAGCTTTACAGTCATGTGTTCCACACCCACCCAACTGGGCGGCAGCTTTACAGTCATGTGCTCCACACCCACCCAACTGGGCGGCAGCTTTACAGTCATGTGCTCCACACCCACCCAACTGGGCGGCAGCTTTACAGTCATGTGTTCCACACCCACCCAACTGGGCGGCAGCTTTACAGTCATGTGCTCCACACCCACCCAACTGGGCGGCAGCTTTACAGTCATGTGCTCCACACCCACCCAACTGGGCGGCAGCTTTACAGTCATGTGTATGCATTACCTACAGTAAGCAAATTTTGGATACTTCGCTAAGATTTCAGACAGCACATCATTATGAATGAAGTACTTACACATTTCTTGGACACTATTGATGTTGTTATCTTTAAATTCCGCTATTTTTCACATTCCATTATATAATGACTCAAAGTATGCGAATAGTTCTGCTGACAGAGTTTACATTTAGTAAAATCTAGATCATCAGATGTTACAAACTTCCAGAGGTACTTGAAGCCGAGCCTAAACCTAGCAGTGGTAACATCTAGAAGTCTGCTAACATTATTGGATGACCCATAGACGAGCGATTCATCAAAGTTTATACAATATTGTGAAATTGTGAGTCAGTGTAGTAACATAAATTGGTAAATAATAAATATTGTAAGTTAAGAATCTGATGCATGTGTGTGAGTTGGGGGGGGCGGGGGTTATACCCTTGGTAAGCGAGAGTGGAAAGTAACCTTAGACGTACAGCGGTCAATGTGGGGGGGGGAGGGGGAGGGAGGGTGGGAGAGTCAAATCCACCCTCCAACATCTGGGCATAGTACCAGCAGCCTCCACAACACTCCATCAGCCTCCAGCTGATGCTTGTAGATGCCTCATCTAACCTCACCTATGTCACACATTAACCTACAGTTCCTGTGATATTTAAACTCCTCATCACAGTGGCGTCTCACCAATATAAACTGTATTGGATTTTGTCCCGAAATAGCTATATAGTGACTGGACGTGTATGTATGTATGTATGTATGTATGCATGTATGAATGGATAGATGGATGGATGTATGTATGTACGCATGCATGTATGTATGTATGTATTTATATACGCATGTATTTATATACGCATGTATGTATGTATGTATGTATGCATGCATGCATGCATGTATGTATGTATGTACGCATGCATGTATGTATGTATGTACGCATGTATGTACGCATGTATGTATGTATGTATGTACGTACGTATGTATGTATGTATGTATGCATGCATGTATGTATGCATGTATGTATGTATGTATGTATGTATTGTGACGGTAACGCGTTGGTGTTCGGCTGTTTAAGGCTAGGGGTATGGCCTCGTCACATAGTTATAAAAAAAAATAGAAAAACTGGAACTTCGTCTGTGGTAAGGTAAGGAGAAGACACACAAAACACAAGTAAACTTTAACAATGAAATTTTAATTACGTTAAATAAATCAAAACATGAAAAAATGGACAAACAAATTTGTATAATAAAATCAATCAATCAAAATAATAAGAATAATTAAATGACACAATGAAAAGTTACGTTAAGATAAAATAACAGGAAGTGCAACACAAAATAAAGGGAAGGTGCTGGAATATTGGCTTTAAGCTACCACCTCTCTCAGTACACGCTAACGTCTAGCCGGGAGGAGTGATAACCACGAAAGCACTGAATATTCTGAGGTCTGAGGTCGTGGCGACCCCAGACATCAAGTAGTATGGGGGGTGGAGTGCAGGTGCAGCCAGACCGGCGACCAATCAGCGGAGCCGGTAGCGATCAACAGGTAGTTTGGCGGTTTGAGTCTGAACAGGTGTCTCTGGCTGCAACGTTTTGCGCTCTGGCAAACCTCGCTGGTGTTGTTGTCGTTGTTGGACATTTCTTCCATAGTAGTTTTATATAATTTCAACGACGTAATGGTGGAGGGAAGAGCAGGCTCAATCTCTTGAAGGAGATTATCGTCACAGTATGTATGTATGTACGCATGCATGTATGTATGGATGTATGTATGGATGTACGCATGTATGTACACGTGTATGTACGCATGTATGTACGCATGTATGCATGTATGTATGTATGTATGTATGTATGTACGTACGTATGGATGGATGGATGTATGTATGCACGCATGCATGTATGTATGTATGTATGTATGTACGCATGTATGTATGTATGTATGTATGTATGTATGTATGCATGTGTGTATGTATGTATGTATGTATGCATGTGTGTATGTATGTATGTATGTATGTATGTATGTATGTATGTATGTATGTATGTATGTATGCATGTGTGTATGTATGTATTCCCAATCACGTTAAAGACTCCCTCTCTATCATCCAGTTAAAGAGAAAAACAACTATACTAAATAATCAACTCCTTGTAACTTTAATTATGCTGACCTTCCGATCTGTATTCAGACTGAGCCTACCATCATTAAAGGTGATTATAACGCTAGACATAGGAATATTGGTAATTCGCAGTTCAGTAATCGTAACGGCAACCAACTGGTGTCACTATTAGGTAGTCACGATGATGCACAGATTGTGGGTGACCTTGAACCAACGCATATCTACGGAGGTATTCTTGATCTATGTCTCGGTGTCAACGTCTCCCACACCGTGTCTGCCTCGTCAATAGTGCCAGATATGGCGTCTGATCATCTGCCCATATTAGCCACTGTAAGCATTGGCAGCTCTATCCTCCCCGGTGGAGTGTTCAAGCGGAAGAGGCTGGCTGTGCCCATCGATCAACGAGACAATTTTGTTGCTCATGTGTCAGATTGGTGCAGTTCATCTGAGCCTTCATCAGTTGAAGATTTTAACAATGAGCTCACAGGTACTATCGAGCAGTTTATAGAATCACTTGATTCATCGTCCAGGCCACGTAACCCAAATTACACTGGTCATAGCA